>NC_143396.1:265395418-265700102 GCF_052110815.1 Crocodylus siamensis
ATTGCATTATTAAGTCAGGAGAAAAAGCTCTGGGCCTCCCCACCCCACTGTTCCAGACCCCACAGAGAAAGGAGCTCTGGGAGCTGCCTTTACAATAGTCAATAGAAGGGAGGTTTTAACCTACTGAGGGCAAGCCTGAAGCTGGAATTTCCCAAGTGAAAGACAAGAGGAGGGAAGAGGAACTCCTGCCCCCAAAGCCTCACAGGATTAAAGGGCTGGAATGGACTTCCTGGGTCAGCATCCAGTCCTCTGCTATCACAGCAGCCTTGTATATTAATCTTAATGGAACTTACTGAGTTCTATTTTAAAACAAATTTGGTCATTTTCCCCTAGTCACCCCATGAAAGGTAGTTTCAGAACATCTTGTAGGCCTTGCTGGAGCACTGATCAATGCATACTGCTCACACAAAGACTTTGCTAAAGCTTTGGCCAAAGCAGGCCTTAAAAATAAACCTGACCTATGCATGAATTCCTCACATAAGTATGTAGGCCAGATGTGCATTCCTGCCAGAAGACGGGAGGAGGAAATGGCTGTACAAGCTGTAGAAGAATCCAGTACCAGGATAAGGCTAGAATAGCAACGGCCAGGTCAGAGTGTTACCATTCATGGTACAACATTCAAGAGATAGATGGAATGCAATCTGGAATTTGATCATGTATAAAAGGCGAACTGGAAATCAGTTGGGGGAGCCTGTGTTGTGCTGTGCAGACTACCTTTTCACAGGTACAAATGCCTTAACTCTTGGTCTGATGTCTTTGTTAGGCCTAAACATCTTAGGGCTGTGTTTGTAGACATTAAACCTAGCTGAATCTTTGCCACTGAACTGAATCTTTAAGACTGGTGTTTGGAATCTCCTGGCTGCAACTTGTCGATGCTGCAGTTCCTGAGACTTTAACACTGACAACACATCAATAACTCTCGAAAAAGACAACAGCAACAACAACACTGATAACCCTAGATGATATCTTTTCTCTGATGATTAGACACTTTCTTCTAATTTGCATCTTGGCTATTCATGACCAATCTACACCCGCTTTCTCTCACTCCAAAATAATCCATTGGCTTCAATAGATTTTTTTTCCTCTCTGGAGTTTACCCTGCTGCTCTTCCCCCCCAGACAGAGAATTGTTTTGCATTTCACTTCAGTTACAGTGCCGCAAGCACAAAGTTTAGCACCCAGCCCCACCCACAAGTTTAGAAAAGGCGTGAAAACAGCATACCAGTCTGACATCACGAGGAGTGGGGGGGAGGAGAAGGGGAAGTCTTTAAAAGCCGTGCCAAGTCCGCACCACAGCAGAAGCCATTTTGAGACCTGGCAGATCAGTCCCTTCTGCCGCGGTCTTGCCAACCGCATCAGCGCTTCTCCGCCACTGACTGTCCCAGCGTACCCCTTCCCTGCGCACCAACCCGATTTGCGATCCGCAAGTAGAGAGAGAGAGAGAGAGAGGGAGTCGTTGATTTGTTATGTAAACAGAAAGTGTTTAATCAAGCTACCGTACCTATGCGTCTCGTTCAACAGCGTGTAAGTAAACAAATAAAAAAGTTTCTTGATTACAATTTACAAAACTTGTGCCCTGTTCTGTGATCAGGAGGCTCCGTGATCCACAAACACAGAAAAACCTCTCCCTCCCTTAACGGCAAAATGAACCACCTTAGAGTGCCTCAGGTCCTGACCTAGCAGAGCACACAACATGTCGTCATGAACAGGATGCCAGAAAGGAGCAGAGAACATGGAGGGGATGGTGGTGAACCTCTGCCCCGGCGGGAGGTCTCACGCTCAGTTACTGATTCTGATGAACTCTGGGCTCACATCGTGTACCATCAGAGTGGGGGAGTAAGCCAGAAGAACAAAATAACTTGCTACCTCTCCCTGAAATTGCCGGAGGGAAAAGAGTGGGCAGTAACCTTAAGCCCCTGCAGCATTTGGGTGTATTATGCGGTTGCCTGCAGTCATTTACTGACCACAAGAGGCGACTGCAACATTAAGCCTGAGCAAAGTAAAAGCGGCAAGGACCGTCAACCCCACCCCGGCTCAGGAGTTTGCCCGCCGTATTCGGCGTGTTAAGGAAGGCGGTGAACCAACCCCGCCTGACAAGTTCAATTGCCCGGGACTAGAAGAAGGGTCCTGAGGGCACGAGTTACTAACGCAGTGCTGTGAAAGTTTAGAATCGGACAGCCGCACAGCCACGAAATAGTCGGCACCAAAATGGGATAAGGGGAAGATAATGTGCTGTTCCGCACGGTGTCCATCCTGCTGCGCGAGAATGACCTCACATCCCAATTAAAAACAATAGCACAGGCGGCTACTGAACAAGCCACGGGGCCAGTGCCCAAAGATGGCGGCGGCAGCGTGATAGCGCCAAAACCTGAACATGGAGGGAACAGGGCGGAAGGGAAGGGGAAGCCACTCTCACCGACGCATGAATCGTCCACGGGGCCGACCGTGCCACCCCCTTATGTAGAAGAGGGAGGAGTTACCGCCAAAACTGAAAAGAAAAGGTGAAAGTCTTTACCCAACCCTTCCTCCCAGAGGACCTGAGCCGTCACCACCCACGACTGCCTACCCCATCGCTTTAGTTAAGCAAGTGACCGACGGCCAGGGTGTGACCTGTACCACCACCACATACCGCACCCGCATTCGAGCGGAGATGCAGGAATTACACAAAGAGTCGAAGATTAAATCCAACAAAACATTAATGATTTGGCTGGGTCACCTCGTCGTAGAATATAGATCGGAGCAACTAGATTTAGATGAGTCCTCCTACCTAACCCGTCAAGCTTCATGGAGTGGAGGACACGTTATTGATCTAACAGCCGTAATGAATAACGTACATTGGAAACATCCCACTTCCATCCCTTGTCGTGAGACAAGTCAATCATAAATCCCATCTATGGCACAAAGGAAGCCCGGTCAACCCTACCGCCGAACAGCTACTACTAGGTATCATAGGGACATCACATAGTACCTGGAATCCCAGAGCATACCAACTGGGATTAACCGCAGCTCAGCGAAATGGACCATGGCCTCATCGGTTCCTAAGAAATCTGGGAGCCGTACCAACAACCATTGAGGCAGTAGAGGCCTGCGTAGAAGTGTACGGAGGAGACCACGCCATCACCCTCCACCTCCTTTTAGCCCCACTAGTCAGCTAGCCCACAGGAAACATCCTAAGCCAACTACCACGACTCCAAGCACTCCCGAAATCTACAGCTACTACCCAAGCACACCCCGCCGTTGCCACGAATGCAAGGAATTGGAGTGTAATGATGGCCAGTACCCCAGCCCAAGGCAACGATAGTGAACGGACAGGGCCCCAGGAGGCCCTTCATGAGTGGGCCATCTGGTTCGAGAGAACTCCATGAGAATGAGCCACGTTTGGATTTCTACTTGCGAAATCCAGACTCAGCAAGTCGCAGCTCCGAGTTCTTGGGAACGCTGGACAAGAGAAACCGGCCGAGGCATTAGGATTCCGAGACAAGGCAAAAAACAAGTAGCTGCCGCCGGTCGCCCCAGCAGCAATGAAGATCAACGACCCTATTGCAGCATCAATGTACAACACCCAGATAGCCAAAGACCACCAATTACAGTGCGATTCCTATTAGATACCGGAGCCCAAGTTAATGTTATACAATTGACTGTCCCTCATATACTAACCTCTGGAAAAATCCTCATACAAGGCCTTAACTCAAATCGATCAAGCACAGCTAGTCAAATTCTTTCCAAGCCACTACCCAAAAGGCCTGACAGCAGTACTGAGGACAATCAACTTACTTGGAATCCTGGGAGTACGAGCCCTGCAACTGAAAGAACAAGTCCTTCAGGCACTACCCATTCAAGTGTCACAGATACACATGCCCAGACTTACTCACCTTAGTCGTTGGCGTTACAAACCAATTCCAACAAAAGAAACCTATAGAGCTGCTCTAGAAATACTACTTCAAAGCCTCCTAGATGAGGGTAAGATACAACAGGCGACAACAAGTACATACCTGTCAGCAGGATGGGGAATACTAAAACCGGGAAACAAAACAGCAGTTCGTTTTGTTATCGATTATAGAGAAGTCAATAAAAGGTGCCACACCTTGGGCCAACCCCAGTCCAAAACCCTGTCACAAATCGTCCACGAAACGTCATGAGCACAAGCCAAAAATTGGGTGGGCAGTACAATCGACCTAAAGGATATGTTCTTCTTAGTCCCCATCAACGACGAAGAAGGCCTCCTCAACATGTGTATTGAGGGAAGCATGTATAAATGGAATGTGTGTCCCCAGGGTTATAGAAACTCTCCAGCTCTAGCGTGTTCCGAAATGAATGCTACTCTGACGGTTTATGACAAAGGCAGGGGAAGAAGATCAAGATGTAAAGGTCTGGAACTACATCGATGACCTTGCTATTATGGGCTTCAGTTGAAATAAGGTCAAACAAAAGGCCAGCAATTAGTCACTCATTTACAATGAGAAGGGTGGACAATTAACGACAAGTCAAACCTTGAGCTGACAACATGCATTCAGTTCCTGGGTACCACCTTCAACGGATCGACCCGCCAAGGGATGGCACATGATCTTCCCAACCAGTGGAACTGGAAAACTCACCCACCCCAGACACGCCAGGACTTCCAAACCCTACTAGGCCAACTAGTATGGCTTCGTTCCTACATACCCTCTCAGCACTTGCTGGCCTTAGCCAGGATACAAATTCAACTGCGAAATAAACAGCAGAAGAAACACCCTTGAACACCTCGGGACACAGAAAAGCTATCAGACCTACTCACAGCCTATAATCCGAGCAAACCAATACACATTATAGTGGGATACACCAGCACACATGTTTATGCAACCGCAAAAAACACCGAAGGAAAATTGATCTTTAATATGCACAAGACACTCCAGACTTGCCAATTCCACTACGGGATTATAGGGAAAGCACTACTCGCTCTTCAATTAGCACAACCCCTACACCAAGGACAAGGGTCAGTCACCCTGCCAGGAGGAACACTATTACCACTTGTAGACCTGAGCCGGCCAGACCCTACTTTCGGAGAAGTGTCCACGTGGAGCACTTTAGTACTCGAACACCACTACTGTTGGCACAACTGGAGCCACCATAATTTCCTGTCCCCACCAGAAGAAATACCGCAGAAAGTAACCCTTTATGGGACGACTCAAGCAGCGTGGATGGCATCTGACGGTACATCCAAAGATGGACGAGCCTTTGGACTTTACTGCAGACCCTACCATAAACTTGATTTACATCATGCAGAGTCTGGCGACTCTCCACAACTATGTGAGTTACGAGGATTCGCCCTTATGTTACAACACTGTCTCAACGATCATGATAACACTTCACCTGTTCCAGTTATGGCCATCGACTCCCAATACATTTACTGAATAGTAACGGGGACAGCTGATCCCTCCGAGTACACAGACCTGTGGGAAGACGTTTTTGCAACACTTGAAAGATTTAAAAAACCACCACTAATTAAACACACTAAATCCCACCAACCTGAGACAGACCCCGTTGATGAAGTCGTCGACAAGATGCTCCAAGACCCACTTCGCACATATACCGTCTACACTACATCCATAACACACTCTGAACCATATATCAGATGGCTACACAAAAACTGGGGCCACCCAGGAACCAAGGCCACATACGACTGCTGGCAACACACGGAAGGTAGTCAAGAACATGGTCCACGACACCTCTGGAGACAAGTGGCGATGGGATGAGAACAATGTGCAAAAGAAAAAGCACATCCCCACAAAGCAGAACAAGGTGCTAATGACCCAAAATACTTCGCCCCGGGAAGGTCTGGCAGGTCAACCTCATGGGACCCCTGCCCGGAGCAAAGGGGGCATCCAAGGGACATGTCGCTGTTGATCTAGGAACCCGGCAAATTGCAGTACTACCCCTTCATAAGACCCGCGGCAGCGATGTAACTAAAGCTCTCACAAAAACCTTTGCATTTTGGCAGACCCCAAAAACAATCCACTCTGATGGAGGACCACCATTCACTGGAAAAACGGTATCAACTTTTGCCACATTACACAATATTGCCTGGCACCATCACCTCCTGTACCACCCTCAGTCCAATGGAGTCGTAGAATGCGCCATCGGGTTAATAAAAGAACGAAGACAAGTCAAAGGGAATGGAACCTACAGAAACGGGACCGAACACCTAAGCAAAGTTGTTCTCAATCTAAACATTGGAAAAGCCCTATGGGAACCATGAAACACAGAAACACCTCTCCCATGGGCTCCAAAATTTCAACCTGGAGAAGTTGGCTGGATCGCAGTACCACATCCTACACAAAAACACCCACGAGTATCTCAAGGAGAAATCATACGAAAAAAGAGACCATCCGAACACCTATATAGTCAACATAAAAGACTCTAATAGCCACCTGTTAGCTCACCACAACTGGCTCTCCGGGCACTCAAAACAGAGTGTTAACCTGTCCTGAACTCAGTTACTGTTCTCCCCTTTCTTATGTTATTTCCAGGTTCACCTTCGCCAATATGAGACTACTCTTCACTCTACTCTCGCTCGCCACCCTGCCGGTGATGAAATGCACAAGCCTGAGTCCCACTGCTGACACCCCCATCCATACTGACAACACGGTTCTGTGCCTACTGTCGCTGTGGGCCAACGCTTTGGGAGACGGCGGAATGGGAGAAGGTCTAACTGCACGCCTCAAGATATCTTTGTCGGTTACAGACCCTGTCTTGATCCCGTACCTTAAAGTTTTAAATGTTTCAGATTGTTTTTCCCAGGTCTCAAAGGGTTCGCTGACCTTGATGAATATCTCCACACCTTTAGAGGGCGGAGGTTCTATCTTTAAGGATTTCACCTTGCCCCGCAACTTTACCCTTGCGAACCTCTCCAATACCACTCTGCCCCCTCGTGAGGATTGTTTCAAGAGCGAAGCCCCACACGCTTGCTCTGCCATCCCCTGGGGAATAAACCCACAAGGCATTGACCGGTCTCGCCCTGACATGTCGCTTGCCTGGGACCCCCACTCTATTACCCCACCCTGGTATGTCTCACTTACACCCAGCGGTGCCAAATCCAAATCTGAGGTCACCCTTTCCCCCCTTACCAAGCCCACTCCTTTGGTTCACTGGAACGCTTCCTTGGCCATTAACCTAACCCACCAAGGGCCCCTCAGAAATAACTCCTGGTTCGGGTTCTATTACCCAATTTTACAGGCAGCGCTAATAAGTGCTGCCTGTCACAATGTCACCTTCCCCTTCCGACAGTCTGGCCCGCCAGAACGAGCCTCTGAACTTTTCAAGTTTAGTGGTACATGTTCAGAATTGGCCACACCAGCACCATTCGGCCTCGTCTGGGCATGTACTGATGGCCGACTATATACTCTTTACCTGCCACATTATCAGGTCTCCAATGCTTTCTAGGCTCTGACTCCTTTTGTCCCCCCTGCAAGCTTCTACCGCTCATCCCATGAGTCCACTCCTCGACAGACACACTCGCTGCAATAATCCTGCGTGGAGTTCACTTACATACGGCGAAAAGGTAGCCCAGGGTTTAAGTTGGGCCTTTGAGGGTTTCTTTGTTTGGGGGTTGGGCATAGCAAAAGCTTGCGTGGCTATCGCCCAGCTCACGGAACAAGTCAAACTTCTTGCCAACCGTACCGCAAGCAGCCTCAACTTACTCGACCAGCAATTACAGGCAACATCCCGAATGACCATGCAGAACCGCCTCTCCTTAGACGCTATGCTCATCCAACACAGAGGCCTTTGTCAATACTTAAACCTGTCCCGTGACATGTGTTGCATCGCCATCCCTAATGTTTCCCTCCCCCTTCGAAACCAGATCACCAAGATCCGCCAGCTTGCCAAAGATGTCAATGCTATCTCTGGTGTTGGCCAAGGGTGGTTGTTGAGCGTGTTTAAGTGGTTGGGTTGGGATGCCTCGTCATGGCTGTTAAACTTACTCACCCCACTGTTATCCCTCTTATTTCTGATTGTTGTTGTGACTTCTTTCGCTTGTTGTGTTTTTCAGATTTTGAAACAAAAGTTAATAACGCTATCCGCTTTTGTGTACACCTGCTTGCCGGTACAAGATCCCGAATCCGTAGAAAGTGGAAGTGAGATGCAACTTTGTGCTGTATGGCAAGGGAGCATGTTTTGTATTTCACTTCAGTTACAGTGCCGCAAGCACAAAGTTTAGCACCCAGCCCCTCCCACAAGCTTAGAAAAGGTGCGAAAACAGCATACCAGTCTGACATCACGAGGAGTGGGGGGGAGGAGGAGGGGAAGTCTTTAAAAGCTGCACCAAGTCCGCACCATGGCAGAAGCCATTTTGGGACCCAGCAGATCAGTCCCTCCCGCTGCGGTCCAGCCAACCGCGTCAGCACTTCTCCACCACTGACTGTCCCAGCGTACCCCTTCCCTGTGCACCGATCCCATTTGCAATCCGTGAGTAGAGAGAGAGTCGTTGATATGTTATGTAAACAGAAAGCGTTTAATCAAGCTGCTGTACCTACGCGTCTCGTTCAACAGCGTGTAAGTAAACAAATAAAAGTTTCTTGATTACAATTTACAAAACTCATGCCCTGTTCTGCAATCAGGAGGCTCCATGATCCACAAAGAGAGAAAAACCTCTCCCTCCCTTAACGGCAAAATGAACCACCTTAGTGTGCCTCAGGTCCTGACCCTGCAGAGCACACAACAAGAATAAGTCATACTCCTCTTCACCTTGGTTCACAAGGCTCAAGTCAAGCTTTTAGCCCTCCTCTTAAAATAGTCACTCCATTCCCTTGATCACCCTTGAAGCTCCTCCCTGCATTGTTCCTACTGAGATGGATCTTTCTTGAATGTGGGTGACTGGGATCATGCAGTGTTCCAGGTGAGAGCTCCACCACTGCTATCAGTTTGCTAATTCCACAAGTTAGAATGATTTAAAAAAAAAAAAATCACAAGATTCCCCCACAAAAAATCCATGAAATTAAAAAAAAAAAGTTGTCCATGTGTTTTCCGATTTTTGAGGCTGGGCTCATGGAAGAAATCATCAGCTCCATTGTGCATTGCATGGTTCTAGATTCAAAATTCAACCTTAAATATAGGCAAAACAATATGGCCATCTGAAAAAGGAGGGAATTCCCCACTCTGTTTCCTGCTCTTCCACTCTCCTGCCCCATTCACATTTTTTTCCCATATTTCTTAAAAGTTTCTTGTCCTTTTTGTATTTCCTGTCCTTTTCCCCTTCAGCTGGTAGCTCTTCACACATTCTCCCTATGTTCCCTTTCCTTCTTTCTTTGCTTGTCTGAATTTTTTACCCATTTCATAGTGTCCCAAATTTCACATACCCCAACTTTTTAGTTTCCTATTCAGTTTTTTTAATTTATGGTGTTGTTCGCCACAACCTCCAAGAAACCCAACATCAGGCTTATTGTGACTATTGAGAGGTGGCTGCCATTTTCACTAAGGGCAGCCTCACTTCCACAGCAAAACCTGTCAAGGCATACAAACATCTTAACCAAGGATATCCTAATGGTAACCTTCATTCAAAAGGGATGTTTCTAGACTAGCAATTCCCAAAGGATGTGCTATGGTACACTAGTGTACAGCAAGTGACACAGGTGTGCCATGAGATCCCCCTGTGCAATAAGGTTAATTCTCTAATCCCCTTCCCAGTACCCTACGCCTGCCCCAGCTACTCTAGCAATGTCAGCAGCTGTTCCTCCAGAGACTTACACCACCACTGCTGCCTTTCCCCAACCTTTCCCAGCCCCCAAGCAGCCTCTGCACCAGCACTCTCATGCTTCCAGAAGCATACTGTGCTGCGAGTGAGCGGACACACAGATGAAGATGGACTTTGCAGCCTAGTTCATCTTCTCCACTCTTCTCACACTCCTGGGGCTGGCAGGAGGGGCTGTAGGGGTGGGTTGCTGCTGTGCAAGACCCTGCAGGAGCAGCCTTAGCAGCAGGGGCTGCCCTCATCCTGGTGTTTACAGAATCATAAAGTTAGGGTTGGAAGGGACTTTGGAGGTCATCTAGTCCAGCCCCCGCTCATAGGAGGACCATTTACAACTAGATCATCCCAAACAAAGCGTTGTCTATATGGGTCTTAAAAACTTCCAAGGATGGAGCTTCTACCACTTCTCTGGGTAGCCTCTTCCAGTGCTTTACTACCCTCCTTGTAAGAAAATTTTTCCTAATAGCCAACATAAAATTTCCTTGATGCAACTTGAGACCATTGCTCCTTGTTCTATCATCTGCCACCACTGAGAACAGTCTAGCTCCATCCTCTTTCGAACCCCACTTCAGGCAGTTGAAAGCTGCTATTAAGTCCTCTTCTCTAGATTAAAGCCCAGTTCCCTCAATCTTTCCTCATAAGTTACGTGCCCCAGCCCCCTCAATTTTGTTGCTCTCTGCTGAGCTCTCTCTAATTTGTCCACATCCTTTCTGTAGTGGGGGCCCCAAAAATAAACACACTTCTCAAGACATGGCCTCACCAGTGCTGAATAGAAGGGAATAATCACTTCCCTTGACCTGCTAGCAACACTCCTACCAATGCATCCCAGTATGCTATTAGCCTTCTTGGCAACAAGGGCATACTGCTGGCTCATATCGAGCTTATTCTCCACTGTAACACCCAGCTCCTTTTCTGCTGAGCTGCTGCCCAGCCAGTCAGTCCCCAGCCTGTACTGGTGCCATGGGATTGTTCCACCCTAAGTGCAGGATTTTGCACTTGTCCTAGTTGAACCTCATTTCTTGGGCTGAATCCTCCAATTTGTTTAGTTCACTCTGAATCCTGGCCCTATGTTCCAGTGTATCTACTACTCCCTGCAGCTTGGTGTCATGTGCAAACTTGCTGAGGGTGCACTCTATACCATCTTCCAGGTTGTTGAAGGCATTAAAGAAAAACATCGGCCCCAAGACTGACCCCTGGGGTACTCTACTTGATAGCGGCTGCCAACTAGACATTGAGCAATTGATTACAACTCTGACCCTGATGCTCCAGTCAGTTTTCTATCCACCTTACAGTCCATCCATGGAGCCTGTACTTCCTTAGCTTGTCTGAGAGTATGTTGTAGGAAACCATATCAAAAGCTTGCTACCACATTGTCATGGTGTGGGGTCCCCAGGGATGGCCATGATGACCCTAGGGCTTCATGACCATGCCTGCTCTGCCCTGTGGGCCCCTTCTAATCTCACCTGTCACATCTTGTTAGTTGAAATAAGTTGGGAGGCTGCCCACAAGTTTGTGTGGCCATGATCCTGCTGAATGCCACTAGATCTTACTGATCTTGGATCCTTTGCCTGGTCTCACTCAAAGTCAGTGCCCCTCAAGATGCCCTAAGCTTTATGGGTTAGATACATGGCTCCAAAACTGCCCCTTTACCACACCCCATGCCTCGCAGATTGTATTTAAGCATTGTTTCTTTTGATGAGGCTGCAGTCCAGCTCGGCATCCTGTCATCACTAGGCCCTTGGCCCCAGTAGCAGTGCCCTCTGGCACTGGGGTTCCTCTACCCTCTGTAGTGGAGCCCCCGCTGGTGCTGGGCTTGCTTCAGCCCTAATGAGGCCGCCTCCTCCCCAAATAGCTTTATCCCGGTCCACCAGATTCAAATAACATACATATGAGCCCCTGGGTTATAACAACATTGGAGGTCACACTCTGCCCCTTTAAGGAGGCAAGCTTCTCCCTCAACAATGTGCCACCTAGCCCCAGATACTTTAGGAGCTTCTAGAGCCCATCAGTCCTACCACCGGCAGACTAGGCAACCAAGCATCTCTGACTAGCTTCTCTGAAAGAGCTCCTTCCCCCTGGCTGCTGACAGAGAACTGACCCCCTGCCAGCCCCAGCCCTGGGGCTTATAGGCACCCAGGGCCTGCTTCCTTCCAGTCAGCTGACTGGGAGCAGGTGCCAGTTAATACCCTGATTAGCCTGCTGCCAAGGCAACCTGCAGCTGTGTAGGCCTGCCTGACTTTCAGGGCTCCCTAGCTAAGCTGCCTCTGCTCTTGAAGGAGCAGGCTCACCTTTGTGCCCTGCACCACATCCACTGGTCTCCCCCCCGTCCACAGAGCCAGTCACCTCATCACAGAAGGCAGTCAGGTTGGTCAGGCATGACTTGCCCTTAGTGAATCCGTGATGACTGTTCCTAATCACCCTCTTCTCCAAGTTCTTAGAAATGGATTCCTTGAGCACCTGCTCCACAATTTTTCCAGGGACTGAAGTGAGGCCGACTGGTTTGTAGTTCCCTGGATCCTCCTTTTTGCCTTCCTTAAATATGGGCACTATGTTTGTCCTTTACCAATCGTCTGGGACCTCTCCTGATTGCCATGAATTTTCAAAAATGATGGCCAGTAGCTTTGCAATCACATCAGTAAACTCCCTCAGCACCCTTGCATGCATCCCGTCTCCCCCATGTTTTAGCTTTTCTAAATAGTCTCTAAACTGTTCTTTCGCCACCGTTGACTGTTCACCTCCTCTCCAAACTGTGGTGCCTGGTGCAGTAATCTAGGAGCCGACCTTACCTGTGAAGACCGAGGCGAAGGAGGCATTGGGCACTTCAGGCTCTTCTGCATCCTCTGTCACAAGACTGCCTCCCCCATTCAGTAAGGGCCCCACGCTCTCCCGGATTCTCCTCTTGTAACCAACATACTTGTAGAAACCTTTCTTGTTACCCTTCATGTCCCTTGCTAGCTGCAACTCCAATTGCACTTTGGCTTTCCTGATTTCACCCCTGCATGTCTGAGCAATACTCTTGTACAGGCATTTCTCCCTCTTTACTTGTTCAAGTTTCCACTTCCTATAAGCTTCCTTTTTGTGATTTACTTTACTGAACAGTTCCCTGCTAAGCCAAGCTGCTCTTCTGCCATACTTGCTAGACTTCCTGCACATCAGGATGGTTAGTTCCTTCACTCTCAGCAAGGTTTCTTTAAAGTACAGCCAGCTTTCCTGGACTCCTCTCCCCCTCAGTTTGGCTTCCCAGGGGATCCTGCCCATCAGTTCCCTGAGTGAGTCGAAGTCAGCTTTTCTGAAGTCCAGGATCCTTACTCTGCTGCTCTCCATCCTTCCTTTCCTCAGGATTCCACTCATTCATCTCATGATCACTGCTGCCCAAGTTTCCCCACTACCACATTCCCTACCAATTCTTCCTTGTTGTGAGAAGCAGGTCATGAAGAGCATGGCCCCTAGATGGCTACTCAAGCACATGCCAGGAAGCTGTCTCTAATACTCTCCAAAACTTCCTGGATTGCCTGCACTCTGCTGTATTGCCCCCCTAGCAGATGTCAGGGTGATCAAAGTCCCCAGTGAGAACAGAGCTTGAGACTGGGAAACTTTTACTAGCTTTTTGAAGAAGGCCTCACCACCACATCCTCATGGTCTGGTGGTCCATAGCAGACACCCACTACATCACCCTTGTTGCTCTCCCCTCTAACCTTAACCCAGAGACTTTCAACAGGCTTATTTTGAGTTTCAGACTAGAGCTCTGAGCAATCATATGGCTTTTACATAGTGCTCCTCTTCTCCTCTGCCTGTCTTTCCTGAAGTTTGTACCCATCCATGATAGTGCTCCAGTCATGTGAGCTATCAAATCTCTGTTATTCCAGTCATGTCATAGTTTCCTGTTTGACTGTGAGGACTTCCAATTCTTTCTGCTTGTTTCTCAGGCTCTATGCATTTGTGTACAGGCACCTGAAGTAAAGTAGTTAATTGGCCTGATTTCTCAGAAGTATGAAAACACCTTCCTGTTGCACCCTCCCGCTTCCCCACTTACCTCAGGGTTTGGTCTCCAACCCCTGGTGAACCTAATTTAAAGCTCTCTTCACTAGGTAAGCAAGCCTATCTACGAAGATGCTCTTCCTCCCTCTTCATTAGGTGGGCCCAACTCTTCCAAGCAATCATTCTTCTTGGCATCCCATAGTCAAAGAAGCTAAATCCTTGCTGGCGACAACACTTGTGCAGCCACGTTTCATAGTTGGTAGGGTTGGAAGGGACCTGAGCAGTTCATCGCGTCCGACACACTGCCATGGCAGGAAAGAGTATTGGGGTCATACGACCTCGGTGAGGTGTTCATCCAGCCTCCTCTTAAAGACCCCCAGAGTCCACTTCACTTGGAAGTTGGTTCCAGATCCTAGCCACCCTGACTGTGAAGTAGCGCCTCCTGATATCTAGCCTGAATCTACTCTGCCAGCTTGTGACCATTATTTCGTTGCTCCTGATAGTGCTCTGGGAAACAGGGACTTCCCCAGTGCCTGCTGGTCCCCCCGACCAGTTTGTAAATGGCCACTAGATCCCCCCTCAGCCTTCTCTTGTGGAGGCTGAACAGGTTCAGGCCCCTTAACCTCTCCTTGTAGGTCCTGCCCTGCTGCCCCCTGATCATGCGAGTGGCCCCCTCTGGACCCTCTCCATGTTGTCCGCATCCCTCCTGAAGCACGGAGCCCAGAACTGGACGCAGTACTACAACTGCAGCCTGACCAGTGCCGCAGAGGGGAAGGATCACCTCCTTGGACCTGCCTGAGACGCATCTCTGGATGCATGACAAGGTGTGGCTGGCCTTCCTGACTGCATCCCCACACTGCCAGCCCGTTCATCTTGGCATCAGTGATGACTCCAACATCCTTTTCTACCTCTGCACTGACAAGAAGGGAGTTCCCCAGCCTGTAGGTATGGTGCTGGATCTTTCTCCCCAAGTGCAGTACCTTGAACTTGTCAGTGTTGAAACCCATTCCTGTTCTCATCTACCCACCCCTGTAACCTGTCCAGATCCAATTGCAGCCTGCCCCTCCCATCTAGCATGCCTTCTCCCCACATCTTAGTGTCGTCTGCGAATTTGAACAGAATGCTTTTTACCCCCTTGTCCAAGTCACTGATGAAGATGTTGAACAATGCAGGCCCAAGGACCGAGCCCTGAGGAACCCCACTGCCCACATCCCTCCAGGTCGAAAATGACCCGTCCACCACCACTCTCTGGGTGCGGCCCTCCAGCCAGTTAGTGACCCATTTGACTGTGTAGGTGTTGACACCACAGTCCCCTAGTTTTTTAATGAGAATGGGGTGAGAGATCATGTTGAACGCCTTCCTAAAGTCCAGAAAGACTACATCCACTGCTACACCTGTATCTAAGGACTTTGTGACCTGGTCATAGAAGGCCACCAGGTTGGACTGACAGGACCTGCCTCTGATGAACTTGTCTTGGTTGCCCCCAAGCATGATCTCCCCTGCTGGCCCCTCACGGACATGCGCCAGGATAATTCCCTCAAAAAGCTTACCCAGGACCGAGGTAAGACTGACTGGCCTACAGTTTCCTGGGTCCTCCTTTCTCCCTTTTTTGAGGATGAGAACCACACTGGCCCTCTTCCAGTCCTCTGGCACCTTGCCAGAGCACCATGAGTGCTCGTAAATCCATGCCAGGAATCCCGCTATGACCTCTGCTAATTCCCTCAGCATTTTGGAGTGGAAATCGTCAGGACCTGCCAATTTAAATACGTCCAGTCCCTCCAGAAGTTCCCTGACTAGGTCCTCTCTGACCCTAGACCTGGGTGCGCCTCCCCTGGGACCTACACGGGTCTCAGTGGTGGGGGTGACCTGGTCCCTGCTCAGAAAAATGGAGACAAAGAAATTGTTAAAATAGGTTAGCTTTTCTGTCTGGTGTGATGACCAGATTTCCTAGTGTGTCCTGCAGAGGCCTCACATTACCTGGTACCTTCTTTTTACCCCTTATGTATTTAAAAAAGGACTTCTTATTGTCCTTGATCTGGGTAGCTAGTCCCAGTTCCACCTCTGCCTTGTCCTTCCTGACTGCCCCCCTACAGCCCCGAGCAACTGAGGTATAGACCTCCCTGGTGATGGCCCCTCCCTTCTATTGGATGCGCACCTCCTTTTTAGCTAGGAGACGTTCCCGTATGCTTTTGGTGAGCTATGGGGGCTTTTGCGCCCTCTTGCCCCCTTTGATCCGCGTTAGGATTACCTCCCTACGGACTTGGAGGATCGTCTCAAGGAATGACCACTTTTCCTGGACACCCGACTCCCCTCCCCTCCAGGACCTCAGTGCCTCCCAAACTATTCTCCTTACCTCATTGAAATCCGCCCTCTTGAAGTCCAGGGTTGCTGCAGGTCTTTGCCACCCTATGCTGGATGGTGAATTCCAGCTGGCGATGATCACTGTTGCCCAGGTGGTTGAGCACCTGCAGACCCCTCACCAGGTCATCACCTGTGGCAAGGACCAGATCCAAAGTGTTTTTCTGCAGGATGCCCCTCTTCCTGCCTGGGCCCTTTCTTCTGACTGGATTGAAGAGAACATAGCCTAAGCCCCAGATTCCTTCACCCTTGCACCCAGAGCCCTATAGTCACTTTTGATCTGCTCAGGGTCTCCCCTAGCAGTATTGCTGGTACTGAGCAGCATGGGGTAGTCAGAGAGCCAGCTGAGTCTCAGTAATCCCTCCATGACATCTCAGATCCAGGCAAGCAGCAGACTTCCCAAGACAACAGGTCAGGTAAACAGATGGCTCCTTCTGTCCCCCACAGAAGGGTCACTTCTTCTTGGTGGCAGTTGTTTCTATCCTTCCCACCTTGATGAGGCCTGGCCTGTCTTCCTCCACCAATGGAACATGCTCCTCCCTCTCTCCTGCTAGGGCCATGCATCTGTTCTCAAAATGAACTGCTGCAGGTGGAAGTGAAGATTCCTGCTTGCTGCCAGAGGTCACAAGCTTCCATCTTCCACCCCTTGGGAGTCCATGTCCTCTCTCTTCTCTAGCACTGCCTCTGGCAGTTCTTCCTCCAGTCCTGGAGGTCTTCAGCATTGAATCAATAAACTCCACCAGAGGATGCTGGGAAGCAGCAGACAATGGAAAGAGCAGGGCACAACTAAGTGAGGTCCTACCTTCACTTAGTTCTGCCCTTAACTTCTACCCTCCTGCCCTTAAGTGGCCACAGCTAGATGAGTGATCCTCTTCTTTTTTAGCCTCAAGGCCCCCATACCTTTTCTGAATTTAGATCTAGATCCGTAACTCTCAACAAGGGTGCTGCAAAATTCATAAAAGTTATGGAGAAGGGTCTTTAGACTAAAAAGATTAGAGAGAATCACTGATATGGAGACTAATTCTATGCTTACAGAAAGATATATTTGGTGTCATTCTTTTAAAAGTACATCTCACAGCACTGGTCTGATTTCCTCTGGCACGGAAATAAAATCGGTTGTTTTGAAACATGCACAGGCACACATACATACATGCCCTTTTTAGGCACAAGAGTGACGTGGACTCCCAGAAAAAAGTATACCCTGGGTATCAAAAGCTCAGGAACCACTGTTCAAGAAGCATCTTGCATATACCTGTTCTTGGACCAACGCAATTCAATCTCCTATCAATGAGGAAGGAAATATAAAATCGTTGCTTCTGAAGTTTGCAGATGACACAGAAGTTGGAACATAAGTTAAATAAGGACAGATAAGTTTCACAGAGCAATCTATATTTCATAGTAACCTGAGCTTATTTTAATAAGTGTTTTAATAATGTATCAATGCAAATATCTGCAGAAATGTGAAGAGCAAGCTAACACTAGCCACATTTACAACAAGAGGAACAGTATCCCAGAAAGCAACTGCATTGAAACTGCACTGAAAGTTCTATTGCTACATAGAACTTGTAGCAGTCAGTTGCATGTGACCTAGTACCGCAGTGCTATGGCTAAGAGGTCCAATCTGCCTGCAAAGCAGGAAGATATTAAGTAAGACTGAGTAAGTGGTTTTAAGTAGTTTTATCACTGTATACAACTCTGTTCAGTAAATATATGGAGACAACAAGATGAAAACACAGATCCTGACCACTTGCAGTCTGAAGGATGTTAAACTCAGCATCTTTTCATTGTTTAGTTCTTTCCACCTACCTAAGTTCCCTATTCACATTCACGTGAAATGAGTTTGCTTTTTTATTTCCCATCCTAAACAAATACGTATGTTGCACTATTGTTAATACTGAATGTAGCAACAATTTGTGCCAGTCTGTAAAGCACACTGTTATCCTTGGATAAGAGCTACTATCAAACAACCACACAGTCTTAACTTGACTATTCACCTTAGAGATAAACATCTTAAAACAGAACAGACCATTATGTCTGTGAACATACATGATTACACAATATGTATATGAGGCCAATGAGGCAAGATAATTAAAATAGCTTGTGTATTTTAAAAAAACTGTTAAAAAAGTGATATGTAATAACAGTGAAGTTGTATGTTCCATCACAGGTACCTTAAGAATCAAAAAGAATCCAAGGCCCAACCAAATTAAAAAGTGTCCAATATATTTTTCATGAATATTTACATTGGAACAGTCATTTATCAACATGTACAAATGCAAATCCAAAACTGTTTCATCAAACAAAGTTTCAGCTAATTGTTGTTTGAGTGGTGGTGGCAACTGCCACGTGAGCTCCCCCCCGCCACATCTAGCTAGCCAAAAATTCCAGTTAGCCGAGTGTACTGGTTACTAAAATGCTGATTAATACAGCCTTTACTGTACTGTATGTGGATCTTATATACATGCACATCATGTTGCTATTGACTGCTTGTTGACTGCACCAGATTGTAAAAGACATGTTCAGCAGATGTTACTTCCTGCGTTGCCTGGCAAGCTGCAGTAGGCATGTAGTGACTACTGAATTCTGGGAAATGTCATTTTAAACAGTAATGTAAGCAATGCAGAAGAACCCCAACAGCAAATTAGGTCTCAATAGTCTCATTTTCTGGATGCCACTGCACTTTGCAGAAAAACAGAAGTTTTTACATATGCAACAAAGAGCACCACAAGATACTTACAGCAGGATTACTGCACAGCAGCAGCAAAAGTTTAGCTAATTATTCTTACTGAAAAAGTATGTGCATAGTATATTAAAGACCCAGGTTCGAATTGGCCTCTCACATCTTTCCCATGTGTTTCACTGTTGTACAAATTTATTTTAAACTTCTAGTAGCAGCTCCAGCTCTTCTATTGGCACCCGGACCCTTAATTCTTTTTCAGTCATTAAGTCGAGCATCTCTTGCAGCTGATCTGAAAGATATTCTACCGCATCCATATACAGCACCTGTGAGAGCAAATTCAAAATGAACATTCATTCTGACATCCTTCTGTTATAGCAGGAAAAAAACTGGACAAAGAGAAACAGCCATCTAGTACATACAACCAACAAGGAATATTACTACAAAAAGTAAAAATGGGACCAGCATTCCTGTAGTGACAAGACTATGGACTATAAACGATTAACTATATCATTCCCATTAGCCTGACTTCTATCCTGGGGAAGATCTTAGAAAAGTTTATTAAGGAGGCCATCCTTGAGGGACTGGCCCAGGCTAACATCCTAAGGGATAGCCAGCACGGGTTTGTTGCGGGTAGGTCTTGTTTGACCAATCTCATTTCCTTCTATGACCAGGTGACCTATCACCTGGACAAGGGAGAAGAGATTGATGTCATATATCTTGACTTCAAAAAAGCCTTTGATCTGGTATCCCACGATCACCTCTTGGCCAAACTGGCCAGTTGTGGCCTTGGCTCCACCACGATCTGCTGGCTGGGAAACTGGCTCCGTGGTCGGACCCAGAGGGTTGTAATCAATGGCAGTCACTCATCATGGTGCCCTGTGACCAGTGGGGTCCCTCAAGGCTCTGTCCTGGGACCCATCCTGTTCAACCTCTTCATTAATGATGTGGACATTGGAGTCAGGAGTGGACGGCCAAGTTCACCGATGACACCAAACTTTGGGGCAAAGCATCTACGCCAGAAGACAGGCGGGTGATCCAGGCTGACCTGGACAAGCTCAGCAAATGAGCAGACGAGAACCTCATGGTGTTCAACACCGAAAAATGCAAGGTTCTCCACCGTGGGAGGAAAAACCTGCAGCACCCTTATAGGCTCGGCAGTGCTACGTTGGATAGCACTACAGAAGAAAGAGACTTGGGGGTCATCATTGACCACAAGATGAACATGAGCCTCCAATGCGATGCTGCGGCTAGTAAAGCGACCAAAATGATGGCTTGCATCCATAGATGCTTCTCGAGCAAATCCTGGGACGTCATTCTCCCCTTGTACTCGGCCTTGGTGAGGCCGCAGCTGGAGTACTGTGTCCAGTTTTGGGCTCCACAATTCAAAAAGGATGTGGAGAAGCTTGAGAGAGTCCAGAGGAGAGCGCATGATCAGAGTTCAGGAAAACAGATCTTACGACGACAGGCTGAGAGCCATGGGACTCTTTAGCCTGGAAAAGTGCAGGCTCAGGGGTGATCTGATGGTCACCTATAAGTTTATCAGGGTGACCACCAGGATCTGGGGGAACGTTTGTTCACCAGAGCGCCCCAAGGGATGACGAGGTCGAACGGTCACAGACTCCTGCAAGACCGTTTCAGGCTGGACATAAGGAAGAATTTCTTTACTGTCCGAGCCCCCAAGGTCTGGAACAGTCTGCCAGCGGAGGTGGTTCAAGCACCTACATTGAACACCTTCAAGAGTAAATTGGATGCTTATCTTGCTGGGATCCTATGACCCCAGCTGACTTCCTGCCCTTTGGGCAGGGGGCTGGACTTGATGATCTCCCGAGGTCCCTTCCAGCCCTAATGTCTATGAAATCTATGAATTCCACATCAACCTACAACCAAGTAGAGGGGCTGAAGATTGTTGGATCTCCTATCAACAGTGGGTGAGAGTTGCAGGTGCTCCCTAATTCATTTTTTCTAGTCTCTGAATTCCCTTTATTTCATCTATATATGTCTCTTACTGAAGTGATTACAGCATTCAAGGCAATATCACTCCAGGGCTACATAGAAGAAAAATTTCATTTCTCTCTCTTTTTTTTTTTTAAAACTTATTTGCCCTGAAAATTCATTTCTCATTTGCAGTTAACCTTGGAAACCTTTTCACAGTAAAGCTTCTCCTAATTTTGATTTCATTTCCACACAAGTAGTAACAGGACAACTTATATTCAAAGCTTCCCCAATATTCTATTTCTAAAAAAACATCATTCTTTATGACTGGTTTAATTTTTTAACCTACCTTTGCCCAAGGACAGTTTTGAATGGCTTTATAAAATACTCCTTTGCTTCTTTCTTTATTTCCTAGAGAAACCTGTGAAAGGATAAAAAACCATATTTCAAATAAATTGTGGGTCCTGAAGCTATAAAAATTATCTGCAATTTTTATTTTCCTTGAGGCAGAAAAGCTACCATTAAAAAGTTCACATCAATAGTTTCCTTGGTGAAGAGTCCTTATGACCAATCACTGTACCAGACATATAATTTAGTATCTTACACTGACAGTAGACTCTGTAGTACAATACCTTTAGAAGTTACACGGTAACCTTTTATAACTCGCAAGCAGCAGAGGAGCAATGACTGGCAAAAAGACCCTCTGTTTAACATTTCACTTGAAAAACAGCATCAGTCTAGTACTAAATGACACGACTGAACAAGAGCACAAATCAGAGTGCAGAACTGAAACCCACAATTCTGAAGCAAGTATACTATCATCTGAGCTATACTAACTTTGGCTATAAATCTCTTGGTTCAGGAGATTGTGGCTCTGCTTTCTCTTTAAAGAGTTATAAATACCTAGTCATTTCATTTCCACAGTTCCACCATTGGCAAATTTTTAGAAAAACTACTCTCCATTTGTGCATGCAGTTGCAGTATATCTAAAACATTACTGTATGTAATGTTTTATTTACAAGCATAAAACATTTTATTCTATAAAAGGTTTATATGCACGTTTTTTCACCTGTATACAATGCACAATATGGCACAAAAATTGTGTCCAAGCAATTGTGCACTTAAAAATTAAATATACAAAGGAAAGATGGGTGAGGGCTTTTGGAAACCTGCCTCCTTGTATCTCCATAAATCTACATAATTGAGTTAGTATATACCTGAAAGTAGTAAAATCTTCTTCCTACAAATGCCAGCTGGGATTTCTGATGACTGACGCAAGTACAGAACATTCCAGCTATAATGAGCTTTAAAATCAGGAGGATTAAACAGGTAAAGATTTTAATGATTTCTACTGAAAGAAATCTTTTAATTGGACAGGTTTAAAAAGAGCTCATGTGAAGGCAATTCTATGGCAAGCCTGACCTAAGCAGTGTCTTCATGCAGAACAGCAGTTCTGAAATGCCTTGCAGTGTTCTGGGAAGAGGAGATTCTTCAAAAGCAAGTGACTTCATGTTTTTTCTTGGTCTCACTGTATTAATATTGGGACTAAAATCAGCAGCACCCCTTGCTAAGTGCAGAACTACTTTGTTACATGGTGAAACATTACTTGTAAATACTTGTACCTCTTTGGCTTCACTGAATCCTTGGTATTTCATGATAAAATTATTTTCCATTGCTGAACAAAAACACATTTTGCTTAGTGGAATCCTCTCTCAGAACCAAGCACTAAAATGTATGCCTCTTCTGGTTCTTCAAAGAATTCTCAGTTTCACTGTCTAATAATTTCCTGAGGAATAACGGGATTTTAGGGGAAAGGGATTACTGATTAAAAAATATACATAACAAGATGGAGATGGGCTTTGTCCAAAATATTTAAGATCAAGTATCTAAAAATACATCATAATAAATGGTGGCAAGATCTACCAGCTTTTGGCCAGACATTAAAACATGGCAATCATGACTTCACATAAGTGTTTATTATCTATATATAGTGCTGCATGCTTTGGCCACTCTGCAGAAACTTTTCAGGGCTGTTGATGCTAGGGAAAACAATTTTTGTGTTTTATTCTTCTATGATATCTGCCTTCTCACCTTGGTGAAAATTAAGTTACTGACAATGGCAAATGTACTTGGAAGATTTTTGCTTTTGCATTTATGTGAAAATAAATCTCTCAGCTTGTACAATACAATGGTGATTAAATTTAGCTGTCGGCTGCTATATATCCAAAAAAACATTAAATAATTCTTTTATGAGCTAATGGTATGGTTATAAAGATTAATAGTCCTGGACAAGATGTCTTCTTACGTACAAGGGGCATTATTTATTTTTTCTACTAGTACTTCTACGAGTGGCTTTTCAAGACACTAACAGGATGTATAATGTGGTAGAAAAGGTTCCACTTTAGACAAATTCTAAGAATTATTCTGTGCTTTCATGCATCTGTTTTTTTTCCAGTCATGTTAACAGGGGTGTACCAGGTCTGGCTGTCTTGCAGTGCTTATGGAGTTGACTTTATGCATTTTTAAGGTAAGATACAGACCAGTAAACAACACAGCGATTTTTTTATTGACATTTTTGGATATTGTTATTTAGTATAACTTTTACAAATATCTGTGCATTAACATTTTCATGACAAAATTTCAAAGGGAAAAGCAGCTAATGTTTCATGGCAAGCTGCCAAATATACAGCTTTTTACATGTCTTCTCTTTTACTAACCCAGCTTTTTCTTCACCAAGTGAAATCTTGTTAGTCTCTCCACACCACCTGCACTTCTCATTTTGTCCGTTTCCTCTTCTACTTATCCGTGCACTTCCGATTGATACCAGGCTACCGTTTTTTTCCCAGCCTACTGTTTTTATTCCACTTAAGATGTCAATTCCCTTACTCTGTATTTCTTATTTAATATTGTGCCAGATACCTTGCTTCCCCTTCTACAGTATGGTTCATGTTTCATAACGTTGTAAAGGGAAACAATATAGAATACCAGACAGTAGTATAATGTGGGATGGACAAGTAGGGTACATGCCCTGGATACCACCTAAGGGGAGAGGAGCCAGAAGGGTTGAGGAGAGGTGGGGGGGAAAGATGATGAGAGAAAGGCACATATTTTCTATGCTGTAACTCTGGTGGGAAGGAACAGTAAAGAAGAAACTATTTGAGGAGAGCAGATCAGACAGTTCCAATGTTTGCAGTTTCTTATTCTACCACTAGCAATTCACCCACAAACAAATGCATCAAGGCTCTGTCCCTGTGTCACTCATAATCCAGACATGAGTGATCTAAATGCCAAACAGATACTTATATAGAGCAGACTGAATATTAACGTCACAATAAAAAATACACTCAAATATTTTCCTTTTCTGAATGATCTATAGAATGGATTTCCCAGCCCATTGTGGCTGCCATAGAATACATATCTATTTTGACTCTGCCCACATAAAATTCAACAATACCAAAGAGCACGTCCGATACCCAGTCAAGCAGCTGCAGTTAAATCTAAGTCGTCAGTGGACTCTCATCCACTGTATTGTCTAAAACAGGGGTGTCAAGCTCATCCAGCCCCATAGGTTGGATGAGGGTTGTGGGGTCAGCATACAGGGCCGGTCCAGCATGGGCTGCTCATGCAGCAAACACCCTGGATCAGTCTTCCGTGCCACATGCAGCACGCATGTCAGGTTCAAGCCATATGTGCCTCACAGCAGTATGGGGGCTTGTGCTACATGTGGCACATGGGGCCAGCATGGGGCACATACTGTATACACTGCCTGCACCAAACTATGTGCTGGCCCTATGAGCTGGCCCCAGAGCCAGACTGCACGGCTGGTCCACTGCAATCAGGGGCAGGGCCAGGGCCAGCACATGCTGCATGGGTCAGTCCAAGATCTACTGGTCAGATACTAGGGCTCTACAGGCTAGATCTGGCCACCCTGGTTTAAACTGAACAAAGTTGAATTGTGTATAAAAGTTTCTGTTTGCTTTCTGTCTTCTCTATCTGCCCCAATATCCTTATAACAAATGACTATCTACTTTAAGTTTTTCAGATACAGTGTATTTTTCCTCTACCTTTCATTCACCCACTGATAGTCTTTCTGGGATTCCATATTCTTGAACAAAGGAAACCTTAATATGGTTATAAAGCTTACTATGGAAGGGAATGAGGAATAACTAGGTAGTATAATTAATAATGAGAAGTATAGATTAGGGGTAAGCAATTAAATATTTATCCATTCCTGGATGCTTAAGAAGTGTTTACCACATGATGACCACTGCTATGTGAAGTCACTGTTTTCCCAAGAGAAACCACAATCATACAGATGTTCAGACTTTTTCTCTCAGAGTAAAAATGGCTGCTTCAGGAGAAAAATAACCAGGGAACAGCCAGGGTTAAATCACTAACCAGGAGAGTTTCTCCTGAGAGAACAAATGTCTGTACATGCTGTATGCTGCTAAGATATTACCAAACCTAACAATTAAAATCAACAATTCCAAATACAGTAAATATAAAGTCTGGTCTCATCTCACCAGAAAGTTCAAATACATTCTCCACAGCAATGGACAATGGGCACCATTTTCACTCTGAACTGCATGATCAAATAAAGCTATGATCCGATTTGTTAATCCAGTTTCAGGAATGGTTGAATATATTTCTCCAATATTTGCCCTGAAACAGAAAAGCAGACAATACAGACATCAGCTGAACAATTGTGTTCTGATGAAGAAAGCAGTTATTTCCCTGTTGATCTTCCCCAGAAAATAGCACAAATGTATTATAGGAGAAACACATAATTCTTTTTGTGAATATAAAAATCTCAGTGAGGAAACTAGAATGGAATATCTGCTTATCCAGTTAGTAATTTTTAAAACATAAATAAGTTAAAAAAAGGTCAATGAAATATTTATTTTTACTTGTGGAAATGATCTCTGGCAAACTGAAGAACTTATACTAAATAATGCAGAGCTGAGAAAGCAATTCCTTCTGGGTCATTCTTTCTGACTAGAATATAACCTGAAGACACTAGTCTTCAATCATGTTATAGTGCTATTTTTCTAACATTTTAGCTTCTGTATAGAACTAAATAAACAGAGCAAAATAAAAAAAGTTTTTAACTTGAACAAAAATCAAATACTCTCAAGACTGGGCAACACATTTAAATTGTCGAATGCACATGCTGTGCTCTACCCAGCAACAAACTAAAGAATGAATAACTTAACAATTCTGAATTTTCATAGGAAAAACAAAGTGCAAAGCCATCAGTGGTTAGAGAGAAAATATTTTGGGCATTTAAAGAAACACTGCTGTTTTCACCTTCTGTCAACTGTCACTACAGTCCCAAGAATGAATCCCAACAAAGTTTCCTTTGATAGCAGGCTTAGCCTTGGGAAAGAATATCCCATTTTACCTTTGATGGAGTCAGGCACTATCATCTTTAATCCTCTGAAAGTACGTCTGAAGCTGATTTATCTGAACCTTTGCTTTAACTTTTTCCATTTAGCTCATTAACAAGCTCTTACAGCCTACTTTAAAATTAACCACATGCATTCTGCCAGGCACTAATACAGAACTCAACAGGGACACTAAGCCACTCACAATATTCATAGAAGATTCTACACAGTTTCTCAGAAATATTTGTAATATTTTATACATGATTAATTAGCTATCTGTATATTTGTGCTGCAATAGTTTCATAAAGAATGGGCTATTTTCACATTTAAAATCAGTTACTAAAGATTAATTTAAGTATTTATGATAATTTGTCATCAAGCATTTTAGAATCATGTTCAAATATCAATAGTTAAAGTCTAAGTGTCAGGCTGTAGCCAAGAGCGAATCATAAATTACAATATGCCTGGCTCCCTATACATTTTGCGGCCCGCAGGATTTTCATTACAATCTATGACTGCATTATATTGACAAGGCACAGCTCATGGGCATCACTGTCACTAGTGTACCAAGATCTTGAGGAAAGAGAATGGGACGATAACCAGGACACCCACCTTCTATTCAGAACTCTGCAGCTGCTTCAATGGGTGGTCTTGAACAAAACCAGATAGTTTCCCTATCTATGCAATAAACATAATACAAGTACCCAGGCTCCTTTGTAAAGTGATTTGATAGCTACAGAGGAAGCCAGACAGTATTACTTCTCTCAGAAGTTGTAAGATATTATTACCTCTGGACATTCTCCACAAGCTTTTTTCTCATTTCCTCGGCTTGAATTGCAAATAGCCATGGCTCTAGCGACTCTGTGGATCTTGTGACAGCATGAAAAAATCTTCGTGCTTTGCTAGCATTGTGAGACTTCCTTTGGATTTGGACATATGACTGCCAAAGAGCCTGGTTGCTAGGATACAGCTTCAAAGCCTCTGTTAGTACCTCTCGCAGAGGATTCAAAGGGTAAACGCTAATTTTCATGTGATATTGGAGTAAATTTGTGTGCATCATTGTGACAGCCTCAAGAGGAGTGGCGAAATTCTGAATGCCAAGATTTTCTCCAACACGTTCACATTTCTGCAGACCAAGACCTTTCAGTTTTTCAGAAATCTGTTTATATATTAGTACAGCAGCATCGATTCCAACAGTCAAATACTGAAAGAGTGCATAGCAACCAACCAAACTAACCATTTGGCTACAACTATTGGCTTGACCCTGGCTAGAAATTGGTGTTATACTTAAACAGTCTTGTAGTGCATGCTCATATATCTTTCGAGCTTTCAAGATGTTCATAGATAATGCTTGCCCACTATATGGTACATATGGCCCACTTTCAACCAGTTTGGTTAATATATGAACAGCACGTGACATGGCCATTCCTTCTAGACTTTCCAGCAGCTCAACTTCCAGTTGAGCATAAAGAAGACTCAAATTACAGAGTTGGGAATCTCTCATCCCTTCAGTTCGTGCCATGCAAAGAGCTGCATCAAATACTTTTCTAGCGTCATCCGTGTTGCCAAGCAGCCACTCCAGGTAGGCATACAGTTTCCAGAGGGAAAGGTTGTTTCGGTTCTCAGATGCCTTAAGGAGATTCTTGGCTAGCCTTTTGCTCTTCTTTCCCTGTATCTTTAATTTCTTCTTGTTTTTTGCTTGGAGGCACTGAATGATCTACATGGAGATAGATGGAATAAAATTTGAAAAAAAAATTATTATGGCTATCTCCGCATTGTTCAGCTTCATTAACCCATTAATAATTTCTAAATCAACAGCACTTGTCACATGCCCAACTACTAAAGGAAAGAAGCCCTCATCCTCTTAGTTTCTCTTTTGCCCCAAATAAATTAATCCCCTCTCCTCTTCTCCTAACACTGTGCCATGAGAAACTGTATGTTATGTTCTTAATATAGCTAATGGACACATGGAAGAGAGCATCAACATGCATTAATTGTGGCCTGGTCCATACCATGATTTTTAGCTGCTAGTGCAGTTACAACAATGTAGCTGCACCACTGCAAATGCCAAGAATGTACTCAGTGTCCTACTTTTACTAGGCAGACAAGGTTCTTTGCATGACTGATATCTCTTATTAGACCAACTTAAATAAATGGAAAACAATTATTGATCAAGCAAGCTTTCAGGTTCAAAAACCCTTCATCAGGCTAAGGAAGTTTCAGCAGTTGGTGTGTGCTCTTCCTGGATGGAATGAAAAGTAAAGCCAGAGGCTGGGCTGGTACGCATACAAGACAGGTAGTTAGTGAAAATGTAGACTGAGTCAATGGGGGTGGGGGGGGAGGGAGAGCCACTCGGATACCGCATAAAGAACTGCTGCAGTAGAGAAGAAAAACCCCCACAAATCACACACCGCTGGTTATGACATAATCACCCCTCCCTCAAACCTGTACGGAAAATCCTCAAACAACTGCAACCCATACTAGAAAGAGACCCTACTCTAAAAAAGATCTTCCCAGAGCCACTCATCCTAGCCTTCAAACAAGCACCACACCTTGCGAACTTCATCACCAGAAGCAAACTTCCTCAAGCCCAGAACACACCAAAAGGATCCAGACCATGTCATGACAAGAAAGGCAAAACCTGCCAACACATCTCCACGCCCCCCCACAATTACTACACCCCACAACAGAGCCATCAGCATTCCTGGATCTTACAGCTGCACCTCCAGAAATGTAATGCATCTCATCCAATGCACCAAATGCCCCGATGGAAAATACATAGGAGAGACCAAACAACAACTGTGCACCAGAATAATTACTCACCGGAAATCTATCAAAGACAGGAATACCTAATTACCTGTGGGGGCACATTTCTCTCTCCAACCTCTCAGTCCTGATCCTCAAAGGAAACTTACAAAACACTTCCCAGAGATGAGCCCATGAACTCCACTTCATCGACTTCCTGGATACTAAAAATCGTGGACTAAATCTAGACACTGGATTTATGACACATTATAACCTGCCTGACAGCTGACTCCCTAGGTCTCTCTCCACTTTTCATCCCCCTTCTCTCTCTCCCCTCCCCCCCTCCTTTCTCTCACCCACTGACCCCTCAATCTACATTTTCACGCCTACCTGTCTTGTATGCATACCGGACCAGCCTCTGGCTTCTTTACTTTTCATTCCATCCAGGAAGAACACACACCAACTGCTGAAACTTCCTCAGCCTGACGAAGGGTTTTTGAACCCAAAAGCTTGCTTAATAATTAAGTTGGTCTAATAAAAGATATCAGATTCATGCAAAGAACCTTGTCTGCCTAGGTCCTTAGACCAACACGGCTACAACCTACACCCCTGTAGCTTTTTACTAATGCATTTTAATCTGGTTTGAAATTGGAACAAGATGCACCATGAAACATATCTATACCACCAGCTACACCAGTGCAGCTATACTAATGGGTAAACCCCTCTGTGTAAGCAAGGCATGAATAAGACTGAATTCTCCAATGGTCAGATCTCTTTGTCATAGCTGAGCACTTCTGCTTCCTGTGGTGCCTCCATATGCTTCCTCTATTTCCCCAACTTTGGTAACAACAGGCAGTGGGAGTGGATGTCTTAAAAGCGCTACAAACATGACAATCTAAAGCCGAGATCTCACTCCCCCTTCCAAAGCATTCTCTGTCACCGCCTTGAAATACACACAGATTACACCTGTTTACCATTGTTATCATTTATACTTTTACTATAAAAGTAAAAGAAAGAGCAAAACTGTAAGTGCAAAAAGATTTTTACTTTAAATAAGGAATTTGTCGGGCTGAAGAGTTTGAGCAACATTTTCCTGTAGAGCCAAACAGTGCTGGCAAACAG
Source organism: Crocodylus siamensis (assembly GCF_052110815.1). NCBI lineage: Eukaryota > Metazoa > Chordata > Crocodylia > Crocodylidae > Crocodylus > Crocodylus siamensis. The sequence goes on from NC_143396.1 coordinate 265,425,338, forward strand.
AATTAAACATCAAAGTAAGATTCCACAATGTAGAATATTTTGACAGAGAAATGTGAGGGTTGGGTGGGAAAGCCATATTGGGACTTCTTACCTGGGTCCCACTGCCTGTTCTTACTAAGGTTAGGGAGAGTCTGGGTAGGAGAGGGAGGGGGGCTTACAGGTACTGTGCTGCATAAAGAAAATAAAACACTGACAAGCTGAGCTCTCAAGTTCAAGAAATGACAAAGTTAGAACTGGGTATGCATTACAATAGTCTTTACTTAAATAATCAGTTTGTACGTATCAAATTATAGCACACTATACTGTTCAATAGTATTATAGTTGCATGTTGTAAAATACACCAAAAGTTTCCTTGCAAGGTCCTCATATATCACAGTGATGAGCCTTTTATGTACTGCCTTAGTTGTTTAGATTTGGATTCACTCCACATGGGCTCATTCATTGCATCTCATGTAAAAATTATTTTCGAAGACTATCCAGCCTTCACAACAGTGGATGGTATTAACATGCATCTGAAACTGTATGCAAAAGATTGCATGAAATATTTTATTGTTGGAAAAACATATTACAGAACCAGAAATTACTGCGATGCACATAGCCTGCACTAGTATTTTCCAACTTTAAAGTGTTTCAGCCATACAAATGTTAATTTGGTTTAATGAAATACAAAACACAAATAGCCAACAGAACGAAAACCACATACGTAAAAGAGAATATACAAATCCTTATTTACCTTTGAGATTTCATATAGCAACCAACACTCAGAAAGGTTAATCTTCTCTTTTCCTGAAAACAATGGCAGTATTACGTGAAACAGATTCTGTATGAACTCCTCCCCCTCCTTACAATGACCAATGTGCTGTCTCCTCCTGATCATTGTGTCCATGTGGCCAATGCTGCTAACTCCAGCAAGTGATGAATAAAAGGAGGTCAATGGCCTTTCATCCAGCTGCCCACTGTCAAATATATTGTTTTCATCCATAGCTACATAAAGACTTGAAGGAAAGAGACTGCACCCACAGGGAACTCCCAAAAATTGCAGAAATGAGTACAACAGCTGAATCTGAAGATCTGGATTAGAAAGTTTGATTAATGATGGCCCAAGATCATCAGATAATACCTAAAAAAAAGAACGAAACATTTATTTAAATTACAATTCAATCAAATAGCTTAGCAAGTTCAGTAATCAAAGAAGCTTTCCAAATTCAATAAAGATTTTTGTGAATGGGTATGAAATGGTGATGGAATTTGACTGAAATTAAGATGACAAAATAGATAAGTAATGGCCCCCTTACAGTAAGACTGCAGGTTTGACTTGATGATAATGGATTTAAATTTTCCAGTTCTACACTACTAAATGTGTGTAGCATCAGCAATGGTAATCTCTTCCAGAAACTTATAAACCAGGAGTCTAAAAGAAATAGTTAAAAAATGATGCCTCTGGCTGTTTTACTCACCAACTTTCACATTGATGCTAATGTTGGAGCACTTACTATCACTGTATTCCAACTGCCTCTCTCCTCATTTGCATGGGTTTAGTTTACTTATCTGTCCAAATTCCAGGACAGCATTTTTATTATTTATATTATAGTAGCACTTAAAGAGGTCAGAACCCTGCTATGCTAGTCAATGCACAAGTAGTTAATCACCACCCACGGTCTTATTGAGTCACAGTGACCTGTCTTTCTGGGTCTTCACAATCTTCTTCAGTCTGCTTCTTTGTTTTGTCAGGCCGCCAAGGGACCCAATGCCTGGCTTCACGGGAACCTTCAACATCCAGCCAAATTTCCCATTTGGGTAGAGTTTTATCCTTTATTTCTTGATCTTCTTCTATATCTTCCTCATCATCATCATCTTGGGGGGGAAAAATGCACCAGAATTTATAGGAACCCCACCAAAGACTGAAATTTGTTAAATGTAAAATGCTTTAAATATATAAACAAATGCCACATTACTAGACCAGACACTTCTAGGTTCTAATATGCCTAATACACAAATATATAATCCTGGTTCTGATACCAACATTCTCGTGCAGCCTAGAGTAAACTATTGCTTGCCGATATACCTCATTTGTATGTTGTGATAATTAGCATAAGTAATGTGTTTTAAAAATGAAAAGCCATACAAGTACACAAAGTATTATTATGGTATTAAATGTCACAAGTTACACTTGCTACTGCTGCTTTAAATGGGCTGATATTTTCACTAACTAAATTTACGTGCAAAGGATCACAGCAATGTAGTTAAATGCTCATAAAATAACCACGTGTTGAAACTAGATTACGATTTACAACCTGATTTGTATGTTAGAAGCATAATACTATTTATTAATTACCTAACCACAAACACCTGCACTGCTACTGTTTTCTAAATTCAAGGAAAGAGAATCACTGCTTGCCTGAACTTCTGGTCTTTGGGCCAGATCTACTTTATCAAATAAGCATCTAAAAACGGTCAAGAAATACCACAATTTGCACAGAACAATGAAAACAAACATAGAACTATTTTTAAAAACATTTTCTAGGGGACCAACCCTTGTGCTTTATTCCAAAGGGGATGTTCTGCCATTATCCTGATAACGGAAACACCTGCCTCAAGTACAGGCTGGGCCTATCATACACTCGAAAACTGCAGCATATCATGTTTAAATTCATACATTCCACCCGGCAGGCTTTACTTAAAATGTGCAACAGTGAGGTGTATCATGGCAAATGGATCAGGATCCAGGACTGGACTGAAAACTGGTACTGAAATATTAATAAAAAAAGTTTCCTGAGCTCCTGAGTTTTCAGTTGTTCTAATTGTTAAGTATTATTAAAAGGGGAATGTGTTTCAGCTTTAACTCCATCTTGGTACAGATTTTTGGGAGCAGCTTTAATTGTAGTTTGCAGTTGATTTTCCTTCTCCTACATGATTTATCTAAGACACTTCAGTATTTATGATGTCCCCTAAGGTTTTCAGGATCTGGCAGGAGGCAGGAAAGCAAAAACATGTAAAACAAAATAAATAAAAAGTTAAAGTAACAATGTGCTTACCAGGCTTACTGACAACAATCCAGCCACCCTTTTCTTGTTGATGCATCCATGCTTTCCAGCCTTTTGCTCCTTTTTCTCCAATCCGAGGCTCTCCACTGTCCCAAAATGGTTCAAAGAACTCCACCTATTATTGAGGATAAAAAACCCACCACATAATCTTGACTTCACCATTGTACAATCTTTTAAAAACAACTAAGTGGTCAGTCATTTTGAGTTATATGGAAACATAAGAAGTTTTAAAGGTGCACTTTTAACAGGAATCAGTAGGCTGTAAGCTGTGCAAGAGTAGGAGGTTTTTGGAAACCTAAAACCTGGTGGAAGAGGGACAGCTTATTTAGTCACCATCCATCTTTTGACAGACAAACATTTTGTAAAACATCTGTGTGGTAATAACAGTTCTAGAAATAAATACAAAGTGGGTCACTGTACTATTCCAGCATAATTTTGATGGGAACCTGGAAACTGATCAGCCGTTTCAAATAATTCTGAGTTGCATATCCTGAATCCTTATTTTGGTGTTACACAGGTATATCCATATACCATAGACTTCATAGACGTAAGAGCTGGAAGGGATCTCAGAAGATTGAGTACAGCCCCCCGCCCAAAGGGCAGGAAGTCAGCTGGGGTCATAGGATCCCAGCAAGATAAGCATCCAATTTGTTCTTGAAGGTGTTCAATGTAGGTGTTCAAACCACCTCTGATGGCAGGCTGTTCCAGACCTTGGGGGCTCAGAGAGTAAAGAAATTCTTCCTTACGTCCAGCCTGAAACCGTCTTGCAGTAGTTTATGACCATTAGACCTAATCATCCCTTGGGATGCTATGGTGAACAAATGTTCCCCCAGATCCTGGTGGTCATCTCTGATAAACTCATAGGTGGCCATCAGATCACCCCTGAGCCTGTGCTTTTCCAGGCTGAAGAGCCCCATGGCTCTCAGCCTGTCATCGTACGGTCTGTTTTCCTGACCTCTGATCATGCCTGTGGCTCTTTTCTGGACTCTCTCAAGCTCCTCCGCATCCTTTTTGAATTGTGGAGCCCAAAACTGGACGCAGTACTCCAGCTGCGGCCTCACCAAGGCCGAGTACAAGGGGAGAATGATGTCCTGGGATTTGTTGGAGAAGCATCTATGGATGAAAGCCAGCGTTTTGGTCGCTTTACTAGCTGCAGCATCACAGTGCAGGCTCATGTTCATCTTGTGGTCAATGACGACCCCCATCCATATCCATATACTAAAAACCTCTTTAATTAGCAGATCTCACAACTCAATAGAATTCGGTAGTTTCACAATTCTTCTTACTGTATGACAGAGGTAGGCATGAATGGTTCAGTTCATATGGATGGAGGAAATAGCCTCACGCTACCATTCAAAGGCACAGAGGGAAGAAGAGTCAGAGCCCTCACAAGGTGAAGCTTAGGGCAGCAGCAAATACCAAAGTGCTGTGATGCTCTTTTCACAAAGTTCATTTTTAAATTAAGTTGAATAGGACTTTAAACAAAAGAAAAAAGTAAAAGCAACTTGTGTATGCAATGGTAGCATCACTCCCTCACCAAATTTGCATTCTCATTATCTTAGTAGACTTCCAGTGCCATAACAGAGGCTGCTACCATTTAAGCTACGGGATTTACTGTAGCAGTTGGCATCTGCAAAAGCCTGTTATCCCAGAGAAAGGGAACAAAATGCTGGGGACTGAGATCAACTGTTGGGATGGTGTGGGTGAGATGGAGAGTGAAAGCAGAGAACCTGGCCCAGTTTTTGTCCCACACAATGGCCTTAGGGGAGGCGTAAACCACGTGTACAACAGGCTCCACTCCCACTACAGAATTTTCTGTCAACTCCCTAAAGCACTTCTGGAGCATGAAGGCATTCCTACTACTGAATATCAAAGGTGTGTTAAAATAATGGAGGTACAAGGACTTCTCAATAAAGACTGTAAAAATGGGAAGTGTCTATGATCACTGCCAGCTCCCTATGTAAATAATATGTAATAAACGTCATAGCACTATTCAAACTAGGAAAAAGGATACAGAAAGTTCTAACAACAGGTCTGGAAAACTAGACCTTAGTTAGTTAACTACTTTTGTTGACACACTTCCTATTTTAACTGGGGAGAAGCAGGACCTGCTACAGCTGGGGACAGAACTTCTACATAAGCTAAAGCAACAAAGCTGAAAAAAGGGGGTAGTTGCATAATTCTATTGCATTTGTATATGCTTGTAGCAGCAAGACAGCCTTTTCTAACTGTGGGAAATGGCAGGGCAACTTTGAAGAACTAAAAAATAAATAGGCAATGCAAAATCCAAGTAACATCTTTAAATTCACATATATTTTCACATACATTTAAGTCATGATGCTGAAGTTCCAGTGTTCACACATCACATAAGATAAAGTAAAAAAAAAAAAAAAAATCTAAATGGAAGTTGCTACCTGTCCTCTTGTTGGGAGACCTTTTACACTGTCAGGTTTAAAGAAGGTGAAGTCAATCAGAGCCTGGAACAAAGACACAGCTTTCTCCGAATGACCTGCCTGTCTTAGAAAATGGCACTGCTGAAGAAAAATAGCTGGAAAACAAAACGGGAAAAATGCATAATGATTATTTAAATAGTGTTTACTACCAAATACTGGATTCTAGAACACAGCTATAAAAAGACCTATCTCCTGTGCCTTCCAGAGCTCTGGAGATTTATCCCAAACAAGGACATTTCTGAAAAATACTGAACTGAAATTTTTTTGGCAAGTCATAGATTTACATCAAAATTAGCATAGTTTAGTTACGCTAAAGATATCCTTTCTAGATGTGCATTGAATGCATGTTCCCTTGAGATCAGCACATACAGTTACTGTATTCACCAGCTGGCACTCCATTTATAATTAAAACCATTACCTATTTAAGGCAAGGATTGCTTCTGCATTATGTGTTTATATAGTAGCTAACACAACGAGACTATGGGCAACTTACAACACAAACAGTATAAGAATTTGGTTGTTGGTCTCTTATTTTTTATCATGTATTATCGTCAAACACATTCACATACTTTTCTTTGCATACTGGCAAATAGCTTTTTCTATGTTATCTTGCCTTAAGCAATGGGTTAAATGTGAAAAAACAGACTTTCACAGACTTCTTTCATAAATCACAAGGAAGTGACTTAAATACTCTCTGCCTCAGGTCCAAACCTGAAAACAGGGCTGTACATTTCCTTTTCTCAATCAATGTATCTATAAAATTCTGAGATCCTTACAAGTGAAGTGGTGAAGAAACGCTAAATTGTATCACCAGTATATCCACTACCATAACATTTTCAGAAAGATTCCATTTATTATTGCAAACTAGATGAATATCAGCCTGGTTTGATTTAAAAATAAAATTGATTTACTGATTTTTAACTGACAGAAAAAAGACATACGGATTTAAATAGCAAAGTTTAATTTTATTTTACACCTGTACCTTTTAGTTATTTTCATAAAGAAAGGTTCTTAACAGTTGATATAACCATTAAATGTTTTTATTGGCAACTAAATACAAGCTCTACTTTTAATTTGATACTTCTCTTCACTAACCAGGAAGGCAAACTATATACATGTCTTTAAGCAACTGCTAGTAAACATACATTGATTTAGATTACTTATATTTTTATTCTGTTATAGTGAATGATTTATTCATCACTAACTAGGTTTTCTTAATTGGGATTTGTGTCATTCTGGTTTTTCATGGAAATTAGAATTCAATCAAAAGTGTACAGTTACAGCATAACTAGGGCAAATGTAAATCATCATAAATGGGCTGGATACATAATGAGCGGACTAACTGATCATGTTTTACTTTCAAAACAAACTGATTTTACAAACAAAGAAACCAAGCTTTGTTGGTGAATTAACAGACCGTTTCTGGTCATCATAGATGGCCCAGATTGTCAAGGACAATTAGGCCTAAAAGAAGCATGTCAGAATTTAGAAGGATTTTCAGAATGTCTTTAGTAAGGCACCTATCTCCCATTAATTTCAGTACCTGGCTGCTAAAGCAGGATTTATGCCTTACCAAGTCTTTTTCAGTGCTTGTTTAGGAAACTGACTTGAACAAATGCAAGAGATGAAAGATCTCTACAGCAAATGGTAATCCAGCACTGAAATCTTGAAATCAAGACTAGGTGCCGAATATACTTGAGCACTTTTGAAAATATGACTTGATATTTATCATATTTACCTGAATTCAAGATAATCCCCCCCAGTAATTAAATTCAATACATGGAAAATTTATAAATGTTATAATTTACCAAGTACAGAATCTAATTATTGGAGGGTTGTCTTAAATTTGTCTCAACTGCCCCCACCACTGCAACAGGGAAAGCAGTGCCAGGAGGGCAGGTGGTGGGGAAGCAGGCAGGTCAAGCAGCTTGACAGCTGCCACTTGCCCCCCACACACACACGCTGCCTACCACCTGTCATGCCTACCACTTGCGCACCCCCACTGCCTCCTGTGACTCAACTCCCCATCTCTGCCTCCCTTGCAGCCTCTGCATCCCCACCTGATCCCCCTATCCCACCCCCACCCAGCACTTACCCTTGCTCCAGCTCCAGCAGGCTATGGCCCCACTCTAGTCTGAAGCATGCGCTTGTTCCAGCCCCAGCCCTACTGCAGCCTAGTAGCAGGAGCAATGTCATAACAGCTCCAGTCCTGAGGCTGTTGGGAAATGGGGACAGAGGGAGGGAAGGAGGGAATAGGGACCAACACTAGGCTGGGGCCAAAGCTGGAGCTGCAGCAGCTGCCTGACTCCTCAAACACCTTGTACTCAAATCCAAAGACAAGGAGGTTTTTTCCCCACAATATATGGACAATGGGGGAAATCTTGGCGTGGATTTGAGTCAACACAGTATCTGCATCTTTTGGCATACTTTTGAAGAACTGGCTCCATATTTTTCATCTGTTGCATCCATATCAGACTATATTTTATTCATAGACTAGAAAAACAGGATTAAGATAGGCTGCCATTTAAAATTCAAAACCAGTTTATTATTAAAAGGAAAATGGAAAAAAGGAAAACGTACATAATAAAAAATATTTCAATGACTTATATTTTAATAGCAATTAATATCTATCCTGACAAAAATCATTACTAACCTTTTAAAATTCCTACCTATATCCAAGAAGCAAGGGTGGTGGTTTAAGGAGGTTTTTTTGTGTGTGTTTTTACTCGATCAACTGTATAATTGGCGAGATGGTAGACAAAGCATTTGCGCGCAATGTGCCCTTTTTAAGTACAAGCTCTTTGTGCCTGAAAGCTTTGTCTGCCATCTCTCCCAACTATACAGTGTATCCAATAAAAGATATCACCAAAAAATCCTTGCAGCTCACATATGAAATCTGGAGCATCACAGCAATGATATTACTTTCAATAAGCCAGCAATATAGTCAAGTGAACACTGGGTGGCATAATTCACCAGCGTTTTTGCTCTATTCCTCTACTATATTTGTCACTGAAAATGATGAAGGTCAAGGGCTGAAGACAAGTGTCTGGCATACATCTATAGTATTTGCTACATCTTAAAAATCAGGTTATATGAAAAGTTGGGTTTATTCATCATGATTGACATTTAGTAATTTTTCCTAATAAGCAAAAAAGACATCTCCCAGTCAAATTTAGCCCAAGATACAGGCCTGGTTATAAGAAGCATTCACAAAAACTGATATCAATAAAATCATGCTAACAGAAGAATTTCCAAGTATAACATAAACAACATTTTTCTTCAGTGTTTGCCACCAAAAACTATATTGTGCTCACAGACAATAACTATAAACTTAAAGTGACCAGAAACAAAAGGACATTTGATTTCACTTTCATTATCAATAAACAAAAAAACCATAGCAAGTTTAGCAGTATCCACTGAAGTATCGCAAAGTATCTGGAGAAGAACTGATGCCCAGCAAACTGCCAACAAGATTCAGAATACTGAAATGTATTCGGCAAGAAAAAAAGAAAAAGGATTTGAAGGTTAAAAAATAAGAAACGTGCGTTTAAACGCAGAGAAACAACACCCCCTGCAATGGGTGTAGGAGGTGGCTAAAGTGTCAGACATCGGAGATGAAAATGCTAGTAGAGGCTATCAGGTGGTCCAATACACACCTGCCAAGGCAAAATTTGTTCCAGCTATTTTCCAGCACTGCAGCCAAGCTAATTTAAACAAACAATGTAAAAGAATCAAGTATGCAAAGCTAATTGGTAATCCTGCACCAAAGTCTTTAAATCAAGGCTGGGTATCTTTCTTTATGTTTTTATTATTATAAGACTATATTGTACACATAATTCGCATCTTTATTATTATAAGACTATATATTTCAGCATCATATTAAATGAACTTGGGTTTGTGAAAGCTTTGCCTTAAGAGATATATTTTACCAAGTCTATCAAGGTGCATATCTATGCTGCCTTCTATATATAAAGACATCATTACAGCTCAAACAAAAATGAAAGGGCTTGATGCAAAAATAACCAGGTGAGGTTCCACAGACAGTGCCACACATGCAGAAGGTCAGACTAGATGAAGAAAATGGTCTTTTTTGTCTTTAAAAGTCATTAACCCAGAAGGTTGCTCTGTTAAAGACCAAGATTATTTTCTCCCTGTTTTTCCACCCCCCCCCGGTGTTTATGGATTTATCCCTACAATATCTAAGCTAGGTAAGGAAGTATTTCTACCTCCATTTTGTAAATGAGGAGCTGAAAGAGGCACACAGAAAGACTGTGTTAGATTTGGGAACTGAACCCAATATTCTGTATCAAATCCAGTGTCCAGATTATGTGAGCATCCTTCCTCCCAGTGTGTATCCCAAGAGTCTCAAACTAAAAATCCTGCTCCTTAGATTTCCTATTATCCTTCTCTTTTCCCCAGGAATTAGAAGTTTTTCAAAAGTTTCACCCTTAACTAATAATATACTAGTAACCACTATTTGTTGCACAAGGCAGAATTGTTATAAAGGCCATGCCACACCTATTTTCTGTTTGCTATGGTTCTCTTTACTTGAAATTTACACTCTAAACGTTTTAGTACATCAGGAATGTACTAGATCTTACATCACATGCTCTCTCAGCAGATGCTTTCCTTTCCTGTATTCATACTGAGTTAATATTTGCTTTTACTATCACCTGGAGAGACAGCACACCAGGTATGGTCACTCAGCTGTTTATAAAAGAACAAACAAATTGTCATAGTACAGAGTAAAATCCCTTTTTTGGAATAGACATATTCAATCATTGTGTAACTTTTAATGGCTATAAAATGAAGTACAAAGACAGTGCCTTCTTACCTAACATAGTTTCCTCCGTGCCAGGCAGTATAGGATGCGATACCATGCTGCCATCCTGTACAGCTGCCAAAGTGCTCAAGCATTTGCCATATAAACCATGGACTTTTGAAACTGAAAAGGTGCTGAACTGGCTTTGACAGAACAAGAGATATTTTTGCCACAGCCCTGGATTATTGGGATGCAAAAAAACCAATTTTTGCCATTCTTTGATGAGGGTTGATGGTTCCCAGAATTCTGTACATAGCTTCAGTTTCGCAAGTTTCAGATCAACAATATTTGGATTGCTTTCAATAGCTCTTTCTAAAATGGCCAGTTTCTTTTCAAGGATTAGCTTGAGTGATTTCCTCCTTACTTCCTGCTCTCCCTCATTGACAGAATAAGGGCTGGATCCTCTCATTAGTTCATCCTTAAAAACAAAAGGGAAAAAATCAACTTACAATTATAAATCAGAAATGCCTCAGGATCTCTAAAAGCATTAAGGAGCATATTGAGATAAGTGATAATGAATTACTACATATATCTTACTAAAATGAGTGGGGGGGTTTTTTTTTTTTTGGGTTAAAAATCACCTGGGAATATTCCATGAACTATAAGAAGATAAACATTCTAATATAATAAAAGCCTTAGTCTGTCTGTCTGTAACACTTTATTTGCACTCTGGTTGTCTCGGCAACCAGAGTGCTCTAAACAGACAGCTACACATGGTGGAGTGCTGCCATGACAGTGGGGACTGACAGGCTGAAGCAGGAGTGGGGAGGGATGAAGCCAGCGATGCTGGCCTTGGCTCCCCCTGCCCCCAGCCCTGTTCCAGGGAGGCAGCAGTGGCATGGGGGGGGGGGAGGGGCAGCAAGGCCAGTGGCACTGCTCCTTGGAGGTAGCGGTAGCACGGGATGGAGCAGCAGCAGGTGGGGGGGTCCCCACAGGGCCAGACACTGAGGATGGGGCCAGCACACGTCAATGGACGCAGGGGGTGGGGTGCACGAAACCAGAGGCGGAGCAGCAGCACTGTGGGGCACTGGGTGGCAGCGCTCCATCCCCGCCTGCACCCTCCCCACCCTCATCATTCGAGACAGTCAATTTGCTAGTACTTGTGATAATGTCTTTACATATACCTGAAAAGCAAGATGTTCATTAGGTAAGTATTTGTTATCCACAAATTAAATATGGTATCATTTTACTGCAACCAAGAGAATCAGAATACATACCTGAAAAGAAACAAATTCCATCCAAGCATGAACATCTCTTGGGTTCTCTCTGACCTTCTTGTTATAGTCTTCCACTTTTGCCATTAAAATCGAATTAACGTTGTCTTTGGTCCCTTGGGATGCCTGCTGCTGTAAAGCTTCATTATCTGAGGGACCTTTGCCTTGTAGCCACAGTGTAGTCATTGGATCATAAATACCAAGAGGATTTACTCCAGATGGAGCTGAAGGTGCATCACTCTCCAGTTGTAAAACTGGTATAAAAGAGCTTGGGCTAGATGGGGAAGTTTGGCTTTTACTGTGAACAGGAATGCCATCTGTGCTCAACAACTGCAAGCTACTCTTTGAAAAGTAGCGATTAGGTTGTTTCTGGGATTGCTTCTTTTTTGCTGTCGAATTATCCCAAGTTATGCATTGCTTCTTTAGGTCAATGCCAAGGCAGGAATCACCTTTCCTTTTATACCTTAAAAGGAAAAATGAAATTATACTTAATATATTTGTTAAAATTTTATTTTTTGATGAGAAATATTAAAAAAGGCCAATTTAAAAAATAACTGAATTATAAGTTTTTATAGATCTTTCAGAGGTAGGAAATACTCAGTATTTATTTCTTAATTGGTAAAGCTCTTATTTAATTTTTCAGTACTATCCGAACTTCTCTTACATAGTTAGAAGCCATGCAACCATTAAACAGCTGTCCCTACACTTAAAAGTGGCGGCAAGGGGGTGCTTGAACTAAAACTTACTGAATGAGCTTTAGTTCAAGCACTCCCTTCATTTTTAAGCATGGGGACACTGATACACAAGATGTGATGGCATTTTTATTGGAATGGCTCTCAGAGTCACTCTAGTTAAAGCACCACCCCTGCACTCCTGGAGCACAGGTAAAAGTACGCTCCATTGTGAGGTACTAGAAAAAGGCGCATTAGTAAAAGTGCAGTTTTTTTTGTTGACGCTTTAATGCGCATTAAAATAGGCTACTGCGCATTAAAGCCCACGTGTAGATACACCCAGTGAAAGATCAACTGTTTTCTTCTCCTTTTAGCAGGAGAAGCCACTCTACTCAAGTAGGTAAACTGGGGACAACAGAATCAAGATACAACTACACATGTAGACTTCTGGTTTAAAACTGAGTTATTTTAAGACAGAAACGTTAAACATCAGTAGTCTATTCTTGTGTGTGTCTAGGCCTCCATCCCTTTTATGTCACTCGGTAAAAATTTCACAAAACTGAAAAGCAAGTTCACTAGACAAGACCATATATATTAGATACACAGGAAAGCATACCATAAATAACCAGGGCGGAAAAAAAAACAATATAGGTATGTAATATGGAGGGAAAGTGTTAGATGAACTGGGAATATTTTTTGCAGCAGAACAGTACAGCAGAAATTATACATGCATTACCCAGCTCTGTATGCAAAGCATCACAGATACATTTCAAAGAACAAAAAGGCAATGTTTCTAAGGTATTAAATAACATTGGTTCTAGGAGTCAGGCATTGCATTCTATTTCAGCATCTGCCCAGAATTTGTTCTGTGACCTTTTCCTGTGCCTACAAAAATACTTCCCTTAAAAGCTGGTTTCTTCTCTAGTTAAATTATTTTAAATGAAATGAAAATGGGAAGGGCTTAAAATTCTCATTGTGTTTACCTGAAACTCAAGTTCAGCAGACTGAGCAACAGAAAAGCATTCCAGGGATTCTCAAATTAAAACATTATCTCAGATTGCAACACCCCAACCCATTCTATAACCCACAATTTGCAACACAAGATGGAGTCAAAGACCTAGAATTATAGATGATATAGGATTCTAACATCCTGAGTTGGCAAAAAGCTGGCAAAGGATTGTCATCTGGCCTCTTGATTTAAAAAGACCTGTGGTGCTACCGCAAATCCCATCAGAAAAAAAACCAAATCCAGCATGGGAAATGAATTATTCTGCCCAAGAACATCAGGAACCAAAGGGAGTACAAACAGTACATAGGCTCAATGTGGACTCTACATTAGAGTATTTCACCTTCTGGAAATGGTTTTCCCTCAGATACAGTCCTGATGTCCCAGCAAGGATCAAGAAAGCTAGATACGGAATTTACCTTTGTTTGGTATAAATATGGAAACTTATACGAGTAAGACTGTATATGCTAGTTATTAGTCCATCACAGGTACAGTCTCTCCTTGTTAATTTGCATTTTTCTAATATCTCTCATTCAAGGATGTCAAAGCACTTTACCAGCAGCGTTAGAACAGTGAGGCAGTGGAACAGACTTTCTAAGGAAGTTATGGACTCTCCACCATTGGAAGTATTCAAGAAGAGGTTGGACAGGCATCGGTCAGGGATGTGATCTAGGGGGAGCAATGCCTATATTCTGCTATGGGTATTTCCCATGCTTATGGGCTGTACTAGTTGCCACATGGTGATTGGAGGGAATTTTTTTCCCCTCCTGCTGCTACATTTCAGGAGTTTCTTTTTAGTTTTTAAAGCCTTCCTCAGGATCACTGGGTGTTGGCTGCAGCCAAGACTAGGGATTTTGATTGGAGTGGGGGAGGGCTCCCACTAGAGTTTCCCAGCTAGTGGGCCTTGCCCTTCTGCTCGGGATCAGACAACACTATATTTTGGGTCCTGAAGGGATTTTACCTCGTGGTCAGATTGATATGGGCTGTGGGGGATTTTGCCTTCCTCTGTAGTGGGGGGCATGGCCATTCTTAATTAGATCTCCCAAGCAACAGGATGCTGGCTGCTATAGTCCCCCAGAAGATTAGGGTATTAATCTCAGTTGTGTCAGGGTGGACTCTGTAATTTTGCTAATAGTTTAGACAATGGATTTGTATAGGATGGTTTAGATAAGGACAACTGCCTCAGGCAGGGGGTTGAACTAGAACAGGGGTTCCCAACCTTTTTGTGCTGAGGACCGGCAAGCTGTGGACCGGAAGCGACCAGCAGACAGATAGCCAACCCTTTTTATACTCAGTATAAAAAAGGGTTGGTTGCCAGTCCACAGTATGCCAGTCACTTCCAGTCCAGTTTATTAGTTCGCAGTCACTTCCAGCCCTCTTGCAAACTGGCAGCCAACTCTTCACGGCCCAGCACCAGGTCGCAGCCTGGGAGTTGGGAACTCCTCAACTAGAGGACCTCTGGAGGTCCCTTCCAGCCCGACTTCTCTATGATTAAATCAAATCTCAAATCATCCATATGGTATAAGAATGATCCCCACTTTAAAGATGGAGAAGCAGACAGCAGTTAAAGACCCAAAAAATGACAACAGATCTTGCCTCCTGTGTACACATCTACACTGCACTGCTACCCTTAAATATCATTTCTCCAAGTGTGGCAAATTGGGACCATGCACAAAACATCATGATATGGCCTTATCCTGATTATTCCAGGCACTGTTTATCTTACAAGGCATTTCAAAGTGACACACGAGTTTAACGTGCAAGATTGTGAGTAGGATCACAAAAGTCTGAACAGAATGATTTCACATTTGAGGAATAAAAACATTATTGTTAAGCTTTTAATAACCTCAACATTCATGTGTTGAGACATACTGTGAGCATTAATAAAAAATGGCATATTGTATGTACCTGGCTATGTCCCCTCGATATAGTGACTTGTATTCCCAATTTGCAGGATCTTGTTTCTTGTCTATTCTGAAGGTTTCTGCTGTCAATGCCTGGATATCATCCAGCCAAACGAAGTGGCTGTTTTGAAAATTTGATAACGCTGTGCCTTCTAGACTGAAGAAGAGAAGATGCATTTTTTTTAAATATTTGTGTTACACATTTAGAATTTACAAATGCTGGAAATGTAGTACTTCTACATCCCATAATAAATTACACACACTCAAGGCTAGGGTACATGCATTATAGTAACAGGTCATGTGTGTGTGGAAGAGCATGCAAAAACGCTACAGGAAATATACTACTGAAGCTATTAAAACAGGGAACTTTAAAGAGAAAAATAATTTCCTACGTTTCCAGAAAGAACTTTCTGGATCACGGAAAGTGTTCAACAGGACTTAATACATTGAAAAATCTACAGAAGAAAAATTGTTTCAGCTTTTTTCCAATTTAGGAAGTTTCAGATCATTTACAGAGGAAAATGTGTTGGTGGATTGTGCTGTTTTATTACAACAGTAGCAGTGCACTTTACATTTTATTAAAGTGTACTGCAGAACGTTATGGATTAGTCATGTAAGCTACTTTAAGAGATAGCTAGTCATTTCTCAGAGCTGTGGAATGTGGTGAATTCTAATTTATAGTACCATTATGAATCTCAAAAAAGGAGTTTCAGAGCTCTTAAAAGTTCTCAAACATATATACCTGTGTATAGCATACTCAAGAAATCTCATGGGCTGTATTTCAGATGGAAATGCTGAATGGGAATAATTTTGCACAAAGGTCTCAACTTACAAAAGGGAACCTTACAAAGACACTTTAAGATATACTTTGTAAGTATCTGCCTGAGAATTCAATCATGCTTAAATACAAACAACCTGTGAGGACAAGAAGGGGAACACAAATACCCTATAAAAAGCTACAATCATTTTATCTGGACACCTGAAATAGATCCAAGGGCAATGTCTATGTGAAATAAAGGGCAAAGTTCTAAAGCTAGAATATCTAAAATGCTAATACAAATTATTTTTCTTATCTGTTCACCACAATGATTATTTGAAATCACAGTCAAACTTCTTGCTGCATACACAGTGATTCCTGTATCCATTTCTGGGTATTTTGGAGCCACTGCCTGTGGCAAACAAGATTATATAACAAAACCATTCAAAATCTCAGTTCAGTTATACAAAAAAAAAAAGTGTATAAAACATTTTGTATTACTAATAGATGGACACTGGGTCTAAAATTAAAAATGTTAATACAAATATCAGTATGCCTCAAAATGAATGCTGATTTCTGAAGGGGAAAAACAACAACAGACAATATAGTAGAGCATTTACCTAAGGAAAAACTTGTTTTGCTGGATTATTCAATGTCCAGAATTTTTTGCAGTGTATAGGAACAACATTTTATACACAACAGATTATTCAAGGATTTACAAAAGAAAAGATTTATAATATTTCTAAGTAAGCATAAAAGGATTTTTTAAAGGCCAAATTTACTTTGCTCTGGTATTTTGTTCAGCTCTGAAAAAGATGTCATAAAATAGCCCTGGGCATTTTTTTCAAAAGTGACAAACTGAAAAAGCATGAGCAGATCAGTAAAGATGAAAAGTTAACCTTAACAAGAGTTAGGGGGGAAAAAAGAGAGACCCACAGGTAGCAGTCCAACAAGTGTAAGTAACAGCTACATGAACACAACTAATTTGCATCTATTGTTAAATAAAATGTATGTACTTCAATGATGATGCTCCTCTTTCACAGTTTCTTTCACCTCCTACAGGTCTGTCTTTCCCATATTCAGCATCTGAGTCAGACTCACTGAAACTTGAGTCCTCTCTGGTCTTCTTTTTTACTTTCTTGCGATGATGATGATGCTTTTTCTTTTTCTCTTTTTTCTTCCTAGTAGTTTTTTTTAGACCTTCATTTATATCACTTCCTCCTGACAGCTCTGATCTTGAAACACTTCTGCTTGGAAACAAATAAATATTTAGGCAATAGAAATCTAACAGTGTCTCACAAGCGAGAAATTTCATAATGAGCTTTCCACCTCCTCATCATTAGAGTGTAAATGGGGGACAAGCAAATGGTAGAAAGGTGTGCAACAAAAATGAAATAAATTTGAGTAAGAATAACAATCTTTAATTTTCAGCTTCTTCTATTTCTTGAAACCTGTCTTACAAAGTTCTACTTCCTCACAGCAAACTGTATTTTTCTTGCCTATCAGAGTGATACAGTTCTTTCCATTATTATCACTAAAGTAAAAGAAGCTACATTGATTTTTCTATTTTTTTAAAAATAATCTGCTCTTTCAGATTAGAAATTCCTTAGCTGCTCACCCCATAATACTGTATTTTCTCACATACTACCTGCTCCCAAATATGACACGCACCTCCTTTTTTGGAAAGAAAAATGTATAAAAACAAGTTTTAAAGAATCATGGCTGACTGTGTGACAGAGTACATATCCCTGGGAACAAAGAGTGTCTAGGAAGACAGTACGAGTGAGGTAGCAGGAACTCCTGATGTGGCAGGACATCAACAAGGCTAGGCCCCAGGCCCTTGCAAGTACAGCAGCAAGACTGTTAGTTCCCTACTGTAAATAGTTCTTTATACAAGTTCCAGTAAATAATAAAGTATTGCTTCTACAAGCCTCATCCAGATACTATAGACTGCATGCAAGCTCAGGCGCTCTTCAGCCAAAACCTACTGCCTCATGAAAGGGTTAACACCGGACTCTGCTGCTGCTTGCTACCCCAAGGAGAAATGGCAGTCATGTTACCAGTGTCTGCTTGCTTCTTTTCATATCTCCTCACTTAAGCCACGCACCCCAATTTTTGGGGGGATGCTGCATGTGGTATACAAGTAAAGACAGTAATATATGGTGTCTAGAGAACTAAAGTATGGTAGTACAAACAACTGAAACCAAGCAAATACAAAGTTAAGGAAGTTAGTTACTGATGACAAAAAGGTCTATAATTAGAGAGGCACCAGTCTAATACTTCAGTCTGATAGCAGATCGCCACTGATATAAAGAAAAATTTCTGCATCAGAAATCAACCCGATGCAGCTGATAATTTGTCCAGTAAGTGCCCATACATGCTTGCAGCTGCAGCGCAGCACACAGGCAGTGAGGAGCACAGCCTGGCAGCACGGAGTGCCGTGTGAAGCTGGAAAGTCTGGGGTGGTGGAAGAGGAAAGGAAGGCAGGGCAGATCAACACTCCCTGTGGTGAAAGAAGGGGTGGAGATCGGGCTTGGACAAGGGCTGCCCAGCCAGAGTGAGCATGGGACTGAGGCATGGCTTGTCCGGGGGGGCGGGGGCTTCCGCCACTGCACGCAGCTCATCCAGTGCTCATCTGGCGGCTCCCATTACTGCTCCGGGAGGGCACAGGGGGAGGGGAAACATGCGAGGTGCGGCAGGGCAGGGCTGTTTCCGGCTGGGCAGATCTGGGGGCACAAGCCCCCCGCACATGCCCTCCCAGACGAGCAGCGGGAACCACCAAATGATCACTGGACAAGCCGCGCGCAGTGGTGAGAGACCGCCTCTCACTTCCTTGCCCCCGCCCCCTGAAGAGCCACACCTCTGTCCCATACCTGCCCTGACCCCAGCCAGCAGCTGCAGACCACCCTGAGCTATACAGATCCAGGGGGCCTATACTGCCCTTTCCCCGAACGAGTCACTTGTGGCTGTCCCGCGCCCCTCCCTGCTCCAGCTGGTCACTGCCTGCCCCTGCCCCAGCCCCATTCCCTCACTCACTGCAGGGTCCTTGATTTGCCCCCCCCCCCACTTCCATCATACCAGGAGCTGTATGCAGCTCTTCAAGCTGAAGAGCTGCATATTAGAAATCAGATCCATATTGGCCAATATGCCTCCTTAAAAACTGACTATTGGTATCGGCCCCAAAAAACTCTATCAATGCACCCCTATCTATAATTGTTCTTAACACTTCACTCTAAAGCCTACCAAACAACTGGAAAACTGAATACCTGTATCAAAAATGCACCATCCTCCCCTTCTCGTTGATAATAATTCTGAGATTTCCAAGAAATCTTTCAGCAAACACATGAAGTATCATAGTTGGTATTTTTTCATATTTCCAAGATAAAGTAACTAAATAAAAGTAATGCTACTGCAGCAAAATAGTACTGAACCTACTTCACCCGTTATTACAAGGGTGCCAAAAATAAATACATGGCAAAAAAAAAGCAATCTTTAAAATGTATTTACAGACTACCATTTAGGGAGGGAAAAAAGAGCAGAGGTTAAAAATAAATCCACAACTGTAAACTGGGAAAATACCCTACTAATGAACCAGAAGATAATAAATTCCTTGTCGTGCTTTCACCTTAGCAGTTTAATATAAAATATAAAATAACATATTTTAAATAAAACTATATCATAGGCAAAAAGAATTTTAGAATTCCTTTGCTTTATCAAATGATAAATCTATAAGGAACTGAAAAGGATAATATACATATAAAATGTCACAGCAATTTTTAAAGTCATATGTATAATGATGATACATATCATTTTTTGCTGCACAGGTTGCATACTGCAAATAACTTGGCAAATAAAGAGGTGTCTTCAACTGAATTAAGGAACACATGTTCTGTTACTACCGTAAGTAATCAAACATATGACCCTTGTCCCCACATTGGACATGAAACTCTGCAGCTCCAACTGGACTCCATTTTTATTGGGGGCTACAGTATAGCTGAGATTTAAATAAATATGTTCAGCATTGCATCACTCAGGTAGTAAGATTAAAAATCAACAAAACCAATTTTATGAACTTCATTTTAATAAAATAATGTAATCAACCATTAAAAGATCTATAGCAATGCACTGCAGATGCACAACTTCACAGAGGCAATCAATCATTCATTAATTCACATCTCCACACATTTTGTCATTTTTATCCTTTTCTATATTTTACTGTAACAGGGGAAGTAGCTATTTGAAAAACTGGCTCTTTAAAAAAAGGGGGGAAAAAAAATCACAAAGATTTGAGACGTAACATTCTTTCAAGCATTGCACGAGACCATCCAAAGTTAATGAAGAATCAAAGATCACTAAGTTCCCTTCCCCTGCCCAAAGCAGGAGTGATTAAAATGAAGCAGTGGAGAAAAAAAATAAGGGAAAGTTACAAAAGAATGATTTTAAATGATAATAAATTATATTATCAAATGATAAAAAATATTATCAAATATTATAAGCAACTCTGCTCGGGCCCTCTATAAATAGAAAAGCGTAAAGTGAAAAGTGACACCGAACCTGCCTGGTTTTGGTCACACTTGTAGCAAAAGATAAGCAGAACTTAAGAAAGACGCTACTCAGAAAATGGCTAAGGAACATGTTACCTTATGAGTGGTGATCTCTCTGGGGTTAAATTTGTATCCTCTATGGAGCGCTGATGCAGTTTAAGCGCATCTTCGGTAGAGAAGCTTGGATTACTAAGCCAGTTCAATTCTGCACGTAAAGAAAAATGTGATAAATAAAAATTAGCTCGCTGGGTTTTTTCAAACCAGGGATTCATGTAGTCATCAGACAGCCCAGTTCACAGAAAATGTCACTAAGTTACTTATAATAGTGAAGCAAACTGAAAAGTAGTCAATGAAATTTTCATTTAGCAAAGCACTACATTTTAGCACATTGTAAAATATTTAGGAGCTGGAATTCTCCCATGACATCTATGTAGGAGTTAAGTAAAATACTATAAAATAGTATTAAAAAGTAAACTGAAAAATACAAACTTTCGTATACAGTAGTAGTGCTTCAGAGACTGAATGTCAGAGCTACCGGATTTTAGGATTTAATGACCCAAACTATTTATACAGGTTTCTTCACATTAAATACGTTTGGCCACTTCTATATGCGACGGGGGTTTACTCCCCTAAATTAAAAAGGTGGGTTTTTAATTGCGATGATTAAAAACCCATTGTTTCAATTTAGAGGCTTCCATCACTGTTACGGTGAGGGGCCTAATCCTTTTTCTTTCTCCCTATGAAGCCTACTCGCTTCTCCCTCAGCCGGCAGGCGAGCTGCTGGTGGGCCAAGTGGCCCCTGAGCCACAGGGGGCCCCGGTCCTTGCCTCCACGGCGGCAGTACCCCCTGGGGCCACCCTGGCATGGTGCTAGCTGCACAGGTGCTCCCCCAACTTGTAGGCAGCACCCGCTGGATCCAACTCTTCCCTGAGCCCACATGCCACAAGCCCGCTGGGCTCTGCTGCCCCCACAGGCTCAGGAAAGAGTTGAATCTGGCAGGTGCTGCCTGCCAACTGGGCAGCCGCAGGGGAGCGCTGCTGCAGAGGGAAGGACCAGGACTTCCTGCAGCTCAGGGGCTGTGCAGCCCAGTGGCAGCTCACGCAGGCAGGCTCTGCTGGGAGGGTGGGAGGGGGGCCTGATCTTTTTCCTCCCTGTCAGAGCCTGACCACCTCTCCCGCAGCCAGAGGGCTAGCTGCTGGCGGGGGCCCCAGACCTTCCCTCCATGGCAGTGATGCCCCCAGGGGCCACCCAGGCAAATGGCTAGCAGGCAGGTGTTGCCCTAGCTTGCAGGCAGCACCCAAACAATCCAACTGCTCCCTGAGCCCAAGCTGGGGCAGCACTCGCCTGCTAGCAGCCCATCCAGGTGGCCCCAAGAAGCACCGTCACCATGGAAGGAAGGACTGGGGCCCTCAGCAGCTCAAGGGGTGCTCAGGTCACCAGCAGCTCGCCTCCTGGCCATGAGAAATACAGGCAGGCTCCATGAATAAAAAAAGGAAATCGGGCCCCTCACCACTTCTGCCTTCAGCCTGCCTCTCCCGTGGCAGGGGGGCAAGCTGTCAAATGCTGCAATGTTATAAATAGCTACGTTGCAAACTACACTACATACAGATGCTGTTTAGTTTGCAACATAGCAAAGTCATTTAAATCGTAAAAAACTCCCACGCATGTACAGAGTGATGCAACTAAATTGTAAAAACAGATAATTTTCATCATGTGAACAAGCACCCTATGTTACCATAGATAAATGCTAGTACTACAAAACAGAGCATGCCCTAGGCAATATTTCAATACAAGACAGTCTTAGTATAATTCCCACAGAGAAATTATTTTATTATTGATAAAATTCTGAGTCATACTGTCAATCACTAAATAAATGAAGGTCTGTATTTATTCCAATTTAAAGACCTCTAAACACCTCAAACCCATTAACTTACTACATCTTACAACACTGCTAGTAACAAAGGTGTTTTCAAACTCATTTTACAGACAAGGACAGTCAGAAAGTTTAAGCAACTTATAAGGCCACAGACCACAACCAGGTTTTGAAGCCCAAAGCCTATACTTCCAGTCTTCTGGCAACTACGAATACCACTATTCCTGTATAAAATGAAAGCAAGGTCACCTGCAGTTAATCCTGATACACTGAGACATACATAATGTTTTACATTTTCTAGATAAATACAACTTCTGTCTGAAGTCCCATTTTCTGGCTGGTTATAGGCTGTGAAAATAAGGGGATCTCATCCTATGTACTTCATTTCTGGAGATCTCTCTATGAACACAAATTCTTTGTTTTAAAAAAATATTACACTAAATCTCATTTGTAATCTTGGTCTGTACCCTTATAGAGAGGATTTTTGTTCTTTTATTTTCCAAACCATTCAGGAACAAAACTCCTATTTGGTCAGATACGATGGTCCTTTGTGGTCCCTTCTGACTTTACAATCTATGAATTTTTCATAAACATTCACAACAAATAAAATGGAGAAAAGCACTATAGAAAGTATCTGAACTGCTTTCACAATCATCAGGAAAATAGTTAATAGAGTCACAAAAATTTATCCCAGACTCATTGTGCTGAATATAAAAACAAGAGCAAAATAATAAAATCCTTCTAATGAACCAAAATACCAGTACAAAGAATCAAATTAATTAAAAAATCCTGTTTCCTTCCTTACAAATGTAGTTTTCTTGCTCCTCATCCTCTTTTTAATCCTCTTCACCTTGCTGTTCTTTTTGTCATTGTTATCCTGACCCTTTAAGATTTAGTGATCTTTAAATAGCCTCATACTCAATGTGCTGAGCCACATCACTCTACTTCAAAATACACTTTTCTTTCTTACCTCTCCTCTCCCTCACTTCCCTAAAGCCCAATCTCCCACTTCCTAGAAAGTGCTCTAAGCATTAAGATATTATGCAGAAAATGACCACAGGGATGCCATGACAGTGAGTGTCTTCAAGAAAGGTGGCAGGTCCAACTGTGGAAATTACAGAGGGATTGCCTTGCTGTCCACCACAGGAAAGATCCCTGAGAGAGCCCTCTTGAATTGCCTCCTTCCATTCCTCCCAGAGTCTCAGTGTGGGTTTGAGGCATCAAGAGGCACAACTGATATGATCTTCATAGCTCATCGGCTGCAGGAAAAATCCCAGGAACACCAAAGATGGCCATGCAGAGAGGTTTGTGACCGCACAAAAACCTTTGGCTCGGTCAACTGAAAAGCACTGTGGAAGATCCTTCTAAAGTATGGATGCCCACCAAAATTCATTGCCATTCTTTGCCTGCTCCATGATATGCAAGTGGTGGCTCTTAATAACAGATCTATCACAGATCTTTTAAGGTTAAGACGGGAGATAAGCAAGGCTGTGTCATCAGTCCAACACTCTTCTCAATATTCCTTACAATGATGCTACGTCTGACCAACAACAATCTTCCATTTGGAGAAGAGCTAAACTACAGAATGGATGGTAAATTGTTTAATGTCAGTCAACACCAAGCCAAAACCAAGACCACCCAACCTCAATCATCAAGCTCCAACATAATACTGATAATGCTGCAGTCTGTGCCCAATTGGAAGCAGACCTTCAACAATCATCAACATCTTTACTGAGGCATACAAGATAATGGGACTGACATTTAACATTCAGAAGACTAAGGATCTCTATCAACAAATTCTTAATAAGCAGTTCCCAGCTCCAGTAATTCAGATTCACAGTGAGACTCTGGAGAAGGCCAAGTAGTTCTTGTACCTTGTTAGATGGCTTCCAACATCACCTCAAATGTGCAAGTGCAGCCTTCGGACACCTGAGGAAATGGGTGTTTGAAGATTGTGAATCAGAACTGAAATCAAGCTCATGGTTTATCAAGCAATTGTGACCTCCACCACCTTGCTGTTCGGAGCTAAGATGTGAACAATGTACAGGGAATGCTTTGAGTTGTTGGAAAAGTACCATCAATGCTGCCTGCAGAAGAGCCTTCAAATCCAGTGGGAAGACAAATGCATCGGCATCCTCTAGCAAGCAAACACCATGAGCATCGAGGTGATGATTATCTGACATCAAGTTAGCTGGGCCGGCCACATCATCCAGGTGCCCGATTCCGGATGCCTAAAGCAAGTTTTATTCTCCCAGCTCAGTCAAGGCATATATGCTCAAGAGGAGGGCAGAGAAAGTACCTTAAGGCCAACTTGAAAAAAATGCAGCATTGACATCATCTTGTGGGAAACTATCGCCCAGGACTGCCCCAATAATCTCAGTACTTTGAAACCATCCTCTCTGGAACCACCTGTCAGGTAGTTAAAGGCTGCTATCAAATCCCTTCTGTTTTCTCTTCTACAGACTAAATAAGACCAGTTCCCTCAGCCTCTCCTCATAAGTCACATGCCCCAGCCCCCTCACCATTTTTGTTGTCCTCTGCTGGACTCTCTCTAATTTCTCCACATCCTTTCTATAGTGAGGGCCCAAAACTGGACACAGTACTCCAGATGTGGCCTCACCAGTGCAGAATAGAAGGGAATAATTACTTCCCTCAATCTGCTGGCAACACTCCTACTAAGGCAGCCTGGTATGCCATTAGCCTTCTTGGCAACAAAGGCACACTGCTGGCTCATATCTAGTTTATTGTTCACTGTAACCCCCAGGTCCTTTTCTGCAGAGCTACTGCTTAGCCAGTTGGTCCCAAGACTGCTTAATTCAATTGGTCCCAAGTGCATGGGATTGTTCCATCCCAACTGAAGGATGTGAGGCTGGCCAGTCTGTAGTTCTCTGGATCCTCCTCCTTCCCTTTCTTAAAGATGGGCACTATATTTTGCCTTCTTCCAATCGCCCAGGACCCTCCACAATCACCATGAGTTTTCAAAGATGATGGCCAGCAGCTCTGCAATCACATCAGCCAACTCCCTCAGCTGCATCACACCTGCCCCCATGGACTTGTCCAGCTTTTCTAAATAGTCCCTAACCTGTTCTTTGACCACTGAGGGCTGCTCAACTTCTCCCAAAACTATGCTGCCCAGTGCAGTAGTCTGGGAGCTGATCTTGCCTGTGAAAACTGAGGTAAAAAAGGCACTGAGTAGTTTAGCCTCTCCATCATCTATCACTAGGTTGCCTCCCCCATTCAGTAAGCGACCCACACTTTCCCTGACCTTCCTCTTGTTGCCAACGTACTTGTAGAAACCCTTCTTGTTACCCTTCATGTCCCTTGGTAGCTGCAACTCCAGTTGCGCTTTGACCTTCCTGATTTCCTGAATTTGCCTGAGCAATATTCTTCTACTCCTCCCTAATTGTGTGTCCAAGCTTCCACTTCTTGTCAGCTCCATTTTTGTGTTTAAGCTAACCAAAGAGTTCTCTGCTAAGCCAAGCCGGTTGCCTGTCATATTTGCTATTCTTGCTGCACAATGGGATGGTTTCTTTCTGGACACTCAGCAAGATTTCTTTACAATATAAATGAATTACCACAATCTAAAATCAGTGAAATGCCACATACATTATTGGAGAAAGTTAAGCTTACTTTTTAATTTTTTTCATTGAAGTGCATATTATTAAGAGTATTCATATCTAATAGCTATTCTTTATCAAATTCTGCCGTACATGAATGTTCGTTATAGTTTACCATGGGGGAGGGTGAAGTGGGGAAGTGAGGAATATCCAAAAATCTGATTCCTTGGTCATATCTGGATCTCATTTACACTTACGTAAATTTGGAATAATTACGTGGGCTTCAATTACCCTGGAGTTTTAGAAATATAATGGGGGCAGCATTTGTTCATATGGTCTTCATTATTTATTTGTTTGCACAGACATATAAGGGAATTTTAACTGCCTGAGAAAAACTCACTCTTTATTTTGGCTGGTGTAATATTACCCAGATGGATGTAATGGGAAAAAAGTGACTACCTGGCAAAGATTCTAATTGTGACGGTATGTCATATAACAGGACAAGACTGGAATTTGTGATTCAGTTAGCTATCCTTAAAATATTTACACCTGTCCCACGAATATATTAAACACATTTAATATGCCCTTGGCCATATGCCTAAGAACGTACATAAAACATGCAACTATTCTTTGTAGCCACATAACCTCTTTTATTAATTGTATTGCTGCATACTGTTGAGTAACATGCTTATTTTGGCAGAAATACTTGCTCATAAAAGATTATATGAAAAAGACTTACGGAGCAGTAAAATCATATACATTTCGTGACAAATTTTAACGTTCAGTATGAACAAACAATAATGTTGATGATTACTATAGATTCTAATAAAGTATCGGCTTTGTTTTTCAAATGGATAAATGAAGGCATAGCGATGCGGGCAGCAAAATCCGTAGATGGACATTAAGCTCCTAAATCCAAAATTGCAATCTAAAAAAGTGGCTGTCCAGCAACTGCCTAATCTTGGAGATGTCCAAAACACTAGGTGCCCCTATTTTTGACCTGGAAATCTTGGGGTATGGTCACTGTTCTCAGGGTTGGGGCTATATTTTATCCAATAGCTGTTCAGTATAAAATGCATGAGAATCTTGGGAGCAAGCACGTGAATTTTGAACTCCCACTGCTCAACTCTAATCACCAAGTCACAGACTCATACTCCTCCTGGCTTCAAGTCCCATCAATCTTACATTCTTTGCCCAACAGTAGCACAGATTCAACAGAAGATGTATAAAGTGTCCCCACCTTGCCTACATTAGAGTTTGGTGATAAGGGCATTCATCTAGGAGGTGAGAACTAAAAAAACATTCGGTGGGAAGGGACTTCAGGAGGTCATCTAGTCCAGCACCCTGCTCAAGGCAAGATCATCTGTGTCTAAACTATCCTGACCACATGTTTATCTAACCCAAGGGTGCTCAACCATCAGCCCCTAGGGCTATGGCATCTGCCCTGTAATGCTCCTTACAGGTTGGGAAATTTGGGAGAGGGAATCAGCGGCTAATAGTCACTTCTCCTTAACTGCAAAGACTCCTCCCCCTGTGCAGCACAGATTTTCCCTGCAGATCAGATTGCCCCCAACCTCCCTGTGTGTGGCCAGTTCAGACTCTGCTGCACCTGGCCCATAAGTTGGAGGAGGCCCATTCGCCAGATCCAGCACTGCCCATCTGGCCTACAGGGCAAAAAGGTTGGGCACCACTCATCTAACATCTTCTTAAAAACTTTCAAGAATAGAGATACCACAGCCTATCCAAGTAGCCTAAGCATGCTCATAGTTAGGAAGTTCTGCCCAATAACTAACCTAAATCTCCCTTCTCTCAATTTAAGACCATTGCTTCTTCTCATCACTGCAACAACAGGGAATAGCCTATTGTCATCCTCTTCATGTATTTGAAGACTATTATCAACTGTCCCCTCAGTCTTCCTTTCTCCACACGAAACACATCCAGTTCTTCCAAACTTCTCAATAGTCATGATTTTTAGACCTCTAATCATTTTTGTTACTCTCCATTGGACTTTTGCTATTCCTACACATCTCTAAGTGATCAAACTTGGACACGTGCTCTAGGCAAGGCCTCACAGCTGATGATTTGCATAGGGAAGTTGCTTAACATGACTTGCATGCAACCAGTTATTACATCCCAGTATGCTGCTGGCTCTTCTTGCAACAATAGCACACTGTTAACTCATATTCAACTTGCAGCCCACTATAATCCCTAGGTCTTTTATGAAGTACTACAGTCTAGATAGTTCCCCAATTTGTATGTATACCTTGCCTGTTCTGTCCTTTGCATTCCTCTGTATTTCATTTCATCTGATTAATTTAAGAGCACTTTTCCAATTTACAAAGGTCATTTGAATCCTAATCCTATCTTCTAAAGTGTCTGCTACCCAAGCCAGCTCACTGTCATCTACAAATTTGCTAGGTATACACTGAATTGCATCCTCCAAGTCATTAATGAAGATATTAAACAGTAGTGGACCCAGGCCAAGTCCCTACAGAACACTGCTTGATACCTCTGCTCAATAAGACATCAAACCTTTAAAGACCTTTGCCACTGATCATGAGAAAGATAGGCTTTAACATTCCAGCTAACATTCTAAGGGATAGCCAGCACGGGTTTGTTGTGGGTAGGTCTTGTTTGACCAATCTCATTTCCTTCTATGACCAGGTGACCTATCACCTGGACAAGGGAGAAGAGATTGATGTCATATATCTTGACTTCAAAAAAGCCTTTGATCTGGTATCCCACGATCACTTCTTGGCCAAACTGGCCAGTTGCGGCCTCGGCTCCACCACAATCCGCTGGCTGGGAAACTGGCTCCGTGGTTGGACCCAGAGGGTTGTAATCAATGGCAGTCACTCATCGTGGTGCCCTGTGACCAGTGGGGTCCATCAAGGCTCTGTCCTGGGACCCATCCTGTTCAACATCTTCATTAATGATGTGGACATTGGAGTCAGGAGTGGACTGGCCAAGTTCGCCAATGACACCAAACTTTGGGGCAAAGCATCCACGCCAGAAGATAGGCGGGTGATCCAGGCTGACCTGGACAGGCTCAGGAAATGGGCAGGTGAGAACCTTATGGTGTTTAACACCGAAAAATGCAAGGTTCTCCACCGTGGGAGGAAAAACCTGCAGCATCCTTATAGGCTCGGCAGTGCTACGTTGGATAGCGCTACAGAAGAAAGAGACTTGGGGGTCATCATTGACCACAAGATGAACATGAGCCTGCAATGCGATGCTGCAGCTAGTAAAGCGACCAAAACGCTGGCTTGCAACCATAAATGCTTCTCGAGCAAATCCCGGGACGTCATTCTCCCCTTGTACTCGGCCTTGGTGAGGCCACAGCTGGAGTACTGCATCCAGTTTTGGGCTCCACAATTCAAAAAGGATGTGGAGAAGCTTGAGAGTCCAGAGGAGAGCCACACGCATGATCAGAGGTCAGGAAAACAGATCTTACGATGACAGGCTGAGAGCCATGGGACTCTTTAGCCTGGAAAAGCGTAGGCTCAGGGGTGATCTGATGGCCACCTATAAGTCTATCAGGGGTGACCACCAGGATCTGGGG
This sequence comes from Crocodylus siamensis, assembly GCF_052110815.1. Classification (NCBI taxonomy): domain Eukaryota; kingdom Metazoa; phylum Chordata; order Crocodylia; family Crocodylidae; genus Crocodylus; species Crocodylus siamensis. The sequence continues at coordinate 265,454,745 of NC_143396.1, forward strand.
GAATGTTTGTTCACCAGAGCGCCCCAAGGGGTGACGAGGTCGAACGGTCACAAACTCCTGCAAGACCATTTCAGGCTGGACATAAGGAAGAATTTCTTTACTGTCCGAGCCTCCAAGGTCTGGAACAGTCTGCCAGTGGTGGTTCAAGCACCTACATTGAACACCTTCAAGAGTAAATTGGATGCTTATCTTGCTGGGATCCTATGACCCCAGCTGACTTCCTGCCCTTTGGGCAGGGGGCTGGACTCGATGATCTCCCGAGGTCCCTTCCAGCCCTAATGTCTATGAAATCCATGAAAATCTATGAAATCTTAATCCCCTGAAGCTGAGGAGGGCATCAAACCCAAGTCTCCCACTTCCTGGAGAAGTGCTCGAATGGTTAGACTGGTATACGAAAGGGACATTACACAACCAGAACCCTGTTTTAAGGGTGAATCATGCCTCATGCGTCACAGCTGCCACAAGAGGGGAGCACCCCCCGCCTTGCAACCCATGGACCACCTGGAGAGGCAGGTAAGTCAGCAGGGTGCGTACACTACATGGGGGTTTAATCAGCCCCAAACTGAAGTAGTGTTTGTTTTTTTTAAACTCACCGCTTCAACTTAGGGCCCCTGTTTCATCTACACATGCCCTTTGACCCTATTCACACAATGTACTTAAGGTGCCATTAAACAGTTAGTTATGCCTTAAGGGGTCACCCAGCCGCATGTGCAATCAAACTGTGTGATTAAAAAAAGGAATAAGCTATAAAATTACTCCACAAGATGTATGTAATGATAACTGTATGGCAGCTTCCTACCATACCATTAATTGAGCACACGGCTGGCAAGAGGCACCACCGTGCGGCTGGCGCATCTGGCACACCCTCCCACCCCTGCACTGCAGACGGGCCCGTGACAGAGCAGTTCTAAGACGCGCTGGGAGCGGAACCATACCACGGCCATGGCAGTGGCAGTGCCTGGGAGACCTGCGCTGAACCCGCCCCTGCGGCGTTACCTCGCCTGGAGCCCTCGTCGCCAGCTAGCGCGGCCGCAACCCCGGCTCCGGCTCCAGCTCCGACCCCGGCGAACGCCGGGAAAAGCGCCATACCACCCCGGCCGCACTCCCAGGCCCCACTCGGCGCGGCAAGATGGCGCCGCGCCCCGCCGCGTCCCGCGGGGCATGCTGGGAAACGGAGTCCGGCCCCCAGCGCTCCCAACATGGGGATAAGGGCCGCATCAGGGGTCCCCTCCCCCCCGCAGGCGGGCGCCTCCTTGTGGCGCGCGGAGCTCAGCGCTGGGGAAACGGGCGCGCGGGGCGCGGCTGTTGCTCCAGTGTCACGACAGGACAGAGGCGGGAGGGGAGGATCGCGGCGGGGACGTGCGTCCTCCGCGCCGGGGTTGTGATTCCCCAAGAACTTGTCTGAATCTGAGTCTTGGCATTGGTATAATAAAAGGACTCGCCCACAGAAATCTCTTCTCTTGTGGGGAGACTATGCTGCTTATCCCTGCTCCATTTCCCCCCCCCCCCTTCCTTGGGAGAAAAAAAGACTCCTTCCCTTGTTCACCTCAGCCTCTTTCCCTGGGTTTTCTAGGGACAAGCTGCTTTTGACCCTCTCCAAGTCTTTTCCCGGGGAGGGGGGAAGAGGGCGAAGGGAAGCCTCTGCCAACCTGCGCCTCCCCTGTAAGTCTTGGGAAGGAGACTAAGGCTTCCTCGTTCACACCTGACGTCAAGTCTGCCTTTGGGAGGGGGAAAGACTTTCACGCTCACTCCGTGCGCTCCACGGAGAGGGGAAGATGCCTCTACCCTATGCTGGGATCCTTGTAAATGAAGCTGATTCCCGCGCTGCTTTTAATTGGTCCCGCTGAAAACATGTTCCAACAGCTCTTAATACCACAGAGCCAAACATACATATCACTTACTCTAGATGTAAATTATGTTTATTTCTTAATGATTTTTTTAATATCAGATTTTCAAATCCTTTTAAACTCTATCACAGATATGCTGATCTCTCTATATTTGTAACTCAGGGTAGACTGTTTTCAAGTTCCAGCTCCATAAAACTACCTCGGCCCCAATTCTTTATATATGCCCATTGAATTCATTGCAAGTGGTCAAATGCACCAAATTATCTCAGGCATAAAAACATGACTGGAGCCATAACTCTTTGTTGGAAACTTCCCACCATCTGTGCACCAGTTGTAATCTCCACATTCAAAACTTTTTTGGAACACAGGCTTCTTCCATGAAGAATTCTAACAATAATGGAAACAAAAACACTGGACTAACAAAATTGAAAGCGTTGCTGGTAAGCAACAAGACTCAGATCCTGTAAAGCAGAATCCAGAATCTAAACGTAATCCTAAAAGCACAAGAGAAGTCCATTCCGGCCTCTAGGAAAGGTAGCAAAAGGGCTGGGAGACCCCCCCACCCGGGCTCAGTAGGGACCTCATGGACCTCCTGAATCTGAAAAGAGAAGCTTCTAACGGATGGAAGTCAGGAAGTACCACTAAGGAGGATTATGCAGCACTGGTCCACACCTGTAGGGAGCAGACCAGAAAAGCCAAGGCAGAAACCAAACTCACACTGGCTACAGGAATCAAGGACAATAAAAAGTCCTTCAAATACATAGGAAGTCAGAAAAACAAACAAACAAGGGCAACCAAATGGGGCAGTCTATAACCAACTCCCAGGAGAAAACTACTCTCCTCAGTGATTACTTTGCATTGGTTTTCCATCAGTATAAGGCATCCTGCCTGACAGGATGCAGGACTACCAGGGTAAGGGTGATCATATGCCTTTAATTGGCAAAGATCTTATGAGGAAACAGATTAAAAGGCTGAACATCCACAAGTCAGCTGGCCCAGACAGAATGCACACACGGGTGCTAAAAGAGTTGGCTGATATCATAGCATGACCAATGGCAAGGCTGTTTGAGAACTTGTAGCACTCAGGAGAGGTTCCTGAAGATTGGAAAGACTCAACATGGTGCCTATCTTTAAGAAAGGAAGGAAGGAAGATCCAGGGAACTATAGGCCAATCAGTTTGACCTCAATCCCTGGAAAGATCTTGGAAAAAATCACAAAAGAAACCATCAACAACAGGCTAATGGAAGGCAACATTCTGAGAGAGAGCCAACATGGCTTTGTTGCAGGTAGGTCTTGCCTGACCAACCTCATTTCCTCCTATGACCAGGTGATGCATCACCTGGACAAAGGAGAAGAGATTGATGTCATATATTTAGATTTCAAAAAAGCTTTTGATTTGGTCTCCCATGATGTCCTCATGGTAAAATTGGGAAACTGCAGCTTCGACAAACTTATGGTCCGGACCGATGGCTGGGGGACTGGCTCTGTGATCAGAGCCAGAAAGTGATAGTCGATGGAACTGTGTCAACATGGTGCATGGTGACCAGTGGCATCCTCCAGGGCTCAGTACTCAGACCAGTACTCTTTAATATATTCATACATGATCTGGATTTGGGTGTCAGAAATGGACTGGCTAAGTTCGCAGATAACACCAAATAATGGGGAAGTGCAGTCATGCTAGAGGATAACTGGTAATTCAGGCCCAACTGGACAGGTTCGCAATGTAGACAGATCAAAAGCTGATGACATTCAACCCCGAGAAATGCAAGGTGCTCCACCTTGGGAGAAAAAAACATAGGTGGCAGAAGTGGGGCTAATAGGGCTTAGCCCCCTCAAATGTGGGGCAGCAGGAGGGCTGCAAGGGACCCTGGTTGTGGGCTTCTGATGGCTACAGCAGGGGTGGAGTGGGGTGGGGCACGCACACAGTGGTGAAGGAGGGAGTGGGGCTGGGGTTGGGGAGGAGAAGAGCCCAATGCAGCACCGGCCTTGGCCTGCAGCAGCAGCCTGCTTTGCCTTGCACAGGTCCAGGAGCACTCGCCCCCATGCACTCCCAGGGCACATGCAGCAGCAGGAGCCATCACCTCCTTCCCAGGCGAGCTGCAGCTCCATCCTGCACCCTGCCCCCAACCCCAGCTGTGCAGGGCCTGTCCCAGCTCAGGCCCCACTCCCTCCCCACCACAGTCCTTTCTCCTCCTCCAGCCTCTTCCCCTGCAGACTTTATTGCTGGGGGAGTGCATGCACCCACCTGCACTCAACTCCCCACCAATTTTTTTCTCCCTCCACCTATGGAAAAAACCCACATCATACTTATGGGCTCAGCAGTGGTACACATTCAATACAGAACAAGCAAAAGAGATTTGGGGGTCTTGATTGACCACAATATGAACATGAACCAACCAATGCATCCAGCAAAGCAAATTAAACTCTGGCTTGCATCTACTGATGCATCTCAACCAAGATCCAAGAAGTCATCCTTCCACTTTACTCAGCCTTGTGAGGCTGCAGCTGGAGTACTGCATCCAGTTCTGAGCTCTACGCTTTAGAAAGGATATGGAGAATCTTAAGAAGAGTCCAGAGGAGAGCCACACACAATTGGAGTTCAATAGAACAAGCCTTATGAGAAGAGGCTGAGAGGCATGGGACTTTTCAGCCTGGAGAGGCGAAGGCTCTGGGGTTATTTGGCGGCAGCCTCTAAGTACATAAGGAGTGTGCGTTAGTAACTGGGAAAACGTCTGTTCACCAGGGCACCCCAAGGGAAGACAAGGTCTAACAGTCACAAACTGCTGGATGACCATTTTAGACTGGATGTAAGGAAAAACTTCTTTACCGTCTGAGTGTCCAGAGTCTGGAACAGACTTCCCCCAGAAGTGGGGCAAGCACCTACTCTGGATAGCTTTAAGAAATGCTTGGATGCTTATCTTGCTGGGGTCATCTGATCCCAGCTGACTTTCTGCCCCCTAGGCAGGGGGCTGAACTCAATGATCTTGCGAGGTCCCTTCTAGCCCTACTGTCTATGAAATCTATTAAATAATCCAGCTGAAAGTAAATGAGTCATACACACATGTATAAAAGATGTTTTTATGTTGTTTATTTATATTATCAGCATTGAGAGCCTCATATGGCAGGTGTTGGATAAGTACAGGAGAAAAACAGTGATACTGAACACACAAAATTACAACTGAAGTATGAAACGAGACAGCAGATGAATACAAAAGATAAAGAAGTGCAAAGTGGAAATGATACAATATTAGTCAGTATGACAGTGGACTAAGGCTACCACCAGGAAAGCCATTGCTAAGTTTTACTATGCATCAAAATAGGGAAATTTTAGGGAGAGATTTGTAAAAGAACAATTAATTAGCTTTGAAAATTTTTATAGCTAGCTCCTCACAAGTATGAGGAACATAATGAAAGGAAGGGCATAGGTGCATAGTTGAAAATATGGCAAGTTGGCAATAAAGGGTGGCACCTGGAGGCCATCAGAAGAGACACCTCATCTCCCAACACAAAAGGTGAGATAATAAGGGATGGTAGCTAATATTTCATGTAATAAAGAGGGAGCAGATGGCATCACAGTAACAATGGACTAGCTGAATGATTCTCAACCAGGATGCCACAGTACTCTAGGGTGCCTGGAGATCCTTTTGTGGGTGCTATGCTATGTTAGCACTGTTAGGTGTACAAACACGATTCACAAGATAAACCCAGAGACTTAAAAAAGGCATTCATTGTGTTAAAAACATTCTGACCATGGTCTTTCTGAGTTCTTTACAATGGAAGAATTGCTGTATTATTTTTCTGTAGTCAAAAAACAAATAAAAAAAGTAAGAACTGGCATTTTCTGAGGGGTGCCTCAAGTTGAACAAGGGGTGCTTTGAATCTAAAAAAGATTGAGTATCACTGTACTCATCAGTGGAGGCCAACCTTTTTTGGCAGGTGTGCTACAAGGTAAGCCAGCCTTGCACCCTCCCCAAGTTATGAACAATGCATGCCCCCAAAAGGCTGGGTGGGCATGGCGAGCACCCACAGCTGGTGGCAACGGTGGCGGCAGCAGGGGCATGGCAGCAGCAAGTGGGGACTGCCTGCAGGCAGCTGTGGTGGCGTTGGCAGTGAGGGCAGGCCAAGCGGGAAATGCAGCAGTCTCGGCAGTAGGAGGAATGGTGAGTAGCAGGTAGGGACCGCCCGCAATCGCCATCCACACTGTCAGCTGGAGGTCGCATCTGCAGCAAGCAGGAGGACGGTGGGAAGCAGCCACTTCCTGCAGAAGCCGGCGGCAGCCAACCTCAGGAGGGGCATTGCCTATGCCCCAAGTACGACTCCTTTCCTCTTCACCTGCCAAATCTGTGCTCTGCCCTATCTGCTGCTGTTCCTTGTTCCCTCCCAAATCTGCCAAGTGACATACACAGAGGCTGCCAGTGCCACATGTACCAAAGGTTGCCTAGTTCAGGGGTGGCTAAGCTTTGCACCAACACTAAGTGGATCTGAATGGGGTAAGAGTACATTTTTCAAGGTCAGAGACAAAGAATATTGAACCAACTGAGACATGATTTGATCAGAGCCTGGAAAAACTTGTAGCTGTGTAGGAAAGGAAACACCATATATTAGAAATATTATATAGGGAGAATCTGCAATACTTAGACATAGCCTGGATATGAGGAACTAAAGCCAAAGATGATGCCAGGTTATAGGCCTGGGGAATAGTGTGGTAGTATACAGTATTTGAAAAAGATGGGTACCAGGGAAGGGTTGAAGGTTGGAAATTACATATTCTGTTTTAGCCTTCTTGAGCTTGGAGCTCACAACTAGATGTCCACAAAGAGGTGTCAGAAAGACAAGCTAAGATGTTAGTATGTATAGGAGGCTGGTCTGGAGTAGCAAGTTAGATTGTGTATCATCTTCATAGGGTCGGTAATGGCATCTGAGAGATAAGACCGCCCTGAGATAAGTGTAGAGGGGGAAGAAAAGGACAGAGCTCTAGGGAATTTTAACCAAAAGTTGGTGGACAGACAAAGAGAATCCTCTGAAGAATCTGCTGAAAGAACTAGGAGAAAGGTGAAGGTGAATCATGGAAGCCAAGAGAAGTCAAGATTTCAAGAACAGAGTGTAGTTAACTGCGTTAAAGTTAACTGACAGCTCAAGAAGCGTTAAGGATGGAGTCCTGCTTCAGCAATTTGGTTGGAAGGGGTTATTAGAGTGAATGCCAGGTATAGAAGCTAGATTGAAGCATGTGTCGGATGGAAATGCAGAAGGGAAACAAGAAAGCAATTGTGAACAATGCATTTTGTGAACTTAGAATGAAGAGGAAGAATGGAAAGAAGAGCTAGTTGGGGAGGCAAGTAGGATAAGGTCAGTTTCCCCCCACTTTTGAAAAATGGGAGATACTAAAGCCTATTTGTATTGTGAGAGAAAGGAGTCAAGGGAGAGTGAGCTACTAAAGGAAAGAGTAAGTTTGGTAATGAGAGAGGGCACAGGGGAGGTCAGAAGATAGAATGGAATGAAGTCAGTGGCAAGTTGACAGCTTTGACGAGAACAGATCGAAGAATGCTTGTGTCTGTAGCTGAAGGAAGTGTTTTAGAAGAGTTTATCTTCCCTTCTAAGCTGAAGGAAAGGTAAAGCAAGGACATGTTCTGTTTTGTCAGTTTTGGAAGGAACTGGCAAAATCCTATGCAAAGAAGTAATTGACTACAAAACGCTGGCTTGCATCCATAGATGCTTCTCAAGCAAATCCTGGGATGTCGTTCTCCCCTTGTACTCGGCCTTGGTGAGGCTGCAGCTGGAGTACTGCATCCAGTTTTGGGCTCCATGATTCAAAGAGGATGTGGAGAAGCTAGAGAGTCCAGAGAAGAGCCATGCGCATGATGAGAGGTCAGGAAAACAGACCTTACAATGACAGGCTGAGAGCTATGGGGGTCTTCAGCCTGGAAAAATGCAGGCTCAGGGGTGATCTGATGGCCACCTATAAGTTTATCAGGGGTGACCACCAGGATCTGGGGGAATGTTTGTTCACCAGAGTGCCCCAAGGGGTGACGAGGTTGAACGGTCACAAACTCCTGCAAGACCATTTCAGGCTGGACATAAGGAAGAATTTCTTTACTGTCCGAGCCTCCAAGGTCTGGAACAGCCTGCCATGAGAGGTGGTTCAAGCACCTACATTGAACACCTTCAAGAGCAAATTGGATGCTTATCTTGCTGGGATCCTATGACCCCAGCTGACTTCCTGCCTTCAGGTGGGGGGCTGGACTTGATGATCTTCTGAGGTCCCTTCCAGCCCTAATATCTATGGATCTATGAACCTATGAAACTTCAATAGGAACTAATTTGGGCTTCTTTCTATTGCCACGTTTTCCTTGTCTAATCAGTAGCTACTGGCCAAGATGGAGCATAGATTTGTTCTTGTTTTATACTGCTTGTGCTAGATTATGTCCTTAATAATATTACTCCTCTTATTCCAAATGGAGTAACATTTATTAACTCCATTTTAACTCACCATAACATTTATTCCAAAGGGGTAAGTGATATTTAAGGTTTTAGAGTTATTTCAGTTCAGAAGAGAAACTGATGGAGTGTGATATCTCTTTATTTAGACACAATGTCTGTCAATTCTTATTCCTCTAAATGTGGGAGGAATTGAACAGCAGGAGACACTTTTTTGCTTGCAGTTCTCAGCTTCCTTCTAGCCAACACTATACTTAAAATCTCTCCTACCTTTCTTTCAAGGCCATGTACTGTACTTCCCACAACAGACAGCTGCTCAGGGTGTCTGTTATGCTTCCTTGGTGCCCTTTTTGTGCACAGCCGTAGTATTTCTACTGGTTCTCAAATGCACATACACTGAGACACAACTACAATTGATTCAGTCCCCCACCTCTATCTTTTACATTATATCCGCAGGAAATCTCTTGACCTGAATAGCTTAGTAGCTGCTCAGGCTTGTGTGGGGCTTAGTCATTGACTTGGACAATAGTTTTCCAGTTTCAGCTATCACTAAATCGAAGGACCATTTCACAGTTCCCATGTTGATGTAACAGACTGCCAATGCAGGCTCACCAGATTGGCTTGAGATACTTACCCTGGGCTAGAAACAGTGCTGGTGAACTCTGAGCAACCCCAAGGGTGGAGCAGGAGAGCCCTACCTTGTGGAAAAGGAGAAGCCAATCGAAAGAAGGGTTTTCAATCCCTTCATTCGGATGGAAGGGGGATGGCCGGGGTTGGGGACCTGCCACCTTGAGCCCTGGTTGGCTGGTTTGCAAGCCAGGGGGGAATTGTTGAAGGGGATAAAAGCAGCAGTCAAACTGGCATGTGGTTGGGGGCTGTTGACAGTGACTTTAGCGAGGAGTTAGTTAGGGTACTTCTGGAGAAGCTGGACGTGTTCAAGTCCGCTGGTCCGGACGATCTTCACCCTAGGGTTCTACAGGAACTGGCTGAGGTCATTGCGGGACCCCTGGCACGGCTCTATGAGCACTCGTGGTGTTCTGGCAAGGTGCCGGAGGACTGGAAGAGGGCCAATGTGGTCCCTATCTTCAAAAAGGGAAAAAAAGAGGACCCGGGAAATTACAGGCCAGTTAGTCTGACCTCAATCCCGGGTAAGCTCTTTGAAAAAATTATCCTGGCACACATCCAGGAGGGCCTTGCGGGGGAATGCATGCTCAGGGGCAACCAACATGGGTTTATCAGTGGCAGGTCTTGTCAGACCAACCTGGTGGCCTTTTACGATCAGGTCACCAAATCATTAGACGTAGGGGTTGCTGTGGATGTAGTCTTTTTGGACTTCCGGAAGGCTTTCGACACTGTCTCTCACCCTGTCCTCATCAAAAAGCTGGGAGACTGTGGTGTCGATGCCCACACGGTCAAATGGGTCGCCAACTGGTTGGAGGGCCGCACCCAGAGGGTGGTAGTGGATGGGTTCTTCTCGACCTGGAAGGATGTGGGCAGTGGGGTTCCGCAGGGCTCGGTCCTCGGGCCCGCACTGTTCAACATCTTCATCAGTGACTTGGATGAGGGGGTAGAAAGCACCCTGTTCAAGTTTGCTGATGACACTAAGATGTGGGGGGATGTGGGTGCACTAGAAGGGTGCAATAGGCTACAAGCTGACCTTGACAGGTTGCAACGGTGGGCGGATGAGAATAGGATGGGGTTTAACACTGATAAGTGCAAGGTGTTGCACATGGGGAGGAAGAACCGGCACCACACTTACAGGTTGGGGAACTCTCCTCTTGCCAGCACGGAGACGGAAAAGGATCTTGGAGTCGTCATTGACTCCACGATGAACATGGGCCGGCAGTGTGGGGAGGCAGTCAAGAAGGCCAATCGTACCCTATCATGCATCCACAGATGCATCTCGAGCAGGTCCAGGGAGGTGATCCTCCCCCTCTATGCGGCACTGGTCAGGCCGCAGCTGGAGTACTGCGTCCAGTTCTGGGCGCCACACTTCAAGAGGGACGTGGACAATATGGAAAGAGTTCAGAGGAGGGCCACTCGTATGATCAGGGGTCAGCAGGGCAGGCCTTATGAGGATAGGCTACGGGACCTGAACCTGTTTAGCCTCCACAAGAGAAGGCTAAGGGGGGACCTTGTGGCCTGCTACAAACTGGTCAGGGGGGATCAGCAGGTATTGGGGGAGTCCCTGTTCCCCCGTGCGCTGCCAGGAGTGACCAGGAATAACGGTCACAAACTGGCGGAGGGTAAGTTTAGATTAGATATTAGGAGGCGCTACTTCACAGTCAGGGTGGCTAGGGCCTGGAACCAGCTTCCAGGGGAAGTGGTGCAGGCTCCTAGCCTGGGGATTTTTAAAAGGAAGTTAGATGAGCACCTTGCCGGGGTCATCTGACCCCGGTGCTCTTTCCTGCTAAGGCAGGGGGTCGGACTAGATGATCTACCTAGGTCCCTTCCGACTCTAGCTACTATGAAACTATGAAACTATGAATAGCACAGGAGGCCTAAGAAGAGCTGGGGTGAGCTGACCCAGCAGAAGGAGCAGAGAGACTGCTCTGAAGAGCCTCGAAGGCCCTGGGAGCAGAAGGCAGTGGCAGTTGGCCGTGCCTCGAGCCCTGCAGCAGAGAGGGAGCAGCAGCCAGGGCTTGAGGCAGAGCTGGTGCCCCAAGGCCCCACTGCAGTGTGCTGTATGTACCAGGTGTGCTGGAGGCTAGGGGTGGCAGTCAGCCCCCCACTCCACTGTGGAGAAGAGGCAGCAGCCAGGAGTGCAGGTGGCGTCCTTATCCAGAGCAGGGAGCTGGCCCGGTGAGTTGAGGAAACCCCATACCTTCCCTGGGGAAGTGGAACAGCAGCAGGCAAGGCATTGGGATCCTGAGGAGCAGCAGAGCGCCAGGATGAGGGTCCCTGGAAGCTCGGGGTGCAGGCTGATGCTGTGAGCTGTGAGGCATGTGGGGTGCCTGGCCAGTCATCTGGATCAGAGGGTTGGAGCAACGACCCCTGGGAGCTGCCTGTGCTGCTGACCGTCTGCCACTGACTGCCTCAGAGAGGACTCAGTCCTGTCCCTTATTCTGCAGCTGATTGTCATCAGATGGAGTCCCTGAGCTTTGCTTGGGTCATGCTGATTGCTGCAGGAGCCTACTCTGTTGCTTGTTGCTTGCCTTTTTGGTTGCCACGGAGGGTCACCCTTCAGCCTCTTTGGGGGAGGGGGGTTGATACAACTTGATTGCTGCAGACCAGAAGAGCTTAACCTGTTGTAGTCTGTCTCTTATTGGGAAGCTGGTTGGAACTGCTGGGAGTCACCACCTTGCTTCCTTGTGGTAGCATCTCAGCAGTGGCTGAAAGCTGCCAGTTACCTGACCTGTGGTTCTTGAGTCAAGGGTTGACTTATGCATTCTGGTTTGTTTTGTGATTCTGGTTATGCCACTTAAGTTCACTTCTACATAACCTTTCCTATTATTTTTGTTTTGTAAATAAAGTGTAAATAGTTACATCAGTTAAGTGTTAGACCTTCCTGGGACCATGGGTTGCTCTGTGGGGAGCAGGGGTTGGCTGAAAAGTAAATTGGTGCTGGCCAAAAGCCCTACCCCACTCTCACCACACTATCCCTGATTTTGGGCAGGGGCGGCAACTATTGGGCCGCCACCCCGGTTACGTTTATTTTCAATGAAAGGTGTCATGTTCAACAGTTTCAGCAAGGTGGTCTGAGTGCTCAACTCCCAGCATAACATGCTTGTAAGAGGCAGCTGGGGACTCCCTGTTGTTTACAAGTAGCCAACAACTGCAGTGAGCCCCAGGTGCAGGGAATTGCTTACCAGGAGCCAGGAGAGGCTGGTCAGTAGCGAACTGATAGGCTACAGACACCCAGTACAGAACTAGAGGCTCAACAGTAAGGCAATAGGGCAGGGTGGTCCTGGGTGGCAAAGCAATAGTACTGTAGCTAAGAATTCAGCCTGGAAAAGAGGGAAACTGCTACCACAGTTTGGCCCATCTCTGGACTTAACAGAGGACACCTACAGCAGGCCAAAGGAAGGCACATGACTCCCAAGGGCATGGATTTATAGCCCAGGCTGTGTCTGGAGAGGCAGACTGGCTGCTTGAGCTGCAAGGGATGGTGTTGCATAGCGGTGCCTAGGCTTGAGAGACTGCTAGGGAAACCCCACTGCCCTGCTGACTGCAAGTAAGGAGCGGGGTGTCTACCAAGAGCCGAATTGCGTTGGGTAGTCATGGTGCTTCTCAGTTAGAGCTGGAGAGTTTACCCTAGGTATGACCAGTGGACCAGACTGGGACTAGCAAGGGGAGGCAGAGATTCCAATATTGCCAGGAAGGCATGAGGAGGCTGGGCAAGGCACAAGCAACTGTTTAGCCCAGGGGCGGGCAATTATTTCAGGTGGAGGGATGCTTAATGAGTTTTGGTGAGCTGTCAAGGGCTGCAAGGGTAGCACTGTCCCTTAACAGGAGCTCTGCCCCCTGGACACCATCTTGGGACCAGAAGTCCCACCCCTACCCCTGACCTTTACCACCAGAAGTCCCTCCCCTCGCCCCCCAGAAATACTCCTTTTAGGAGGGTTGCCATCATGGAACCAGAAACACCCCCCCCCATACACTAAAAGTCAAACAGCTATTATAACATATTTTAATTTTATTACAAAAAAAAAATTTTTGTTGTGATTTGTATTTGTGTCGTGTATATAGAGGTGACTGAGTAATAACTAAAAAATAAAGTCTTACTCTTGTATGTTGCATGTGTGGGGTGTGGTTGGGGGGGTGTATGGTATGTGTGTTGCCGTATGTGGCAGGGGCAATAGGGTATATTGCAGGGCGTATATATGTGGGGGCAGGGTGTAGGGACCCCTCACACATTTCCCCCTGTGGCACACAGCCCCCACCACCGGTACTAGCAAGTGGGTGCTTGCGTCCAGTGCAGGTGATGCCACTGGCGGCGGGTGTCTCCAGCCAGCGCCGCACATGGTTCCAAAGAGCACAGCCAGGCTAACCTGCCTTTATCTGTACGGCACACATGCAGCTCCTGGCACATGTGCACCACTAGGGGAAGCCCTTCGTGATGAAGCAGGCTGCTTTCTCTGCTCTCTGCCACATAAATCCCAGGACTCTATCAGAAGTAATGGGGAGCCCCGCCCTCTATTTCTTCACCGTGTCCCAGGACCTGCATAACAGGGAGAAATGAAGGCAGCCAGCTCCATCATGCAGGGCTTCCCTCAGTGGGAGGCAAGTGCAGGAGCTGCACATGCACTACGGAGAACCTTGCATGATTAGAGGCATGTTGGCCTGGCTGCGCTCCTCACCCCTATATGCAGCACTGGCCAGAGCCGTGGGCCACTGGAAGCAATGCCTGCACTGGGCACAAGCACCCTGAGTTGCCTCTGCTTGCTGCTGCCACTGGCAGCTGGGGATGTGCGTTCCCCCCCCCCCGCCCCCCCACACCCATGCCCTGCCCACTCAAGCTCTGTGCTCCCACTACAGCCCTGGGGGCAAGCTCCACGCTGCTGCTAGTCCGAGTCCCAGCCCCTGCTCTCCCACCCAGCTGCAGCTTTCCCATCCCAAGCCCAATCCTGCTGCTTTCCTACTTGGTGTTTGAAGCAGAATATGAGGGAAGATGAGCACACCCCTCAGCAGTCGTAGCCCCACCCAGAAGCTGTGTGGTGGCTGGGCTGGGCCCTTCCATGCACAGGGGTAGGAGTGAGGTACAACAGGCCATGTTGGAGGGGGAAGGGGTATATATATGGGCACCTTGCTCCCACTCTCATGGGCAGAAGGGCTGGGTAGAGTACAATTAGTTGGTAGGCATCTATGGGCTAGATGAAGTTGCCTGGCAGGCCAGATCTGGCCAACAGGCCATATTTTGCCCGCCCCTGCTTTTAGTCCATGAGAGGCAGAGGCCAGAGAAGACCACATCTTGAGTCCACTGAGACTCTTACAGACAGAGACTGGAGATGGCCATATATTGAACTGGGGCTGTGAGCCTGATGAGAACCTTGAAGAGAGCCTTAAAAAAGGGTCAAATATTGGCCTGGGGTAAGAGCCCACTGGGACACTTAAACACAGAGGCTGGAGAGAGCCCTGTATTGAACTAGGGCCCGTTTGAACATTAATGGATAACATCTGGGTGCATGGATGTAGCTAGAGGGGAGGTTGGAGGCCATAAAATTGTCCCAAAAGGCTAATGTTGCTAGTGTAATGACCAGCAGTGGACCAGAAGTCACTCTGGGACCTGGGCAGCCTCTCTTTTCCCAAATTAAATAATTCCAGAAAGGCATGGCGGGTAAGAGAATGGAGGGGAGATTAAGGAACAAGAGTGGAACAGGAGCTACTCAGTTGACAAGGGGTGCTACCACTGCACCTGAGGACACAGCCTGTTACCATGCTACACAAACTTTAATATTCAAAATATCAAAGAGCTATCTCTAGAGTCACTCTGGATTTATTGGCAGTGAGTAGAGAGATAGTCATGTTTGTCTGAAGTCAAATAGAAAGCAGGGTAGACTTGCACCTTATAGACTAACTAAATCAGAATATAAGTGGCATAAATAAATATAAAGCAGTATACTTAATACAACAATAAATGTGATATATCTGATTTAGTTAATCTAAGGTGCAAATCTACTATACTTTCTATAATAAGCCAGATATTACAGGCCATGGAGCACCCAGTGAGGTCAATAGAACTCCCTCAAGCATGAATCTGGCATTAGAGCTTTTTGGACTGAGTTCCCCTAAGGCAAAAATGCAGAGCTTGTACAAATGTATCAATGTGACTGTGTATGAAGGGTTCTGTTTCCTAGCCATCTGTGCTGCTAACTGTTGTTAAACAAGAGCAGAGAAATCTGGACAAACTGATATGTTTGTCTATATTGGCCATGGTTAGACACAGGACACAGGACCAGATGGATGGGTCTGAGGTCCAATCTAGTGTGACAGGGCATGTCTACATGAGCGTAGTCATGCACATCTAAAGGTGCCCACTCTTACTGCACAGTAAAAACCCCTGATTGTGAGTAAATTTGATACCTGCAAATGCAGGTATTAAATTTACTCATGACTAGTTACTGCGAAGTAATGCACATGTAGATGCGAGCTGGGAGCAAATCTGCTCCCAAGTCAGCCCTGCCACTAGGGGGCCAGCCTGAGGCTAGCCTCCAGGCTCCAGGCTGGGAGCCTCTCCTGTCTCAGGGCTAGGCTGCTTGCAGGCATTTTGAGCCTTGGGCACACCAGCAGGCAGTCTGAGATGACTCCAGGCCCTGTGTCCCTCATGGCCGAGCCCCAGGCTAGTCTGTCCAGACTGTCTGCACCCCGGCACTGCACTGCCACACAACTGCCAGGCCTATGCCTTCCAGCCCCCAGGCCCAGCTGCAGGCAGCTTCTGGTTGCAGAGGCCAGCTCCACCTGTCCACAACCCACCCCGAGCAGCCTGCCCTGAGCCTGCAGGTGCTACAGGGCATTGCCTCTGCCACATGGCTGTCAGTCTCTCACTGGCCCATGTGCTGAGTGCTGCAGGCAGCTACCCAGGCCCAGCAGCAAAGGGACAGCTGCGCAGAGGCCAAGAGACCTGCTGTGGGACCCACAATGACCTCGTCCCCACCGACACCTGGAATTCTTAAGTCAGCTCACGGAGGTCAAAGGATGTGGCCATCATGGATGACCTGAACTTTTCAGACATCTGCAGAGAAGAGAGTCAGCCAGGTCTGACTGCTCACATAGGTTCCTAGCCAAAATGCAGGGCCTCCATCTAACCCAGGAGGTGCACAGCCCCACCAGGGGAGACGCCTTGTTGGACCTGGTGCTGGCCACAGGTGACAACCTGGTGAGGGGGCTGCAGGTGCTCGACCAACTAGGCGGCAGTGATCATCGCCTCCTGGAATACACCATCCAGCGCAACGTGGCGAAGGCCCGCAGCAAGGCAACAGCCCTAGGTTTCAGGAGGGCGGACTTCAATGAGCTAAGGAGAATAGTTGGGGAAGCACTGAGATCCTGGAGGGGAGGGGAGCCAGGTGTCCAAGAAGAGTGGCCACTCCTCAAGGAGACGATCTTCCAAGCCCAAAGAGAGGTAATCCCAACACAGATCAAAGGGAGCAGGAGGGTGCAAAAGCCCCCATGCATCACCAAAAGCATTCAGGAATGTCTCCTTGCTAAAAAGGAGGCTTACACCCAATGGAAAGAAGGGGTCATCACCAGAGAGGGCTATACTGCAGTTGCTCAGGGATACAGGGGGGCAGCCAAGGTGGAGATTGAACTGGGACTAGCTACCCGGACCAAGGACAACAAGAAGTCCTTTTTTAAATACACAGGCGGCAAAAAGAAGGTACCGGCTAACATGGGGCCCCTGCAAGTCACGCTAGGAAATTTGGTCAGGGACAACCAACACAGGTTCATTAGAGGCAGATCCTGTCAGACCAACCTGGTGGCCTTCTATGACCAGGTTACAAAATCCTTGGATGCAGGGGTAGCAGCTGACAGTCTTTCGGGACTTTAGGAAGGCCTTCAACACTGTCTCTCACCCCGTTCTCATTAAAAAACTGGGGGACTGTGGCTTCGACAGTCAAATGGGTCACTAAATGGCTGGCGGGCCACACTCAGGGAGTGGTGGCGGACGGGTCATTTTCGACTTGGACGGATGTGGGCAGTGGGGTCCCCCAGGGCTCGGTCCTTGGGCCCGCACTGTTCAACATCTTCATCAGCAACTTGGACAAGGGGGTAAATAGCACCCTGTTCAAATTCGCAGATGACACTAAGATGTGGGGGGAAGTGGACACTCTGGAAGGGAGGAATAGGCTGCAATCAGACCTAGACAGGTTACAGGGGTGGGCAGGTGAGAACAGGATGGGTTTCAACACTGACATGTGCAAGGTGATACACCTGGGGAGGAAGAACCAGCAGCAGACCTACAGCCTGGGGAACTCCCTTCTCATCAGTACAGAGGCAGAAAAGGATCTTGGAGTCATCATTGATGCCAAAATGACATGGGCCAATAGTGCGGGGACGTGGTCAGGAAGGCCAACCGCACCTTGTCATGCACCCACGGATGCACCTCAAGCAGGTCCAAGGAGGTGATCCTCCCCCTCTATGCGACATTGGTCAGGCCGCAGTTCAAGAGGGATGTGGACAACATGGAGAGGGTCCAGAGGAGGGCCACTTGCATGATTGGGGGCAGCAGAGCAGGCCCTATGAGGACAGACTAAGGGACCTGAACCTGTTCAGCCTCCCCAAGAGAAGGCTGAGGGGGGATCTAGTAGCCTGTTACAAACTAGTCAGGGGGGATCAGGAGGCATTGGGGGAGTCCCTGTTCCCCTGAGCACTGCCAGGAGTGACTAGAAATAACGGTCACAAGCTGGCAGAGGGTAGATTCAGGCTAGACATCAGGAGGCGCTACTTCATGGTCAGGGCGGCTAGGATCAGGAACCAACTTCCAAGAGAAGTGGTGTTGGCTCCTACCCTGGGGGTCTTTAAGAGGAGGCTAGATGAACACCTTGCTGGGGTCATTTGAGCCCAGTACTCTTTCCTGCCATGGCAGGGGTTCGGACTTGATGACCTGCTCAGGTCTCTTCCGACCCTACAAACCATGAAACTATGAAGAGCTTGTGACCGTTATTCCTGGTCACTCCTGGCGGTGCTCGGGGGAACAGTGACTCCCTCAATGCCTGCTGATCCCCCTGACTAGTTTATAACAGGCCACAAGATCCCCGCTCAGCCTTCTCTTTTGGAGGCTGAACAGATTCAGGTCCCGTAGCCTCTCCTCATAGGGCCTGCCCTGTTGTCCCCTGATCATACGAGTGGCCCTCCTCTGGACCCTCTCCATGCTGTCGACATACCTCTTGAAGTGCGGCGCCCAGAACTGGACGCAATACTCCAGCTGCGGCCTGACCACTGCCGCATAGAGGGGGAGAATCACCTCTTTGGACCTGTTCGAGAGCATCTGTGGATACATGCCAAGGTGCGGTTGGCCTTCCTAACTGCCTCTCCACACTGCCGGCCCATGTTCATCTTGGAGTCAATGGTGACCCCCAGATCCCTTTCCACCTCCGTGCTGACAAGAGGGGAGTTCCCCAACCTGTAGGTATGGTGCCGGTTGTTCCTCCCGAGGTGCATCACCTTGCACTTGTCTGTGTTGAAACAAATCCTATTCTCATCCGCCCACCCTTGTAACCTGTCTAGGTCTGATTGTAGCCTGTTGCATCCTTCCAGTGTGCCCACGTCCCCCCCACATCTTCGTGTCATCAGCAAATTTGAACAGGGTGCTTTTTACCCCCTCATCCAAATCACTGATGAAGATGTTGAACAGTGCGGGCCTGAGGACTGAGCCCTGCGGAACCCCACTGCCCACGTCCTTCCAGGTTCAGAAGGACCCATCCACTACCACCCTCTGGGTGCAGCCCTCCAGCCAGTTGGCGACCCATTTGACTGTGTGGGTGTCTTCATCACAGCCCCCCAGTTTCTTAATGAGAACGGAGTGAGAGACAGTGTCAAAAGCCTTCCGGAAGTCCAGGAAGACTATATCCACTGCTACCCCTGCATCTAAAGATCTGGTGATCTGATCGTAAAAGGCCACCAGGTTGGTCTGACAGGACCTGCCACTGATGAACCCATGTTGGTTTCCCCTAAGCATGCAGTCCCCTGCTGGCCCCTCCTGGATGTGTGCCAGCATAATTTTCTCAAACAGCTTGCCTATGATTGAGGTAAGACTAACCGACCTATAGTTTCCCGGGTCCTCCTTCCTGCCTTTTCTGAAGATGGGGACCACGTTGGCCCTCTTGCAGTCCTCCGGTACCTCACCAGAGCACCACGAGTGCTCGTAAAGCCGTGCCAGGGGACTTGCAATGACCTCAGCCGGTTCCTTTAGAACTCTAGGGTGGAAATCATGCGGGCTGGCTGACTTGAATACGTCCAACACCTTGAGAAGCTCCCTAACTAAATCCTCGCTAACCCGTGGCCCAGGTGTGCC
Source organism: Crocodylus siamensis (assembly GCF_052110815.1). Taxonomy (NCBI): domain Eukaryota; kingdom Metazoa; phylum Chordata; order Crocodylia; family Crocodylidae; genus Crocodylus; species Crocodylus siamensis. The sequence goes on from NC_143396.1 coordinate 265,473,978, forward strand.
TCTCCCTGGGCCCGAGGGGGGCCCAGCAAGGAGGTGGCTGTTCTGGTCCCTACTTAGGAAGACAGAGGCAAAGAAATCGTTAAACGTGTTAGCTTTGCCATCTGGTGTGATGACCAAGTTTCCCATGGCGTCCTGCAAGGGCCCCATATTACCCGGGACCTTCTTTTTATCCCCTATGTATTTAAAAAAGGACTTCTTATTGTCCTTAATCTGAGAAGCTAGCCTGAGTTCCATCTCTGCCTTGGCCTTCCTAACTACCCCCCTACATCCCCGAGCAACTACAGAATAGTCCTCCCTGGTGATGACCCCTTCTTTCCATTGGGTGTAAGCATCCTTTTTAGCAAGGAGACATTCCCGGATGCTTTTGGTGAGCCACAGAGGCTTGTGTGCTCTCCTGCTCCCTTTGATCCTCGTTGGGATTACCTTCCTTTGGGCTTGGAGGATCGTCTCCTTAAGGAGCGACCACTCTCCTTGGACACCTGACTCCCCTCCCCTTCAGTTCTTGGGCTCCTCGAGATTCATGGGCCCACTGATCCAGGTCAGCAGCTAATTAGTAGTTCCTTTTACAGAGCTTTATCTTCCTTCTAAATGATTTCTGGATATGCCAGCCAATTTATAACTTTTGAGCTATGCTTATAACTTACAGCCGTCCAGATTCTCCCATTATAATTATTCTTAGGACTGACCAATAGCAGTACAAGCCTGGCATTCTTCTGATAAGGTTCATTTTTACTATGCCACAGGGCTTACTACTTCAAGACTTTGTTAAATTTACTAGGTCTTACTGTATACAAGGCCTTGCTACATCTTTGACTTTAATTAGGCTTTTAACAACATGTAACTTAATATCTGAACAAATGACAGAAAAACACTTGGTCTAATCTTCACAGAGTTCAGCAAGCACCTTAAACACAATTTTTAGCTGTTACAAAAGACTTGTAGGCACAGTGGATAGCCATCACCAGTCTCAATCATTGGTCAGGGAGTGCCCATAAGCTCAAGCCCTTTATATGGCAACTGACAGACATCCTTGCACCCTGGGACCCAGGCTGTAGCCATGCTTTATACATGCACAGGCTGTCTTCCCAAGTCCCTGCCCCAGTCTGGCACCCATGGTGAGACGTGACTGGGGGAGAGCCCCTCAGGCATCCAGCAGCCTTTCCTACCAAACTCTCGAAATGCACCCCCAACCAGCAGCTCAGGGAACCTGGAACAGTGCCCACCATGTCAGCTCTGCAGCCCCAGCCCCCCAAGGTGCAGCTGACCATGACACTGGCAGCCACGCCAACTCCTCCCTGGGGGCCCCTAGCTGAGTGCCTGCTTGCCAGACTCCACCATCTGAGGACATTGCCTGAAGCCATACGCTGTTGTCAACAGTTGTGACTGTGGAGCTGCCAGCCACACCAGTCCCGGCCATGTGCTAAGTCCCACCCAGCCCAGCTGCACTCCCCTGGCCCCAGGTCCTCCCCACACCCTCCCAGCATGCAGGGAGATGGGAGATAGTACAAAACTTCATTGGGCAGCCTGTGTCCCACAGTTGGGTTAGCACAGGCATCTTACATGCCGAGGAATGTATTGATGCCAGTGGCAATGTCCTCCTTGGCTGAAAGGGGCAGGAACAAGTAGCACAGCTGCAAGTAGCCCTCCAGGCTCACAGTGGTATGGGAGCCTGCAGGAAATACCAGGCCAGTTACCACCCCAGTGAAAGGCAGGTTGGGGTGCCTTAATAAGCCCAGCTTCTAAACACGGGTGGAGTTACACCTAGTCAGGCCAAGAAGGCAGACCCAGGAGAGAGAGTGGGGCTAGAGACTCAGAGGCCTGACTCTCAACTGGTCAGTGCTGGGGTCAGGACCAGAATGATCAAAAGGGCCAGGGGCCCACCACGAGGGACACCCAGAGATGAGGGCCTGGGGTTTCCGACTGGGTTTGGAGGTGAGGCTAGGCCCTGTGTGGGCAAAGGTCCCGGGGGACCATGCCTGAGAGGGGAAACAGCTCAGGGAGCTAGGCATCCCCAAATGAAGGCACAGTATGATATCACATTTACCCAAAGAATGCTGTTTGTCTACTGTCAAATACCTTCAAGTCTGAAAAATCTGTATGGTGGATCTCTGAATGTCCAGTTCTGCTGATGACCCATGTGAATATCCATACAATGCAACGTGGTACAATTTCATTGTTGCCTTTTTGGTTCTTTTCAGTCTGTTTTTAGAGGGAAGGAAACCTAGGACCCTGTGCATGTAATCTCTGGGACTGAAGCCTTAACAGATCAGGGAACTTGCTGTTGATGCAAAACCAGATGGACAAAATCCCATAGGAGTGAGTGGGAACCCTCTGCTAGCACCTGTTTGTGAGCAAGGTGAAATGACTGAATGAGCCAGGCCTCATTTTATGATATTTAGGGTATTGTAACAAAAATACTGTTAAGATTTGAAGTTGGGATGAATGAAAAGTTATCCTGCCTGTTGGATTATAAAAATAAAGATTTGTCTCCAGTATGCTGGGGATAAGTGCTTACCTGAACTGGCCAGAGCTGATGGTCACTATGAGTGCTCTCATTTTCCAGGTGTTTGACTTGATGCCTTCTTTTAGACTAACTAGATTTTTGCGGGGGGTGGGGAATTAATTGCAAGCTTTTGGGTGCAAACACCCTTAATCAGGCATCAGAGAAAAGATTGTAAAAGTTCTCCTGGGTAGAAATGAAAGTTCGTATTTCACAGAGGAGTCAATAGATGGAAGGCTTCTCTGGGCTGACAGTTTTCAGCTGGTAAAGAGTCTCTCAACTCTTGTTATAACTCTGTTATGATGCAAATGACCTTGAACCAAGGCAGGAGCAGTATCTCAGGTTTCAGGTGGTCACAGTTTCTTCCTGCTTGGGAAATTTATAAAGATATCCGTGCCCACCTGGCTTTCTCTATCCACGTGGACGTGGCTCTGATGTTCCAGCCAGGTGTCACTCCGCTCCTGGACCCTTTAGAAGCAGAGGCAGTTCTCCCTCCCGCGTCAACGATTCCGCTCTCTCCTGCCACGTCTTGATATTCTGCAATGGGCGGGCTCGCCTGGCGGGTCCCTCGATGCCCGGGTCCGACCTGGCAGTTGTTCACAGGGCTTCACCACCCCTGCACCCCGGCCTCACACCACCTTTGCCGGGCCGCCTCAGCGATGTCTTGAGGCCGACCTAGCGGATCCAGCCTATCCCGCTTGCGTACTGACGCCTCGTGGGGTCAGGGCACGTACACTCCTAGCAAGGCTCGCTGCTAACCCCGCTCCCCGAGAGGCTATCTCTGGGACCAGTTCTCTGGTCTCTCTATGCCTAGTACCCCAAGTGTTTTCCCCAGACTTCCCCAATGTGGGGCCAATCACCTGTAGCCCTGACAACAGTGGTACTCCACCGCTCCCTGTGTATTTTACTTAACCTAGTCCCCTAAGCACAAGCCCATTCACGCTTAGCCTCCAGGGCTTAGACAGCGACCCCGCCCCGATCACGACCCTTCGTCTGGGTCCTCCCGCGCTCTTGCCTCCTGGCGTGCCGTCCTCCACTCCCCACCAGTCCGACCCTCCGCCTGTGTCTTGCGAGGTCCTCGTGGCTGCCTCTGCTCTCCGTTCTCCAGGCCAATGCTCGCTTCCCCGGAGCCCGATGCCGATGGGGTACTTCTCTCCAACTCTCCTTGCTCCCGCTCTCCAGCCCCCTCGGGATGCTCCTCTGGGACCTGCTTCTCCTGCGGTGCCTGTAGCAGCTCATCCCTAGGGCCATCCGCCCCCTCTGCCGCAGCTGCCGCCATTTTTATCTTAGCCGGCCGGTGTCTGGTGCTGACATCACCTGCCGGCTGTAGCTGCACAGAGGCGGCTCACGAGCCGCGCAGTTTCCCGGGGAGCGTCGTTCTGGGCTGTGGGTGAGTAGTCAGCATCGCCCCACTCCCCGGGACAATGTCATAAAAAAAAAAAAAATCTATTGGCTAAAATTTGGTATCTCCCGTGTGTTGGGTATCCAGGTTGTAGCCATATCCTAAGAGAGCTGAAAAACTCCTTACAAGCTAAGAACTACCTGTCCAAAGGAGCCTTCCATCTATTGACTCCTCTGTGAAATTCTATGAAATATGAACTTTCATTTCTACCCAGAACTTTTACAATCTTTTCTCCAATGCCTGATGAAGGGTATTTGTGCCTGAAAGTTTACAATTATTTTTTTTTTGCCAAAAAACAAAACAAAACAAAAACCTTGTTGGTCTAATAAAAGATCTCTACCATGAGCCCTGATTGTAGCTGTATTGGTCTAGAGGAAAAAGGAACCTGGATACCTGACATGGTGTCCTACATTTGCAGATGTGTCAAGTACTTAACTGAAGTCAGTGAGAGCTGTGCTTTGAACAAAGAAAGTGCTATCCAATGCTAAGTCTTTGAAAAATCAGGTTATAGGCATCTCAGATTGGACATTCAGTATTTTTATCTTTTTAACCTTAATCTTCTCCTCAGTTCTCCATTTATAGAGTGCGGAATTTTCTTTGTGTGTGCATTCTGTGAAAATGCATCTTCTTTGTGAAAATGCAAATGTGTGACCTCATCTCCACTTCACAGTGCTGTTTGGGAAAGAAATTCATTAGTATCTGTGAAGCATTTGGATTCTCTAGGGATGAGTGTCATTTGCTTGAGATCTTTTAATTAATCATTTTCTGTCTTCAGAGCAGGGTTTGAATGCTATGCAGTAAATAAGGCATAAGGCCATATATTGAAGATGAAAACAAAAATGTAAATAGCCACTCATTAAATAAGCAACAACCATTCTGGGAACTGAATGAAGCAGGAGTCAAGCGGAAAAAATACTGTGATCCTATTGTTAAAGACAGTCACATAATGCTTTCGCACAGGGTTGTGGAATTAAGGTCCTACAGATAACCAAAGTTGGGAAGTGTCAGAATAAGAGTTGTTTAACATTGCACTTAACATTACTTTTTTCAGTCTTGTGTGTTCACACATATACAATATATTTATATGCATGTAAACAATATGATATGAGCAAATAATTAGTCTGCATGCCGGGGCAAATTCCAATGGGAAAAAAAGGCATTATCTGAGAAGTGAAAAATGTAAACAAAAGTATTCCCCTAACGCTAATAAAGCAATTCTGAATCCTACGTTTCGGCAGTACCATTCAGGCTCCATAAGATGGCAGACCTGCATATATTTAATAGATTTTTTCAATATAATGACATTATAGTCAATATACTGCTTGAAAATGGTCTGTTTAAGTGGATGGTACCTGTTTGCCTATGCAGCAGCTATAATAATCACTTTATTTAAGAAAAGGTTTAACTTAAATCAAAATGTTTTTAATGTGATACATTTAGAAATACAGCAATATTTAAACAAGAGTCTTTGCTGGTGGTATTTCTAAAGCTTAAACTGCTTTGGGAGATAAACTGCATCGAGTTTTGGGGTTAGGGGGATTGAATAACTGAGCCACATAACACACCGTCTTAATAAACTAATAAATGATAAATCATTCCAATAAAATGATAACTGTAAATTATTCCAATTACTTACTTTAGAAACTGCTAAATCAAGTAAATTAGCTCTTGCATTATATGCATTACCACAAAAGAAAAGCTTTCATTTGTTAATGACCAGAACATTGTTTTCCTTTGAAACAAATATTTGAGTTCTGTCTAGTACATAATTTTTGCAGTATCTGTTCAAGAGGGTCTTGTGTTCATTGCACCAATAATAATTGGCTTTTACCCTAGAAATTAATGCAACTATTTTTGTCAACAAAATGATATCGTTAACTTAAAACATTCTTTTTCAGATTCAAGCTAGCCTTCATGTTGCATTTAGCTCAACATAACTACTTTTTATTGAAAAGTGTATTTTTTATTTCTGCTACACAAATAATTTCTAGCATAGAGTCTTTCTGGAAGAAAGTGAATACCAACTATGTTGTTTTATTTTATGCCTAGTTTTTAGATTGCTTTGCTGCAAGCCTGTAGTTTTCTAACCTAAGGTTTTTCAAGTTTGAGATTGGAGCAGGAAAGCATTGCTTGTCAAATGATTAAGATGTGGAAGAAGCTCAGAATCTTGCTTGTGTATTTTAATTTTAACAAACCCTCACTCATAAATGTCATAATTACACAGGCATATACTTTTCCCATAAAGACTTCATGCTGTTTAAACTTGGCCAGGGCCTACAAGTAAACGTAGCTAGGTAATTTTAATATTTTTGCAAGAATTCTTTTGGGGGGGAAAAACCCCGTAAAAACTCCTTTCAGCAAAAAAGCAATTTCTATTTGGCAAGCCTGTGAAAGGGAAATCATTTATACTTTCTATTTTTTAAATTATTTCTCAGCAACCAAAGGAATAAAGACAATCAATTCTAATTTATTTAACCTTAATAGCCTCTCAGTGGAGCACTACCACTTTCATCTTCAGACTTGATTCAGGCAAAACTTCCATTAAAGTCAAGAAACTGGGTAGGCAGGATCCATACTCATATTCAAAGTTGCAAAGTTTCATATGTTAACATAGGATTTTTAAAAAGGCATTTTGTAGTAAATAAAGTATAGCTCTGTCTTGTGTTCAGAGACTTGTTGCCAACTCACGCTTTAAGAACAGGCTTCTAAAAACGAGCAAAGTCAAAACTGATTCAATAGAAACCACGTATTGTATCACTAAAACACACACCAACTAAAACCAGTGAAATACTAGAATAAGACAGTACAGTCTGGAAATGACTTCTGTGTTTCGATTTTCTCTTTCTCTTTTGTGCCCTCCTCTCTTATGACAGTTATCTTCGACTGGTCAGGATTTAAATAAATAAACATTAAAAAAAAATCATCTTATTCTGCATCCCCCCTAATTGGCAAATTCATAAAACCCCTTCCTCTCACGAGAGCATCTGCTTGAATGTTGAGCCACATATGTGGTCATTTCTAAGCAGACACGAAGGCCCGCGGTGGCCGGCCGGGGCGCGGGGGACCTCCGGGCGCTGAGCCGGGACGAGCCCCGCTCGCACGTGGCGGTGGCGGGAGCGGCCCCAGGCGGGGAAGAAAAGGGCCGCGCGGGGTGCTGCCGCCCGGAGCTGACAAGACCGCTCGGCGCTTTCTCTCCCGCCCCGCAGCCCCCGGCTCCTTGCAGGCAGTAGTGGCAGCAGCGGGGTCTGCAGCCCCGAGCCCGGAGAGGCGGCTCCGCAGGGGCTGCCCCGTTCCTTCCTCTCCCCCCGGGCGCCAGGGGCCGGGCTCCGCCCGCAAGCAGTAGCCACCCACCCCACGCCCGGGCCGTGCCCACAGCGCGCCTGCCGCACATCGCAGCCAGCATCATTACTTGACGCATTGCAGGTCGGCTGCGGCCAATCGAGAAGCTCGGCTCTTCGCAGGAAACCACTGCAGGGTCCCATCAGCCAATCGGAGAGCCCTTGACAAAGAAAGGCGACCTAGAACGCCTCGGCAGCTCTTTGCTGCGTGTTGGCGAATGGCGGAGGGGAAGTAACCCTCCGCGAGAGAATATAATCCTTCCCTCCCATGCATTCACGTGCGAGCGGAGCGCTTCCTTCGAGCGCTAAGGGGCGCGGCGCACGTGGAGAGCGGGCCGGGCCGGCTGGGGCAGGTAGTGCCGTGACGTGCTGTGCTGGAGTATCCGCTGGGACCCAGCTGCACCCAACCCTGCAAGAGCTTCCCGCTCTTGGCATGAGCTGTTCCTGAAAGGGTGGCGCCCAGCTCGCGGGAGGTCTGGGGGAAACAGAGGAGCGAGGCGTCTGGTAGTTTGGCTTGGATCCCCGTGGGTTATTGATTAACTCGCCCCTGTGTGGAAGGAAGCAGCCTGGCTTTTTGGAGGGTGGGGGGGACCGCAACCCAATTAAAGCAGTTTAAAGTGACTCGAGGAAAAAACTGCGGTCTCACTGCTGGTGACGTTCATTTGAAACAAAACTCGGCTCCTAAAGGGAGCTGACCCTCGTCTGAGGGAGCTGTGGTTGTGGGCAGCAGTGATGGCAGCAGGAATGACATCTGGGCAGGCCCCCACTGCTGATGGAGGCTCTACTGAAAGGTCTGGCCACAGCAACATTGTCTTTTGCAAATGATGTAGAACAGGAAAGCCCGACCCCCAAACACTTTCAATGTCATCCTTGTGCTGCTGTCTTTAGGGGTGCACAGTTGAAAAAATGCCAGTTCATGCGTTCAGTTAAGCTTGGCTCAGATTGGGGTGGGGCTCTGTGGTAGCTGGGCGGGCTGTGCCATCAAAGCCTACCTGCAGCTGTGTCCCTGCTGGATGACAGTGCTAGGTGCCAGCCTTCTGAGCGTGCTGCGGAGGCATCAGTGTAGGCCCAAATTGCTTGTGTTTCGGAAAGATCCCCGAGCTCAGTCAGAAGTAGAGAGACTGATACATGAATCATGTGGAAAAGCAAAATGCTAAGGCTTTTATTGGGCAGGCAGTCAGTTTAGGTTATTCTAATGTTACCTGCGGGTCTTAACATGAATCCTTTACAGTTCAATCAAACTCCCACGTTTTGGAGGAGCTTCTGTATCTGCAAGAGGAAGAGAGGGGAAGGCATCTGTTTTGAAGTAGCTTAACCCCATGATAATAACAAGTCTATTTTTGGTTCCACACATCTTTGCTTATTCAGTGTTTAATGGTTTTTCATTTGTATTTGGTAAAGGACATCAGTGCCCTATATACACCTAAAATAGGTGAGAGAGAGCAAGCAGAAGCAAAATGGAATGAATTCTGTATTAGTCCACAAAGAGGCATATGTAAAAGATGGTTTTCTCACACTATAAAAATGACATCAGTATTGGCAAACTAAAGACTGAAATGGAAGACTAATAAAAAGGAAACTCATGAGACTTATTTCTTTAATGAATAAAAGTCCCAGGACCAATGCAATCATACCTTAAAGACTTAGGCATTTCAACATCATCACCAATACCTTCATGTCCACAAAATAGCCGAAAACATACTAAAATAAGTGGCTCATCAGCATCTAGCACACTTCTGCTATGCCAAAAATAACAGCAAGCTAGGCAGTCACTGGGGATGATTAGTGCTGAATTCCCTGTTTGGCAGTAAATGTGCACACAGATGTCTGAAGTAGGTGAGGATTTTAGGCATATTCTTAGTTCAACAAAAGCTGAAATTTGCCAGGCTTGGAATTAAGCAGGCAGGATAGCGATTCAGTTAGAGATACTAGATCTACTGAGAGCAGTACTTACACAAAATATATGGTAAAGTAAGTTCAAATAGACAACTCTGATTTTCTGGTTTCAAGAGGAAGACAGGAGTTTCTTTTTCTGTACACAACCTCTGGAGCTATATCAATGAGCTGAGGTACTTAAAGATGAGAAGACGTGAATGTCCTGATGGTTACGCTTATTCTAGAAGACCCGGGACACTGCACATATTCAAGTTCTCAAGGCTGAGTACTTTTGGTTCAAAACAATTAGAAAACCAGGAACTGGATTCTATGTGGAAGAGGAAATACATTAACAGGATAATGAGAGAGATTTCAGGATGCTTCAGAGGTTACTGTCATTTGCAGTGAAATTGTTGTGGGGTTTTTTTAAATTCTTTTCATTAAGGAGATTTTCCAAATTAAATTCCCAGATGTTTAAGTACTATGACACCTGGATTTTGCCATCTCAGGTAGACAGAAGAAAAGCAGACTGGTTGCTATGTCACACGGCCACCAAGGGATGGAAGATTTCAAAACTGATAAGAGTTGGATGTTTGCATGCCATATTGCTGCACAATTTAGGGTTTGGTTTTAATACTAATAGGTGGGTGACACAAGAAACTTTTGCCATATTAGTTGATTGTATCTTGTGGCAGACCTTCTGCATATAACATGGCTGTTCAAAGAAATGGTGTGATTGATTATAAATCTTTCTTCAGGAACTTAAAACAAGTGATGTGTAGTATATTAACTGTCTGGGAGTTTGACCTTCAGTGTCACTAATTTAGCACTAATTTAGGATACCACTTTTCATCTCAGGTCCATTCAGCAGTGTTACAGACTAGAACATCAGGTGCTTCTTAGACTCCAGCATTTGAAATCTAATACAGTGAGTCAAGTTGGTTTTGGTCTCATGGCTTCTTATCGCAAGAAGTATTAATCTGTACAAACTGGGAGGCAAACTCCTTAGTTAAAATGACAGGCCAGATCTCTGGTGTAAACTGTCATAGCTCTACTGATTTATATCAGCACTGTTCAACTTTGACATGGCCAAGGGTCACAACCACATGGGCTGCACACTGTGTGGGCTATATGCTGTGTTTCCAACATACTCCCCTGCCCCAGCAAGGCTCCCTCCCCTGCACTGTGCTGCATCTTCATTGTACTAGATAGGTCATTATGCTGAATATTTTCTTATGCTGCTTGGTTTCTGTATCTGTCAGCTATTCCTTTCTGCTCTCCAGAAAGAAAAGGACATGACCCAGAGTTACCACAGATGAATTAACACAGGTTAAAAAATGAAAAAGGTCTAGCTCAGGAGTAGGTAAATACAGCCCGCAGGTCAGATCTGGTCCACCAACTGATTGCACCTGGCTCATGGCAGGCCGGCCACAAACTCATGGAATACAGCTTGTGGGCAGCCAGTGGCTCCAGCCACTTCTGCCCAGTGCTGATGTGGCAGCATCAGCTGTGGATCCAGGCAGAAGCCCCAATCCCCACCCAGAATCTGCTGGCCACATCAATAACTGATGCCAGCGCCCACCTACGGCTGCTTCCACCATACTGGGCAGATACTGTTGTAAGCTGTAGACATGGTTGGCAGGTTCTGGGCAGGGTGGGCATGGAAGGGGGGAGAGAGAGTGTGACTGGGCAAACTCTCAGGCCCAGTCACAGTGCTGACCCACCCAGCTGTCTTTGGGCAAGCCACCCACTTTACTCGCCTGCCATGCCTTGTTAAATAATTAAGTGGGAGGCTGCTCTTTAAGTGCCCTGGTGTCAAAGAGTGGTTCTCACTGACTCCGGCCTACCCTTTATTGTGTCCCATGCCTCACAGATGTCATCTAGTTTGTTCAATAGCTTTGGCTTGCAGCTGGGTCAAACTCAGACCTTTATAAAGCCTCTCTCACTCCACCCTGTTCGGGCTTCACTCACTGTGGCCCACTCTCACTGAGCTGCCATCGCTCTGCCCAATCCTGGGCCATACACACACTTGAGTGGTTCCCATAGGACTTCACGCTTGTCCTCGCACTCCTTGAGTAGCCTGGGCTCAGCCTTTTGGGTTCCTTCCTTGGCCCTCATCTGAGCAGTGACCACTCAATTAGCCTTACTCTGGGCTGACTCTGACCCTAGCTTCTCACCGAGCAGCACATCATTTCTGCCCTCTCCTTGGGGTCAACACTCTGCCCCTTCTGCTGGGGCTAAGGGGTCTTCCACCCCTGTAACCTCAGGTGCCTCTACCCAGTGTGCCTGGCCCGCCACTCCAGGGTCCTACACCTGTGTAGGGCTCAGGTGCTTCTGTGTAAGTGTGCCTTCCCCCTCCCCCACTCACAATAACCCACTGGATGGTAGGCTGATGGGGGTGTTAAGGCACCCCTACCCACCTTTCACCGGGGAGGTAACTTGTCTGGCATTTCTTGAGGACTCCGTTACCACAAGGAGTCCCACTAGGCCACCCTTCCCCTGCAGGGTGCAATTGCAAGTTGTACCCAGGACCATGCAGGTCTACTGGCCCTGGTCTTATCCCTACTGGGGTCTGAGATGTTCCTGAGCTGTTCTATTTCAATTGAGCCCTCTACTGCAGCCAACTTCTGCTGGCTGCTGCCGTCATGGCAGCATGTATGCTGGCTAACCCCTACTTTTTTTTCAGCAGTGATGCCCTCCCCCTTGAGAGGATCTTTGGCCTATTTAAGGCCCTGGCCCTCCCTCCAGGCTAGCTGGAGTACTAGGTAGCTCCATCAAGCCCTGGCCTGCCCCTCATGGTGGGCTCAAGAGCCCTCCAGCCTTTCAGCCATGGCCCCCTTGCGTTGACCAGTCTAGGGCTCAGAAAGTTAGCCTAGCGGTTGCTGCCCTCCATGGACAACAGGGTCCTCTTCTGTGCCCCATTAGAGAGCCCCAGGCCTCACTTCTGCTAGATCTATTCAGGGGCTTGCCTAGCCCCTGGGTAGGCCTACAAACAATAAGCCCCATTCCAGGCTGGGTCTAGTTTCTTCTATGCCAGCTGCCTTTCCCTGGGACTTGAGGCACTACTGGGCCTCTAGGAACCTCTTACTATCCCCATAGTTCCTCCTTTACTACCAAGATGTTCCCTGAGCTGCAGCGCAGCCAGATGTTCTTGCTCTCTTGGCTGCTGGCAGCAAACTGCTGCCCCAGCCCTGAGAGCCAGGATCTTAAAACGGCTGCCTCATCAAGGCTGGCCTGCACCTGTCTGCTGCCTGCTCTCCTTCTTAAAGTGGTTCCTAGGGGAGGCTTCCCCTGCTGCTCACAAAGTAGGCTCCCTCCCAGCCTGCAACAGCCCTTAAGTGGCAAGCACCCTGTTGGTGCTCCACCACACAGAGAAATAGAGAGAGAAGAGTAGCCTTCAAGAGGACACCAACACTCATTAATGGGCCCTCCAGACAAAATAACCCTGGTCTAGACATTGGAATCAACACGTGCAGCTTCTCGATGTCAGGGGTGTTCAAGGTGTTCACCTCCATGTCAATAACCAGCATTTCCAACAATCACGTTATAAAAAGGCCTTTTCACTTACATTTGTACAATATTGGGTTGTGATTGTGCAACCATTTATTCAAGGGTCTATTCCTTACATGTGTAAATAATCCCACTGAAATAAGTGGAAGTTATAGCACCTCAGAGCTGTTCATTAAATTAAACTTAAATTTTCATTCCAAAACTAATGGCCAAGCTTGGATCATAGGAAGACTCAGATGAGAAAGGCTTCCTTATGAAAAAAGGGTTAAAATAATGCCTAAAAAATCCCTTTTAAAGATTTCTATTGTATAAAACATTTCAAGTACTTTACATTGTTATCTCATTTTAATATTAATGAATACAAATCAAAATAAAAAAGAAGTAACTTTAGAACAGAGCAAATTTCTCAGGCTCTGCAACTTTTCTTTAGAACCTTGAATTCTGAAATAGTTTGTCCTTTATTAAGTAATTTTAAATTGCTAACTGTTTCAAATTTTTTTGCTAACAGCTACAACTGTTCAACTTTTATCCATTTGTGAGAGCAGTGAAATTGGGAACTTTAAAGTAAACCAATATTCTGACTCATTGTATTTTTTAATGTGTTCTTTAGAGAGGCGATGACTCCTCAAAATCATTCCAAAGAGCTGAAGTTGATACAGCTTTTATTAGTTGTTTGTTATATTGAATATGAGGATTCCAGAGCTACTAAAGTAATAAACTAACATTTCCATTAGTTAGAGTAGCTGTTGCCATGTGCATCTTTTAAAGTGAAGTATTTAAAACAGTGTCCAGTAAAACATTTATTTTTCTTTGACAGGTTCATTACCTATAATGGCTTTCAGGGAGTCTAATTTGAGTGAATGTAAACTAATGGTGATGAAGCTGATATGAGAAATACCTAATGTGTTTTAACAATGTTACTTCTGTTCAATTTTAAACTATAATTTATTCTCTTCAGCTTCTGTTTTCACAAGAGAAAGAAAAATATAAGCAAGCATTGAAGAACAAGTGATGTAAGAAGAGGTGTGTTTGGACATGAATTAGCCCATTGTCTATTTTAACGTAATTTTTAATGGGCATGAAGGCTGAGAACTGAGTTATAAGCTGTTTTCACATACTCCCAAGTTTCTGAAAAAAAATTCAGGGGACCATAAAATAAGATTATTTTTAAAGTTAGCACAACACTTGTTTAAGCCATATTTAATGTAGAAAAAAAATACTTTTCTTTGGGTGTACAAAAACACCCAAATCCTGTAACTTTGAACCTGTAAAGGTGTATGAGTAGTCCCATATGCATAAGTATTTCTAGAACTGGGATTTATAAAATTTCTTGTGTACAAAATATAACAAAAATATCCCTAATCACTTTCAAAATAATTCGTCCCGAGTGAGGCCAATTTACATAGCAACATATATAAACATACCTTAATTAATTAAAAATGGTAAATAATACTGTGCTAAGTGGTTTAAAATCAGTTTTATACATCAGATTTAGTTATCTACAATGGAGTTGGTTAACATAAATGTGTAATAGGAATTTCAGTTAGTTGATAAGGTGGGGTTTTACAATAAGTGTAATGCTGTAATTTCCCTGTGGAGATCCAAAATTGCATGTTTTTGACTGTGCAGCAGTGTGGGGACATGAAATCGTCAAAATATGGGAAGATTATGGTTTTCTTTTCATTCAGAGAAACAATGATTTACATTATTTTGATATTACAGTTACAACTTTTTAAAAATCCCAGGTCAGAAAATGCAAAAATTAAAGTAATACTTTTGACTCTGTGTGTGTGTGTGTGTGTGTGTGTGTACGTACATACGTAGGCTTCAGAGTTTGAAAGCTGCCTATAGCATTTGGACATCCAGTTCCCATTAATTTTAATGGATACTGGTTATCCAGGTCCCTTAGACAGCTTTGAAACTCTGGAACTGTATGCGATAATTAATTTGTTGAAGAGCCTCAGATATGCCACACTATTCTAGTTTCCTAGAAGGGAACTGAATGGCTTCCTCTGGAACAAATGCAACACTAGTATGACATTGTATAGATACAACCTAACTGGCATTGGTGAATCTACAGCTATTGACAGCATGAATGTCCCTATTGTCCCTGTACTGCAAATACTTACGCAGATGTTTAATTTTTTAATTCAACAAGATTACTCACAGGTGTTAAGATCTACTCTAAGTGCACTTGTCACTATAATACCTGAGTGTCTTTCAATAGTATATTAAGCAACATGAGTAAGGCCCTACCAAATTCACATCAGAAGTGGGCTGTGCTGCGACTCCTTTAATTTTGCAGGCTCCCTTGTGCACTCCCACCCACTGACTGATGGAGGGGCCCCGCTTATGGCACACTTCTGATCAGCAGGGAAGTGAAAATCGCGGTTTTAAATTTGGCGCTGTTTTTGCCTCCTTACCAGTCAGCAGCAAGCAGTGGGGCCACCAGGGCCCCTTGGGTAATCAGCAGTGCAGAGGCAAAAATGGTGCTAAGTTTAAAACTGCGATTTTCACTTCCCTGCCGATCAGAAGCAAGCTGCAAGCAGGGCCCCTCCACCAACCAGTGGGGGCGAGGGTGGGGGAGTGCGCAGGGGAACCTGCAAGATTAAAGAAGCCACAGTACAGCCAACTTCTGTCATGAATTCAGTAGGGCTCTAAACATAAGTAACTTCTGCCATAGATTTGTTCCATCCTTTTCTCTCCTGGGAGAGGTTTCTGCAAAGCTGAGTGTTTTGTTTTGAAGTTTTTATATTATATATATTATCTATTAAGTTTTTATATTATATTTGAGGTAAGACTAAGGTGTATAGAAAACTTGCTGGGTCATTGGGCTCAAAGGGTGGTAAACATTGGTTCAATGTTTAGTTGGTATCAAGTCAGGTGCCCCAAGGTTTAGTCCTGGGGCCGTTTTTTTTCAATATCTTTTACCAGTGACCTGGAAGATGGGATGGAGTGCACCCTCAGCAAGCTTGCAGATGACACCAAGCTGGCAGGAGTAGTAGATACACTGGAAGGTAAAACTAGGAATCAGAGACCTTGACAAATTGGAGGATTGGACTAAAAGGAATCTTATGAGGTTCAATAAAGAGAAGTGCAAAATCCTGCACTTACGATGGAACAATCCCATGCACTGCTACAAGCTGGGGACTGACTGGCAGTTAGTTCTTCAGAAAAGGACCTGGGGTTACAGTGTACAACAAGCTGAATATGAGCCAACAGTGTGCCTTTGTTGCTAAGAAGGCTAACAGCATACTAGGTTGCATTAATAGGAGCATTGCCAGCAGATTCTGAGGTGATTTTTTCCCCTTCTCTGCACTGGTGCAGCCACATCTGGAGTACTGTGTCCAATTTCCCCCCACCCCAAAAAAACAAAACAAAACAAAACAACTCTGTAGGAGTGTAGGGGGTGAAAAGATGTAGACAAATTGGAAAAAGTCTAGTAGACTGTAACAAAAATGGTTAAAGGGCTGGGGCTCATGGCTAATGAAGAGATGGTGAGAGAACTAGGCTTATTTAGGGAAGAGAAGATAGGGAATTTAATAGCAGCCTTCAACTACCTGAAATATGGTTCCAAAGAGGATGGAGCTAGATGGTTCTCAGGGGTGGCGGATGACAGAACAAGGAGCAATGGTCTCACGTTGTAGCAATGGAAGTTTAGGTTAGGTATTTGGAAAAACTCTCACAAGGAGGGTAATAAAGCACTGGAACAGGTTACCCAGACAGGCTGTGGAATCTCCATCCTTGGAGATATTTAAGATCCAGCTAGACAAAGCCTTGGCTGGGAAGACATAGTTGGGGATGGCCCTGCCTTGAGCAGGGGGTGGGATTAGATGACCTCCTGAGGTCCCTTCCAACCCTAATTTTCTATAATTCTATGAGAAAACAACTTATAATATACACTCATGTTGCTTTATGTTCATGCTACATAAAAAACAAGGTCAAAGAAGTGGTAAAGATCCCAAAGTTTACAATAGTACTTAGTTTTGGTGGAAGTTCATATCACAGTATTAGACTGGCCTTTAAGAAATTAGGCAGGATAAGGGCCTAAAACTGTAGCCTTGTTATATTAAGGCAATTTTTTTTAAATGTAATAATATAGGAAATGGCATAGATACAAAACTCTGTTACAAAGACTAGTGTAGCTAAGAAATAATTTGCTAATATTAGAAGTTAAACTCTTTTAGTCAGCATGATTCATAGATGATTTATGGTATAAAGTAACAATTTAAACTGCAAACCTCACTTGTCAGAAAATAGTTTATTCCTCATATTTGTAGCACAGCTTCCTTTTCAGAGTAAAAACCTTAATAGCCACAGAGGCACTAAATTTTAGTTTTAGGTGAGAATACTAGCTGACTCTCAGACTGAATCCAGCTCTAACAGAGGTTAGTAGAAAGACTCCTTTTGACTTCATTGGGAGCTGGATAAGACTATATGAGATCTTGGGCAAGTCATCTGACTTCCTTGTACATTAGTCAGACTAAAAGACTAATCCTATATTCCTTGCATGCCCCAAAGTCTCAGTGTCAGTTTTGGATGTAGAAAGAATACAAGAGGGGTATCTAGTTGTATGGGTGATAGCAAATTTGCAAAGACTAGTCAGATGCTAATGGTTAGATACACATTCTACATTACTTTAAAAAAGAAAGCTTAATGAAAGAAAAAATGCCATACTGTGCCAGCTGACAGCATGGAAAATCCCAGTAATATTAAAGTAGTAAAATATTAATATTCTGCCCTTTTATATTAATCACTGCCATCAAATAATATCTCAAATGAGGAAAGATTCATTTACTGTTAGTCTGAACTTCATTCTGGGTCACTAGCTTTTGTAGATTTCAATCACTGAATATTGCAATTTAACAAAAATGATAACAGAACTAAGTATTTGTCATTATCCACAACTGAAGTTCTTCAATCCTTAAGTAAAATGAAATGTGTTAAAATTACATTAAAGTAACTTTATTTTAAACGTTATCAGCCTGTAGCATATATTGTATACTTATTCACTATAAACAGGCATGAAAAAGACAAAGATAAATAATGAGATTAAATATGCATACATTCAATCTACATGTTTAATCTTTGCAAACTGGGCGTTTCCATGAGTTGCTCTTCTTTCAAATTTCTCCACAACTGTCCAGAACATTGCAGTGCTACATATTCTTTCCTCAGTACTTTAATTTAGCACCCATCACTTTAAACATGGGCAATATTTTTGCATCAGTGGAAGAATGCAAGTTTACATCAAGATAAGTGTTTAAACATGGGAATAAAGTAAAGTACCTACATTCATGCTGAGACACTAAATAAGTCGTTTGACTTTCAGAGGTGCTTAGCATGACCTGGTACCATATCTTAGATCTCCCACATTTTGAAATTTTGGCCAAAGACCATAGGACTAGGTTAAATGCCTGTTTTTGTAGGATAATCATACATAGTCCTTAGTCCAATACTTGAGTATGATTCTTGTTTCACTAATAAGAGCTTTACCCGAGTCAGGATCAGGTACAGTATTTGTACATTGAATATCTGAGTCTTGAAAGAAGCATGTTACTATTAACTTCTCCAAACAAAATATTTCCTGTGGTTTCTGTCAAACATCCCACTATGTTTTCTAGAAAACACAAGAAAAAGTAGTCTAAAATGTTGTGCTAACTTTGTAAACAAGGATCAATTGACATGTTTTTTCTCTGCAAGTAATCTAACTTAGGTGCTTAGTTGTAAAAATGTGCTCTGTGTCTAAAACGAATGCCACAAAACCACCCACCTTTGTGAAATCTTTAGCTGTGAGTATGGCTTTTTACGCTCTTTGTTATGGAAGGAAAGTTACCAAGATTTTGGGACCAAAATGTGACACATTAAATATGAGGCCATTTTATCTGTTGGGGAAAGTCTCCCAGACTGCAGATAACTAGAAGGTGTTGTGTCAAACCTACCCCTCCAGTTTCCAGAGAAGCTAATAAATAGTAATTCCAGTTGTAGGCCTGGTGCAGTGTAGCATTCAGCAATTAACAGCCTCACTGGATTTGCCTTTATTTAAAAAGCTTGAGCTAAGCCTTTCCAAAAAACCTGAGAAAAATCTATGAGGACAAATTGTGTTTTGGGCCCAAAGCCAAACCTAAGCTAGAAACATCCTGAAGGACAAGGGGGAGCTCTGCTCCACAGGGCACCTCTATAGCCATACCATCAGGGCCAGATGTTAGCTCCGCTTTTGCCGTGACCGTGGGCCGGGCTGTGCACAAGGCAAGCTGCGAAGCGGTGTCCGGCGCGTTAGGGACAGGATGGACCCTATCTGGGAACCACACGAGACCCGAGGCCGGGCTGAGCTGAGGGATGCTGATGAGGCGCTGCGCGGCCTGGTGATGAGAGCAGGACCGCCGAGTGCCGCCTCCCACCCCTCGCAGCTTGCGGAGAAGCGGCCAGCAGCCTGGGCGGGGGGTTTCCTGTGCAGCCGGAGGCTTAGAGAAAGCTTCTAATTTATTGTTTGTGAAAAAGAGGAAGCGGTGGACCTGTGTCATCCCGGCCTCCCCCGTCGAGCCCCCCAGTCCCTCCATCCCGGGGCCGGGGCTGCTTCGCCGGGACGGTCTCGAGGGTTTGCCCCAAGTGGGTCCACGCTGCGGCGATGCCGCCGGCTGCTCCACACCACCAGGCCCGCATGTCCCGGCTGAGACGCAGCCCGCGCCAGGACCGGCAGGCGACGGCCCCAACCCCAAGCGCGGGCCGGGCAGGGCCAGGCGGGCGGTGGGGCGGGGCTGGCAGGCGCCGCAGTCCCGCGCGGGGCGGGGCGGGGCGGGGCGGGCGCGGCGGAGGGATACACGCTCTATATATAGCGGCGGCGGCACGCCCGCTGCCCTAGTACTGACTTGTGAGGAAGCCGCTCGCGACAAGCCGCCGCCGCCACCAGCGCCATGGTAGGTAGCCGGCTCGCCCGCCCGGGAGCAGCCGCGGCGCGGTGCACTGCTGCCCCCGGGGTCCCTCCCTGCCCCCCCTCCCGCGGGGACTGCGCAGTGGGCCCTTCCGCCGCTCCCCCGCTGGGGCGCTGCGGACGTGCCCTGCGCTGCGCGGCGAGGGGCGCGGGCCCGTCCCCGACATCGTGTCTTCGCCAGGCTGGGCGCCTGTTGCGCGGAGGAGCCGTGCCTCGCTTTTGCGTTTCCCCCGCTGCAGCTTGCGGCGCCAGCCCCAGGGTGGGGCGGGGAGGGCCGTGCTCTGCCCCGTGGTCACCCCCCCCCCCCGCGTGTGGGCGCCGCCGCCGGCGTCCCCCCCCGTTTCCCCTTCCTGCCGGGCGGGCTGACATCAGCGCGACTGCCAATCCCTGCCCGCCCCCGCGGCCCGGCCGGCTTGGGGAGGGCCTGGGTGCTGCGGGGTCGTCCTAATGCGTGTCCACGTGAATTGTGGCCGGGGTCCTGCCCCGCCCCCCGGGGCGGCCGAGGCTCCGACCTGGTGCTTGTGGCTTTGAGGTTTCTCTTGGCTGAGGCGTGGCCCTGCTTCCTGTTCTGCAGGGCATCCTGTGTTATGTAAATCGCTTGGTTGGGCTCGCTTCTGAGAGACAGCTCATCTCTTGGGATCTTAGGAAGGAGGGTGAGGAAAGCCTCGGCCCACACTGTTTCCTAGAATAAAATTCTAGTTGAAACTTCTTCACCCTCGGAAGTGGGGGGAAAAAAATTATTATTTCTAGTAAAAAGTGTAGCCATAGATAATCTTTTGGCTGTAGGTATCAGTGTTTTGAAAATGCGCAACAGCCTTTCATCCCACCTCGAGAACGAGATGAAGTAAGAAAGGATGAATAGGATGTCAGTGCTCGGTAACATTGGTTTCAGTATAACTGAAGTTGAATAGTGACAAACAAAACCAAAAGAGCAAGTGTGTAGCCACCTATGCGGAGGGGGAGGAAGGGCAAGCTTTCTGTTGTTACCTGCACTAACCCATCAGTTAAGCCTGGTTAAAAACAGCTGCACAAGGTGGAGTGGATAGCACTTGGCTCACTGTGTTCTTCAGTACTGGTGAAACTAAATATGACTGACCTAATACCATGCTGTGTTCTTAAATGCATTCACCTCATTGGTATCAGTATCTGCTTTAAATGAAGATAATGGAGGAAAAACTGTTCAGACCTCAGAATAGAAGACATCCCAAACTGCTCTCTAACAACCTGAAGGGCAAAAGAAGTAATTTTTTTTAAAAACGGCTTCCAAGGAAATATGTTTGATCTAGGAAAAATCATGGTGACACTCTAAGCATCCTACGTAGCAAGGTTGTTCTTTTTTTTTTTAAGCAGTGCAATGCTGCTGTAGTTTTAATGGAAGACATTTCATTGCATAAGTTTCTACCTCCATTGACACCTTGTAATCTGGCTAAATGTTATTACAAGGGGGAGGGCAACATTGGCAGGGAAGAACAAAATCTACTGTAAGCCCAGTGGGAAAGGGCTACACAAATCTGTTATGTGATTTTATCACAGGTTAAATAAAGGGGTTGTACTAGGGCAGCTCTGTAGTGAGATCGGGGACTTGCCATCATACTTGGTGGCAGACTTATGGAACCAATACCTGTGCATAGTTGAAGAGGCAATATTGGAGATAATAATTATGGATGCAAGATCTTGCTAGTAAAGACTTGTCACAAAGGTTTATATTTGCCTTTCCTTAAAGAGCACAAGAGATGTCCCTATCTTTTTGACCAACTTGAGCTGAAATTTGAATGCTGCATCCAACTTGTTATGAAGTATGTAGGATTCTTTTCGGTATGAACTTGCATGTCTCTGCCTCACCAATAGGTGGAGATGTTTTTGGAGTGGGAAATACTCTCATGTATCTAGAATTGAAAGGTGCTCTGTGAACGTAGGAGTGCACTAAATTTCTCGGTCTCCTGGCTCAACATAGCTACAAGTAAACAATGTTCTAAAATAACTTTCTGTTCTTCATGTAGGCTGATCAGCTGACTGAAGAACAGATTGCTGGTAAGTATCCTAATAAATCTAGTTTCTGTTGGCTCACCAGCCTCTTAACTATAAAGCTTATCTCCTAAAAAACAGAATATCAGAAACGCAAACAATCTGGATTAAATCTCTTTAGTGCTCTGATAGAGGCAAGAATGAATTCATTTCATTTGAACAATTTCTGCCCTGGATGCTAACTTAAGGGCCACCAATAACTAGGGATCAAACCTAGGTCTTTTGGACACAGAGCAGAGCTGAAGGAGCATGCAAACATGATGATTCTAATTCTTGGGCCTGAAAGCAAAATTGATCTAGATTCTGCTCACTTGGTTTGGGAAAGGCATTGTCTAAACTTACAGATCAATTATTCATTTGTGGTGGATGTCAGGTTGTTGTTATTAACTAAATGGTAATGCTGATAAATAACAGAGGTCATGTTCCTGCATGAATAGCTGGAGTAGGGTATGTTCATGTAAAGCTTGGTCCCACAAATACACAAACTAGTATACATGGCATGAAGGCAACCTGAGAAGACTATTAACATTTAATTTTTATTCTGGCATAGCCTTTAGGATCAGTCTTTGTTGCTAGAAATGTCTTTGCCACTTATAGTGGCCATAATGTTAACTGATGGGGCTATTTTTGTCTTCAGAGTTCAAGGAAGCCTTCTCTTTATTTGACAAAGATGGTGATGGTACCATCACAACGAAAGAACTTGGTACTGTCATGCGGTCATTGGGCCAAAATCCAACAGAAGCTGAATTACAGGACATGATCAACGAGGTAGATGCTGATGGTAAGTGCTGGGAATATGTAATCTGCAGCGTCCCTTGCTGAGTGTGTACATCCTACTAACTTAGGTCTGAGCTAGTTTAATAAAAATCTCCTTAATTCTTTTTTGTCTAATCCGACTATTTGAAATAATAAAATATGGTCCAAAATGGTGTCTTCTGTTTGTGGTGGCTTTTCTTTTTCCACCTTTTAAGCATCTGACTTAAGGTTCTGGTACAACTATAGTTTCTGGCATTGTTAATGGCAGTCATTAGCTAGGTATAGGATAGTCAAAGCAAAGATTAAGACAATGCCAAAAGTGCTACTGCATCTCTTGGTGGGGGGTTTTTTGGTTTTAGCATCTGAATCACTTGGCCTGATTACCTCCTGACTTGCTGTGACCTGGAGTTCACATGGAGTCTCGAGCAGACTTCCATAACTGTCTGCTTGTTTATCTTCTATTAATGAAGCTAATGAGACCATATGTTCATAAGTACAACTGCATAGGTCTCAAAATAACAATTGTTTTCTTAAGCTCAGTTAAGAGTTAAGAATGAAATCTGGGGAGATGCTATGTTTTAAGAGTTGTTTTTTTTTTGGGGGGGGGGGGGGTTTGAGTCTGTTAGTTTGCAGAAGTTGGAAGATCTCTGGTACAGGGATTGCATGTCAGACTTGTTTCGGGCTCACTAGTATGGAAAGAACCCAACTAGATGGGAAAGCTTGTTTATGTCAGGAAAGTTGTGACCTCAGTGTTACCAATTGCAACAGCAAGTTCTCCAGTATCACTTCTCAGAAGCATTAATGTAAAGTGTTTGAAAGGAAGAGGGATTGTTTCCTCTCTGTATGGAGATTTGAGGTAGTTGAAATGAATTAACGTTAAATAGCAGATTGGGATGTAGCTGTCCAGGAAATACTGCTCACTTCTCTGTTTTGAGGTGTTACACTAATACTGTGCAATTACTAGTAGCTTATCTAACTTTTCCAGTAGGGTATTATGAAATCTTGACTGAAAATAGAAAGAGTCTGAAGCTCTTGGCTCGACATGTGCCCTATCTTTTATTAAATTTGGCTTGCAGCACTTTTGCTGGAAGACTGCTTAACTCTGCATATGTACTAGAACTTTTAAAAGTAGACTCAAATGTCTTCACTTTTCGAGTTGGGGAGATGACATGAGGATTAGCCTAGTATGTCATTTAAGATGCACACTTCAGTAGTGGGGTGGGGGGGAAGGGTTTAGGGGAGGGGAGAAAAAGTAACTTCTAATTGTGCCTTAAAAAAACTTCAAAATCAGTATTGGTGTTCTAAAATACTGATGGTCAACTGGAGCAACAGTAACAGCTGCCAGCTAGCTTTTGTTGACCTTGTGCTTTTTCTCTTAAGACCAAGAGCAAATCTTGAACCAGTTGCCATATTTCTGACACGTAAGTGGTTAAGAGTAAATGAACAATATCAGGGCATAGTCCTGTAAACCAAAGTACAGTTTTTCTTTTTTGCATACTATTCATCTGTTAGTTGAATTGAGGACTGTGTATTTCAGAGACCCGGCATGTGCAGATTGGTAGCTTTTTGGCATAACTTAGCGAAAAGAGGCTGCAATTCTGTAGTGGCAAAGGACTACTACTTGAGCTACCTGGAACTGGACTTCTTGGCATTGCTGAATCAACTTGCAGCTTCTTTTCACTACAGCTGAAGTTGTAGATGCCTGCCTCCAAAATATATTTTAACTTCCTACCCTCAGCACATGAATTGTTAACTGGCTTCTAAACTGATTAACCTTATGTAATAAATCTTTGCTAAAGATTAAAAACCCTGACCTGAGTGATTTCAGCTCAGCCTTTGAAGATGGGAGGGCCTTTCTAAGTGAGTGTGAAATGTTCATACTGATTTGGGCTCGGCTTCAGGTAGCCATGTTGGATGAAGCTCTGGAGAAGCAGACTTTTAATGGCCTGCAGTAGTGGTCTGGAGGGAAAGCAACAGTCTGTGCATTGGCCTTGCTACTGCAGTGTTTTCAGTAATTACTCCAGCTTGGTTGGATCTAAAATGTTAATAATGATATTTCCCTAAATTGCCATGGGGAGCCTTCAGGGATCAAGTATAAAACCAGAAGACGGCCATCTAGAGCTCTGAATCATGATTTGACTTGTTTCAGTTTTTTTAAAGCCCGTTCTGATATCAAGAGACTAAGATTCTAAAGGAAAGTGCCTCTTTTATTTAAGGCAACGGAACTATCGACTTTCCTGAATTTTTGACCATGATGGCCAGAAAAATGAAGGACACAGACAGCGAGGAAGAAATTCGTGAAGCATTCAGAGTCTTTGATAAGGTACTTCTAGAACCCAAAGCTGTGGACAGATTTCTGTCCGGTTTATTGCTGTGTATTATTTTTATTTATTTTTTCCTTGGAGTATTGCCTTTGCTTGCCCAGTACAATTCCTTTTACTGGAAGAATGAAGAAAATCTATTTTGAGTTTTATAGAACAGGTGGAACCTGTATGCACATAATAATTGGGAGGAATTCCTGCTTGGCCTTCTCTTTTAAATGTCTGTCAGTATTGGAGGTGCTTCCATTTTGTTCCCCTTTGGTCATGGGATCATTTTGAATGTAGGTGTAGTGGTTTTTGCACATCCGTATGAAGACTATGAAGTTGAGATCCTCTGCTCAATTTCTAATAGGCTTAAGGAGTGGCAATATAATTACCTCTGTCCAGGGGAGGTTTGGATTGACTGCTTGGAAGAAGCTTTCTTCACAAAGGTTCTGCCTTTCCTCAGAGGACAGGGGGCATCTGTCCCACCTCCCTCCTCCTCTTATAGCACAGTAAGATAGCTGCCTGGACAGCTTGTGCATCTTCATATTCCTGCACTGAAGAGAACCATCATAAATGATTAGTTACTAAAATAGGTACTTAGCCATATCTAGAAAAGATAACTATTGACAATTTTCTGCCAGGACAAGTAAACTTACACTGGAGAATGCCAACTTAAACTTGTTCTGTACCATTCTAAAGTCTTATGTGCTGCTTAGTAGGTAAAGTTGGGATTCTGCCTATATGCTTGACTGACTCTGGAGTATTAATTTAGATGGACATGTAGGTAAATGATGGGCAGGTATGGAAGCGGTGCCCTCTAAATAAAAAAGGAAGCGTGTTTCCCAGGGGAGCATCTACACATGCACATCTACTGTGCAGTATGGACACGCATCTACACATGCATGCCTGTACTGTGCAGTAAATATAGCGACCTGTGCTGACTTGAGCATAAACTTGATACCTGCATCATGCAGGTATCAAGTTTTGCATCCAGTTAGTTACTGTGCATTAATACACATGTAGATGCCTTGCTGTGCAATAACATTGCACATGGACTGTCTTGGGACTAACTTTAGTCCCAAGTTGGTCCACACAGTGTTAATGTGCTTTAATGCTGGCACATGGAGATGCTGGCATATCCCTATTTACAGTGCAGTAACTTCAAGCTGGGATACGTGTACATGTAGACATGGCCACTATCTCCCCTTGTGCCAGCAGGGAGAATTGAAATTTATTGTACCCTGAGCTGGCATAGAAATAGTTCTTAAATTTCTTCTCTAGGGTATTGGGCAAATGCTTCACAGCCCTTCTTAAAGAACTGTTTAATTGGAGATTTAGTAGTTTGCACACATAAGAGATGTCTTCCCATCAAGGTAGAAGAATCCAGGCACTCATTAAAGTCCATGACAACTTAATTGAGTAAGACCTACTTAATTTGTACAGACATGTCTTCTATTCTGATGCATGTCCTGTTAGTGTAATGTCCTAATCGGCATTTTCAGACCAGATATGACTGTAGCTGAATAAAGGAGACACTGCAGCAGATCTCCAGGTTGGGTTCTTGATGATCTGTCCTCCCAGGTAGCTTTGATCTCTTACCTCGGGACAATTACTGCATTCTCTTGATTTGGTATGCAATGTTCAGCCTCAGATTTTCACTTTGTTTTGTGCACCTTTCTACCTCACAGGATGGCAATGGTTATATCAGTGCAGCAGAGCTACGTCACGTTATGACAAACTTAGGAGAAAAGCTAACAGATGAAGAAGTAGATGAAATGATCAGAGAAGCAGATATTGATGGAGATGGACAAGTCAACTATGAAGGTAAAAGGCATTCTGTTAAACTTAAGGCCCCAAACTTTGGACCCAACTTAAATTGCATAGTTAAGGGTTTGCATTTAAAACAAATCATTGAACTCTCCTCCCCAGTGGTGAAAGAGGGGTGGTGGTGGTTGTTATTGTTATGGCTTTATTTTTGCTATGGCTTGGTGGGGGGGGTTTTTTATTATTCTTGATGCGGTGAATTTTTTGACAAGTAGTTAGACTTGAAGGTAAAATGAATTTGAAGCTAACAAATATGGCACTCATTTTCTTTTCAGAATTCGTACAGATGATGACTGCAAAATGAAGAGACTTCCTTTACACCTTTTTTCCTCTAGAAGAATCGAATTGAATCTTTTACTTACCTCTTGCAAAAAATGTTCATTTATTCATTCTGTTTCTGTATAGCAAAACTGAATGTCAAAATACCTTCTGTCCACAAACTGCATGTAATGGTTGGTGGTCCTGTCCCCAAAAGATAAAGTTAAACATCAGTTTTACAGTATAAATAATGTACTACCTTTTTAAATAAGGAAGCATTAAGTGAACTACTCAAAAGTTCCATTTGCTAATAACTATTACACTGTTTGGGCTGGCCAGTTTTTCATGCATGCAGCTTGACAATTGAGCACAGTCAGACATTTGTATTAAAAAAACAAAAAACCTTAAAATCCACTTTTTTCTTTTTTTGTTTGTTTTAACAGTGGATTCTAGTTCAATTTGTAGTATAAATTGTCATAGCTGGTTTACTCTAAAATTGGTTATACCTCAGGATGGTATGCAGCAACAGTTGAAGGGTTGAAGGGTGCAAAATTTAGAGAAAATACCCTAAAGTTTGAATGGTTCTCCTGTTTGTAGCAGTGTGCTCCAAAAATGATCTTAACTATGGATGGCATGTCTGTATTTATAATATTGGTTTAAACATTGTCTGCATTGCACTATAGTGAAACGGGTGTCAGGCTGTTACCGTTCACAAAATTTTTAAAAGAAACCTTCACCAAGGGAGCATCTTTGGACTCTCTCATATTTTTAAAATCTTCTGTACCATGACTTGGAGCTGGCGGAGTAGCCTGTGGACTTCAGCACAACTATCAACGTGGCTGTTCAAGATATTACAGTTTATGTCCATTCCAAGTTGTAAATGCTAGTCTTTTTTTCCAATAAAAGACCATTAACTTAAAGGTGGTGTTAAATGCTTTGTAAAGCTGAAATATATAACTTGCGATACGAAACCAAAAAAGCAGTAGGAGGGAAATGATTCTATGAATGACTTGCTGCTAAATTATAATGCACATGTATGCAATAACTTATCCCATATCTCTTCAAGATGGCAAGAAACTGACCTCTTGTAACCCAAGACCTATGCTATAAATAAATGAACTTGTGCTTGCCTTTCATATTATGACAATATTAATTTAGTTTGGTCTCAAAGTGGTGTAATGCTGATTTGTCAGCTACTAGTGGAGTGAGGTTCTGCATCTGCACTAAAATGGCATGCTCCTGGCAATGCTAATAATGGGAACCATGTACAGGTGTTCTAAGACCTACTGAAAGTCTGAGAATTAAACGGCTAAGACCAAGGTGCTGTATGGTATTCGAGGTAATACTAAAAACACATTCCTTTCTGTCCACTTGCAGACAAAAGATGGCAAAGGAACACTTGTTTTCTAGCAAGCAAAGTCAGATCTCTAATGAGGTGTTTTTGGTTCTTTTGTCACTGGGATTTCTGTGTTCTAAGATTGGCATGAGCAATAGAAGTTGTCAAACTTGATGTTACCCCTGCTGTGCATATAGCTATTACAGTCTCCCAAAGTAGCAACATTGTGTGTTCTGTTAGCCTGCTTTGTAGCTTGTCTATGTACCTAGTGTTTGGTGTGTGTATACTGGGTTTATTTTTTCTTCCTTCTGAACAGAAAGAAATGGTATTAAAAGCATTTTATCTGGATGGCTTCTGTGTTCAGAGGAAAGGCAAGGAAGATGATCTAGTCTGGATACCAACTTCCTACTACAATTGGTGTTTAAATGTTAATTGCTCTGCCTTCCTGGACTTTTTTTTTTTTTTTAAACAAGTCCTATTCCTGGTGGAGATGGTCTAGAGAGCTGGTATGAATTCTTTGGCTATGGTGAGGTAATACAATTCTCCAGGAGAGATGCAGAAAAGGTGGAAGCACTGGTTACTATTCTAGATTAGTTAATTGTGGCTTCTTGGAACCCCTGAGGTCTGAGAAACTTTGTCTAGTAAATAAGTGGTAAAAGGCACATACCAACCTGTAGCCTAGGAGTGACTAGGGTAGCTTATGAAAGAACGAACCACTGCTCTTAACTCCTCTAAGGTGTCAATTTCTTAAATGCTTGCCAATGTAGAAACCTCATTCCTAAGTGAGGCTCTTGGCTTCATTAGAAGCATGCTAGCTATACTAACATGCTCTGTAACTGAATCTGCCTAGAGGTGTCTAATAATGTCTGGCTTCAGTGCTACCTCAGCTTAAAGTAAACATAAACCTGTGTAAAGAGAGTGGGCTGTAGTTCTGCCCCTCCAGTGAGTTCACAGAGAAATAGTCACTGATTTTGTACATTACAACAAAGATGTGTTTCTTTCCCAAATGTGAGGAACTAGTCTGGCCAAGCTTGCCAACAGATGAACCAGGAAGGTGAGCCAGGGGGTGGGGAGTCACTTGAGTCTAGTCCAAATCTATTGCAGGCAGCTATATCATTGTTTCATAAAGCTCTGGCATCTGCTTATCTGGGGTGGGGGATAGAACAAGGCCAGAAGAAAAGCCATTTTGTTCAAAATCCCAAGAT
This sequence comes from Crocodylus siamensis, assembly GCF_052110815.1. Classification (NCBI taxonomy): domain Eukaryota; kingdom Metazoa; phylum Chordata; order Crocodylia; family Crocodylidae; genus Crocodylus; species Crocodylus siamensis. Next base: position 265,503,244 of record NC_143396.1, read on the forward strand.
AGTTTAAAAGAGGGGGGGGGCTTTCCCCCCTCCTTGTGAAGCTGACAAGAAAATTACATTTTGAATAATTTTTCTTTAGCATCACTTTATAGGCAAAAATAACTATTAATAAATTCTAGGCTTTTGTTTTTATAACAGTAGACTTTTTTTTTTTTTTTACCCCATTCTGAGCTTAATAGTTGCAGCAAAACATTTTAAGATGATTTGAAGAAGAACAAAAAGTTTGTTAGCCACAAACTTATCTGACCTATAGTAAGAAAACAAAGTTTAAAACAGGAGTTTGAGTTGGAACCAAGTAGACTTTCCTGGAGTGTTCAGATTAAGAGATGCTTCTAAAAAGTGCTCTAAGAATAGCATTTTCATACTTGCCTGATCTATATGCTGTTTGCTTAGATATTTGTGCTTAAATCTGAGGGAGGCTGAAGGACTACAATGTAGTAAAAACTAAATACAGCTAAGAGAGAATGAGCTGGATTATATTGTGGTTTAGAAAACAACTGGGTGAGTCTACATGAGAGATTTACTGTGGAGTTGCTTAATTGGCTCCACAGTAAACAACTCTATCTATACATGCAGTGCTACCAGGTCACCAGGAAACTAATTAACTCCACAGCAGGTTACTACTTAGTACTTGTATGTGTATCCTGCAGTGAAGTTTTTTTACTCTGCAGCAACACATGTAGACTGTGACAGGTGCCTGGGGCATGAGGATGCTTTATGGTGGGGGCTGTTTGGCTAGCCCCTCACTGGATCACGGTCATGTGCCAGCTAGCCCTTCTGCAGCACACTGAGTCAGGTTGGAGCAGCCCTGGGCTGGCAAGCTGACCCCTGGGGCATCCTGCCAGCCAGGGCTGTTCTGCCCCAGGTTAACTTGTTGAGGTCCCAGGTACATATTCAAACATGGCCCCCAGAACAATAAACTCTGGCAGGATAAGCGCCAGAGTTTATTGCTATGCACTACTAGCATGTGTAGAAGTGCCTGCTGTTGACTAACTACAGCCTTGATTCTGCAAGGAGTCCATGTGAGTTTATTCCAGTTAAGTCAATAGGTCTATGTATAGTCCCAAGGCTTGATTGACATGATGGTTCTGGCAAGTTTGTGTTCTGATTGTAAATTTCTATTGCTTGTCATGCAGAGGTCAAGGAAATAAACATAAGTAGACTTTGCCAGAATTACACTTATGAAAGCTATTACTATATTTCTGACACACAAGTTACCAGGAGACAAGGAACTCTTGGATGCCACTTTTGGATCTTTATTCTCAGAATTGTGTTGTAATTCTAAGCATTTTTATGGCATACTTATTTTTTTTTCTGGGAATACAGAATATTAAAATACAGAGAATAGACTGATGTTTGTATCTTCTATGAGCTTAATCATCATAATATTATTTGTCTTGAAACATTCAAGGTAAGTCTGCTTTCTTAATAGATTACTAGAAGGACACTTACCAATAGCTCTCCTCTTAAATTTGCAATTATATTTTTGTTTGCAGATATTAAAACACGTCCTGCCTCTCTTGTCTAGATTTGAATTTTATTCATAACCAAATTAATTCTGAACTGAAGCAGTCTACTTTCTCACCAAATTACTTGAATTGCTTATTAAAAAGACATTAAAGATTGTTGTGGTCTCATGACATTGGATGATTGGATAAAAAAGAGATGTATTAACCTTAATGACTGCTGCTCCTGCACTTGTTCTAGTGGTGACTAACCAGGAATAGAATAGAAGAGATTGATTAGTCATACTCTCCCCCTTGATTGCTGTTGAGCCACTCTTAAGTTCTATGAGGGTAGCATTCTCTTTAGAGAGATCATTGAAGGACACTAAAATATCTTGACCACAATATGTCCCCTCCTTAATCCTAGCATCCTACAAAGGTGAAGTGGAAAAAAGCCAATTAATGCTTTAAAAAAAAATGTTCAGAGAGGTGAAGCTCTTGTATCACCACTTGAAGAAATGAAGCATAGGGTAACAGACTGTTGGTAAACCTCTCCAGGTCCTCAGGGGTGCATAAAAGGAGATGGAAGTAAGCAGGGCCAGGAAAGGGCTTTTAAAGCATTTTTTCTAGCATCCCATGAAATGAACGTGGCCTGGTGCTACACTGGAACCATCTTTTAAGTTGTCTTTCCCAGGATGCTGTGTTCACAGAGAACAGGACAAAAAATAGGGAAAAAGGGAAATGGGGGTTAGTTATTAGGAAGAACTTTCTAATTATGAGGTTGATCGAGCATTGGAACAGAGTTCCCAGTGAGGTAGTAAAATCTTCATCACTGAAGGATTTTAAGTGCAGGCTAAACAAACACTTAGCTGGGATGATTTAGACAGGGATGATCCTGCCTTGACTAGGGAGGGGGTTGGAGTAGAAGACTTCCTCAGGTCTCTTCCTACCCTGTTTTTCTGTGGTCCTATGATCACAGTTGTGGACTGGGAAGAGCTGTTGACACCTAGAAAGTCAAGTGATATGAATAGGAAATCTATAGATCTTGCTCAAAAGACACTCACAATTCTCATTGCTTTGGTTGTCAGGCTTGGTAAGGCTGCTTAAAGAATTATTGCCTGCAAAGCTTTTTTTCCTGGCAATAAAATAAAACTTTATTTTTATCCAGTTTAGGATATCAAGATATTGGGTTGAACACATAGGAAATTGATTACATTAGGATATATTACTTAAATATGTGTTTATTTTGTATTTCTTTTAATATAAATAATAAGAAAAAGGGAAATTGGGAGATGCATCTATAAAAGCTCTGTGTGCCCCAACACCTGGTTGGTCTTACAGCTAAATAGAAGCATTTAAAAACAGTACAGGAATTAACACAGCCAAGCACCAAAAGATGTCCTAAATCCCTGATGTTTCTATATTTAATTATTCTGTTGTGGAACATGCAGTAATAGTCCCTGCACCATAGTAATCTCGTCACTTTTCTATTGTGACTATGTATACTGATGGTAGGGGAGAAGAGATAAGAGGAGAGGTACATTGGAACACAGGACTTGTTTATCGTCTAATGAGAATTTTGTTATAAATAAAGCTAGAGCTTTTGAATGGGAAGTCTCTTGGGTAGCGAGTTTCTCTAGCAACAGTGCTGTCATTCAGTTTGTCAGCATTTTCATTAAAAAATCCTCTCACCATGCTTTATGTATATAAATATATATTGGTGAAAAGCTGTCAGCCTTCTGCAGGCTAGAGCTTGCCAAACAGGTGCGCTGTTCAGTCTGAGCTTGCTTTATATCATTTTTGTCTTTGAGTCATTTTGGCATAAGGCAAATCACAATGCTGATTTCACATAAATTTTTACTGGCCTGTTGCCAGATATTGTTAGTGCTGGCTGCTTGTACACATACAGCACTTGTGTGTGTGGGCATATAATGTAATAAAACAAATTTCCCTAAGCCTGCAGTTTGGAATAGAGAGGGGCACCTTTGGATAACTGTATTTGTTTATTTAGGTTTGAATACAGTAAAAATCCCTATGTCTAAACTCTGGGTGTCCTCATTATTAATTAAAATCATAATCTGCAGAATGATAACTAACCAGTAGCATACGAATAGTTTTCCTTGCCAAGTGAGATTTTATGTTTAACAGCAGAGTAATTAATATGTGAAAACTATTTATTATGCATAATATTTTCCAATAAATGAGTTTCTAGTGAAAAACGGTACCATTTCTTCACCAATTTAGCATATCTTTTTATATAATCTATATGCTGTATTACACACAAAATACTTTATTTCAGGAACATTAGTAAGATGGAAAAGACAAGAGTACAAAGTTAATACTGTAGTCCTCTACAATATGCATTCCCCCCCCCCCAAAAAAAAAAAAGAAATTAGCATCTGGGATGCATGTCTCAAATGAGAAAATGAGGGTAGCTGAGGGCTTGATCCTGTGGAGTCAGCTGAGCGCTCACTCAGGCAGGGTGGGCAGTTCAGTTCCAGCAAGACTGGGCCCTCAGCTGATGTGGCAGGTGCAGCTGCCTGCACTGAGCTGCCCAGCCCCTCTGTTCAAGTGGGGTGGGTCCTCAGCTGCATCTGTGTGTGTTGTTGGCTGCCTACTTCCTCCCTACTGCAGCTGCCTGTGTTTTCCCTGCAAAAATACTGTCCTTACTGGTATTTCAAGAGAAGATCTTACTTTATTCTGCGATATTCTACTTTATTCTGTGATATTAACATGATCACATCCTATTTTTCCACAGGACCTCTGCTTCAGTTAGTGCAGAGTGGAGGCAATGAGATGAAGAACTATTCAACTCTTTGCTTTAGCCTCATTGCTGACTTTGCTGCTCCTTACATTATTGTACTGCACATTATTATCATCTTGCTCTAATGATAGAATTATTAATTTCTTCTTGGGCTTTTCTATGGCTTGCATCACAAAAGTATCAGATTGCTTTATAAACATTAATTAATTTATTTTACAAAGCCACTGTAAAGCAAAGAGGTGTTATACCATCTACTTTATTGTAGGGGAATTGAGTTACCAAGAGATTAAGGTCAAATGTAAAAATGTTGAGCACCCAATTTGAAGCAAGAAGAACCTGATTTTTCAAAGTATGTGTATTCAGCATTACACAGCATTTTGTGTTCAGATCACAACTCTCATTGACTTCCAGTCCTGTTCTTTGTCTCAAGCCACTTCCTATCTCTAATACTTAGGCAGTTCATCCTAGTGCTAGTCTTTGTGCCTAGTCTGATCCCTCTGAGCACCTTGTACCTGCAGTCTTGCCAAACCAATCCCAGTAGCCAATTCCAGTTTTCTACTATGTCTCCTCACTCCTGTGTCTCTCTCCCCAACCCTGGTCTCATGTCACATCGTGTTTTCATATTCTTCATCCCCACTGACCTCAATCCTAGTCTTCTTCCAATATTTTTCACCTGTCCCTGGCTCCTTTTCTCAGTTTTTTTGCCCTGTCAGTCCTAGTTCTGCCCTCACACACTGACTTTTCCAAGGCCCAGTTGTTACAAAGCCAATTCCTCTAGCCCAGGGATGCCCAACTTTTTCACCCTATGGCCCAGATAGGTGGTGCCAGGTCTATCTGCAGGACAGATCTGGCCAGTGGGCCTGATCTAACACACAGAATGGCTATGGTGGGGGCCTGATATGGCATGTGTCAATGACTCGGGTCTATTCTCACTGTGCTGGGGGAGTCAGCCTATCTGACCTGGCTGCGTAGGGGTTGCTCTGATCCAGTCATGCAGCAATGACTCAAACCAGGCCAGGCCGGGCCTCAACCCAGCCACATGGGGCTTCACAATTTGGTATCAGGCGAAAGGTGGCAGTGCTAATTTCCTGATCTGTGGGGAACTCCATGGGCTCATGGGCCAGGGGTTGAGCACCCCTGCTCTAGCCTTAACCCTTCTTTCATCTCACCTAAGGGTCTGGCTCTTACCTCAAATTATGTAACTCCCTCCTTTATGTTATCTGGACCCAGAAGGGATGTCATTATGAACATGAGAGAGAGAGAGAGAGAGCATACTCTCATTTCTTTAATCAAGACTGGACTGGACCCAGCTCAGCCTTCAGCAGTACAGCACTGTAATTATAGATAAAGGCCTGTTCAGCCCCAGGCTGGAGCACATCCACTGTGGACAGAATCTTTGGGGAATGCAGCTGTCCAAGTCTCTACTGCATATCCAAATCCAAGTCTCTACTGCACATACAAGATGCAGTTTTGCAAAGGTTTATATAGGGGGGCATTTTCATGGCAAAAGGTCTATGACAGAAAGGCCAGTTCCCTGCCAAATTTAAAGTCCTGACTAAAAATCATGGGGGTGCTAGAGCTTTGTCAGAAAAGCAATTGCCAGAATTGTTAATGACCTATCTTTTCCTTGTCTCCCCTAGTCCCTGAAAGGGGCTGTACAGACATAACATTTGTTTCAGTATCAAAGGAAATACTGTCACAACTATAAGTGTAGCAAAACTGCTCCAACTTTAAACCTGTTTTATTTGGGGTCAAAGTTGGGGTGATTTGGTTAACTTGTATCACTGCAAGTGGATGTAACAGTTGCATGCTAAGCTGTGTGCTCCACTCCATCCCCTTCTAAAGTAGCTAAAGTGTTTGATAGCCCATCTCTCAGAAACAGCTGAACCGTATTGTCAGAATTTTCTCAAAAATTCTGTCTAAGGCATACACTGGAGTAGGGTGGTTAGTGCTGTATCCTGCATAAAATCCAGTTTCGGTAATAGGGTTAAATACCATTTTATTCTATGGCCTCTGTGGAAGCATCATGAGATCAAGCTATGTAACAGTTTGGAACAAGAGGTTCAACTGGGAAATTCAACTGAGTCTGCAGGGAGATAGAAAAAGGCAGAGTGTTAATTACTCTAACTGGATTTCAGGCTGGATGCAAGGGATAACAACTGTACTCTGGTAACAAGTGCCATTGGATTTTAATGACAGTAAATGATTAGAAACTTAGTTTTTCATTTCACTTGAAAGAGCAAGCAGCAATCCAACAATAGTACCATACTGGGTGCATCTACATGTGTGCTTTACTGCAGAGTCGACTTACTAGCTCCACAGTAAAGTGTCACCACCTACACGTGCACTGGTATTAGGGTGCAGTAAATTAATTAACTCCTCTGTAAGATAGTACTCTTGGGAACAGTACTGTCTTACAGCGGAGTCATTACTATGCAGAAACACATATGTGAATGGTGATCTGGATTACAGTACTTTGAGCCAGGGTGGAGCAGCTTCAGGTTGGCAGGAGGTTTGAGGTGGGGGGGGGTAGGGGGGAAAGGTTGGTCAGCCACATGGCTCCACCATTTCAGCACTCTCATGTCCCAGCCAGCCTCTTCACCATCCAATGCCACCCAGAGTCTGGGCCTGAACCCCGAGCCTAGTGCCAGGCCAGGGCTGCTCTGCCTAAGCTCAAACTGCTGCAGTACTGGGTACATGTGCAGATGCTGTGCCTGGGAACAGCCAACTGGTGCACACTGCACTGGAGTTTTATCACATTGCCTTAATGGAACATGTAGATGCATCCAGTGGGTATTACTTCTATTTTTTTCCTCCATGTGGTCCTTTCCCTCATTAAATCTTCCCCATCACATAGTCCTAGAAACTAGAAATGGATAGGGCACAACAGTTCATTCTCATTCTGCTAATCTACACTTTTACAACTTGCAGAAAACTTTAGTACACCCATGCTTCTGAGGGAGCACTACTGAAGGAAATAACCAGTGAGCTCAACACTTAGGGACTGATTAAAGAAAACAAAATGTTCATTTAATTCCAGTTTCATTGTGGCAAACCACCTTAAAGTAGATACTGAAGAAAAGGGTTACATTTTGTATATCTAGGAAGGCCTCCTAATGTGGATTAAAGAAGGCTGTGAAGGCCTGAAGGAAAACCTATGCTGAAAGTATACATTTGAAGAGTCTTTCACAAAAGAGAGAACTCTGTAGATTTTGTTCAGCACCGTGTTAGGGGCTGAGCTTAGACAGCAAGAACCACTGGAGAAGAAAAGACAGAGGAAACAGGTGCAAGAGAAGAAAGTGCTTTTTCAAAGACTCAAATGGGTCAAGATGTTCACATGCAAGAAAAATGTGTAAGGGTTGCAGGCTTTGATAGGAAAATGGAGAAGAAACACCCATTTGTTGCATAATGAATACTATCAGCCTTGTCCACAAGTTACATGAAATGGTATCTCTATTGATCTATAGATAATTTTTGATTGTATGCCAACTATTACACTACAGCAGAACAGGAAAAGACATGCAAATACAGCATCTAAACTAATAACGGTTTCAATTATAAAAGCATGTAATCAGACTGTTCCAGTAGCGTATGCTTAACATCATACAGTTAGATATATTATGTGATATAACAGTCAGTTACTTGCTGGGGAGAAAGTCTTGTTGACTGGTGTACCAAAAGCTTACTCATACTTAGAAAATTGCTGTGACGGAATAGCAAGAAAGGTGAAAATTAAGCCTACTTGTATTTAATCAGGTTGTTGCACCTTTCTATTATTTGGTTTTACAATGCATTCTCTTACTTATTAAAAATACTGAAGTCAAGGTAAGTGCTTCTTCTAGGTGTATAGGATTTCAACTCTTTTTCATTATCAGAAGCTATCATGATTTTTTTCTAACGTCCAGTCAACTGATGCCAACATTTCAAGAGTTTTACTCAGGAGTAAGATATTTGCACATTCGTAATTACTGAAGCAACATTGAGTACCTGTACATGCTTTATTTCCTGTTATGCTACTAGAATAAACCTATTTATATAGCAATATGGGTGCTCTTGATAGTTTACTTACTTAATAACAAGACCCAGTCTCTGACCCCTAATTTAATTTAACATAATTTAAATAGTTAATATATGGATGATGGGAGAAAACATTAAAATAGTATGACTACATTCAAAGATGTAGGCAAGGGAAAAATAGGAAGACTGAAGCACTTTTGGAGAGTTATTGCTTTTTGAGTGCTAATTTTTCTATGTACAGTAAAATCCCTGTTATCCAGCATGAGTGGGGCATCTAAAAATGCCAGTTACCTGAGGACCGCGGGTTTCCAGATGGATGTGGAGTGGGGGGGCAGAGGAGGGGAGACTGACGGCAGCTGAATATGGAGCAGGGTGTGGGGGCTACAGCAGCCACACACGGAGCAACAGCTTCTCAGGGTGGTAGGTGACGGTGGCAGCCACCACGTGTGAGCACCAGCCAGTCGGCTGGAAATTCTGGTTAGTAGAGTGTTTTGGACAGTTGAATGCTGGATAACAGGGATTTGTTTCACAGCTGTATCAAAATAATCACTGGAGAATTGGAGAACTTTTGTTTCTAATTTCCAAATATTTCCCCCTTCTAGGGCTCACATCTGCGCCATTTGTTAATTCAGTTCCATCCTATGCTATAATCCGTAGCGGGTACATTGATTCCAGCTGTCAACGCCATCATTCAGGGATTGATAAATTGGCAGCACAATTCTCAGTTTCATCTCTGCAGTCTCAGCCCACTGGGTGATAGGTGTGTTTACATATAGCTTTTGTGATAAATTGGGTTATTTTCACTTTTAGTTAACAGGAGACTGTTGAACATTTCAATCCATATCTTGACCTACTTTAAATGTTATAACCTTAAGGAAAATTTCCTTCAGATTCTGCATTTTAAGATGTTAAAACTTCCTCACTTTTTCTGAAGACAAACTCAGGATCCACTCTGTAGCCATCTCTTTCTTTTCTTGCATGCAGGCACCTATGAAGTACACAAGCTGTGATACTTCAGCAGGATTAGCTGAATGAAGCAGACAGACACATCATTAGCTCTGAACTGCTTTCATTCCATATATTTAGGTAAGACCAAGTGTTCCCGTAATGGGCTTTTGTAATTTCATTAAATGTTTTATTATAGGCTTGAAATACAGAGTTACATAAAAGGAAAAAAGTGTTAATTGTAGAAACAATAGGCAGAAAAACTGGAGTGACAGATTCTCAGTGAGGAGTAAGACGGGGTACTGGAGAGAGCGGACAGAGCAGAAGCACTGCTGTAGCAGATCTGAGTGGAGTGTGGGTGTGCTTATGGAACTCTCCCTATGAACACTTACACACATACTCACTCCCTTTCCCTCTCATTGCACACACACACACTCTGTGCCTCCTTCACTACTCTCTCTCTCTCTTTCTCCCCCCTTCCCTCATTGTACAGACATACACACACAGAAACAGACACATACTATCTCTCCCTCCCTCATTGTGCATGCGCGCACACACACACACACACACACACATGCACACACGCACACCTTCCTGCTCCTGGCCCCGGGGTACTGGTGCAGGGCCCATACTCCTGTGGTCTGGCCATGCAGCTGGGGGCCATGTGGCACTGGAGCAGGCATGCAGGGAAGTAGTGAAAGCAGCTGCAGGCAGAGGCTCCCATTTGGGGGCAGGGGGGCAAGGGTAGAAAGGGGATGGGGGGAAGGCGGGCCAGACTGACCATGATGCTGAGTCTTATTGGCTTCCCCTGGATCCATGAATGGCACATGCCCTGGGTGGCTGGGGGGTATGGCTGTGCTGGTGGCAGCCGGAGCTCCATGGCGGTAAGCAGGAGCTCCTGCAGATGCCACTGGCAGTGTTGGCTGCTGCGGGGGGGTAGCGCGTGCTAACCAGGGGTTAGTGACCACCCACAGGCGCTGCTGGCAATGTTGGTGGAAGCCAGAGGTGATCGTGGACTACCCAAAGATGCTGCCAGCAGTGTTGGCAGCGGGGTGGCATGCCTCAACTGCCCACAGGTGCCGCCAACATTGTCATGGATCTTTGAGAATTCACTGATGATACCAAACTTTGGGGTGAAGCATCCACACCTAATGACAGGATAATGATCCAGACCAACCTTGACAGGCTTAGAAATTGTGTGGATGAAAACCTAATGGTATTCAACACTAAAAAATGCAAGGTACTCAACCTTAGGAAGAAAAACCTGCAGCATGCTTATAGGCTCGGCAGTGCTACACTTGCTAGCACCACGGCTGAAAGGGACTTGGGAGTCATGATTGACCACAACATAAATATGACCCATCAATATGATGTTGCGGTTGGTAAAGTGAGCAAAACTCTGGCTTGCATCCATAGGTGCTTCTCAAGTAAATCCCAGGATGTCATCCTTCTGCTGTACTCGGCCTTGGTGAGGCTGCAGCTGGAGTACTGCATCCAATTCTGGGCTCCACGATTTAGAAAGGATGTGGAGAAGCTTGAGAGAGTCAGAAGAGAGCCACCTGCATGATCAGAGGGCAGGAGAACAGACCTGATGATGAAAGGCTGAGGGCCTCTTCAGCCTGGAAAAGCACAGGCTCAGGGGGGACATGGTGGCTGCCTATAAGTATATAAGGGGTACTCACCAGGATCTGGGGGAACACCTGTTTGCCACAGTGTCCAAAGGGATGAAAAAGTCAAACAGTCACAAACTCCTCCAAGACCATTTTAGGCTGGACATAAGGAAGAACTTCTTTACTGTCTGAGCCCCCAAAGCCTGGAACAGACTGCTGCCAGAGGTGGTGCAAGCACCTACTCTGGACTCCTTTAAGAGACATTTGGATGTTTATCTTGCTGGGATCCTTTAACCCCAGATGACTTCCTGCCCCTGGGGAAGGGGGCTGGACTCGATGATCTCCTGAGATCCCTTCCAGCCCTAATGCCTATGAATCTATGAAATCTATGAAATACGCATACTACAGTTTGGGAACCCCTGGACTAGATGCAACCCTGCCTGCTTTTTAGATTCCACAAGGTTATATTCTAAGACTGAAGCTCAGATGGGACTAAAGGGTTGAGTAGAGATTATGTGATTTGTTAAAGTTTTCAGGATAAAGGCCTTGCAATGTAACTATGCCACTTCTGTATTAGGATACAGCGTAGTATTTTCTAGCTCTGTTCTACTTTTCACACTAATTTTACCATTGACAATGTTGAAATTCATGGAGGGACCACAGCCTGAAACTAGTATAATGGAGGATAGGAATAGATTCCAAATCTCTAATGAATGGCTTCATAGCACCCCTCCCAGCTCAACAATCAGCCATGGGGGGACCCTGGGTGCTCCCCCAGACCCAGGAGGCACCAGTCGCTGAGCCAGGGGCTGTAGAGGGGGGTCACCATTACACTCTGCAGCGGACCCAGAAGTGGACCAGAAGTGCTTCTGGTCCACTTCCAGGTCCACCACTGAGCACACTGGGGACACCCCACCCTCCCATGGTGCAGCATCCACCCTCCCTCCGCCCCACCATCTCAGTGATCACAAGCCACCTGATACTTTGAGGTGTGTAGAAAAAATATAAAGCTGTGTCTATGTCTGAATCATCAAGAAGGAACACCTTGAGAGGCTGGATACCTTCAATTCAGCCAGCCCTGACAATCTATACCCCAGGGTACTCAAGGAGCTGGCAAGCAACATAGCCCAGCCTCTGGCATGGATCTTTGAAAACTCCTGGCGCTCTGGTGTAGTGCCCGAAGACTGGAAGAACGCCAATGTGGTGCCTATCTTCAAGAAATGGAGGAAAGTGGATCCGACTGACTATAGGCCCATCAGCCTGACTTCTATCCCAGGGAAGATCTTAGGAAAGTTTATTAAAGAGGCCATCCTTAATGGACTGGCCGATGTCAACATCCTAAGGGATAGCCAGCACGGGTTTGTTGTGGGTAGGTCTTGCTTGACCAATCTCATTTCCTTCTACGACCAGGTGACCTATCACCTGGACAAGGGAGAAGAGATTAATGTCATATATCTTGACTTCAAAAAAGCCTTCGATCTGGTATCCTATGATCACTTCTGGTGAAACTGGCCAATTGTGGCCTTGGGTCCATCACGATCTGTTGGCTGGGAAATTGGCTCCATGGTCGGACCCAGAGGGTTGTAATCAATGGCAGTCACTCATCATGGTGTCCTGTGACCAGTGGGGTTCCCTAAGGCTCTGTCCTTGGACCTATACTGTTCAACATCTTCTTTAATGATGTGGACATTGGAGTCAGAAGCGGACTGGCCAAGTTCACCGATGACACCAAACTTTGGGGCAAAACATCCACACCAGAAGACAGGAGGGCGATCCAGGCTGACCTGGACAGGCTCAGGAAATGGGCAGGTGAGAACCTGATGGTGTTTAACACAGAACAATGCAAGGTTCTCCACCTTCAGAGGAAAAACCTGCAGCATCCTTATAGTCTCAGCAGTGCTACGCTGGTTAGCACTATGGAAGAAAGAGACTTGGGGGTCATCATTGACCACAAGATGAACATGAGCCTGCAATGCGATGCTGCGGCTAGTAAAGCGAGCAAAATGCTGGCTTGCATCCATGGATGCTTCTCAAGCAAATCCCGGGACATCATTCTCCCCTTGTACTCGGCCTTGGTGAGGCCGCAGCCGGAGTACTGCGTCCAGTTTTGGGCTCCACTCTTCAAAAAGGATGTGAAGAAGCTTGAGAGAGTCCAGAGAAGAGCCACAGTCATGATCAGAGGTCAGGAAAACAGACCTTACAATGACAGGCTGAGAGCCACGTGGCTCTTTAGCCTGGAAAAGCGTAGGCTCAGGGGTGATCTGATGGCCACCTATAAGTTTATCAGGGGTGACCACCAGGATCTGGGGGAACGTCTGTTCACCAGAGCGCCCCAAGGGATGATGAGGTCAAACAGTCATAAACTACTGCAAGACCGTTTCAGGCTTGATATAAGGAAGAATTTCCTTACTGTTCGAACCCCCAAGGTCTGGAACAGTCTGCCATCGGAGGTGGTTCAAGCACCTACATTGAACACCTTCAAGAGTAACTTGGATGCTTATCTTGGTGGGATCCTATGACCCCAGCCAACTTCCTGCCCTTCGGGCAGGGGGGCTGGACTTGATGATCTTCCGAGGTCCCTTCCAGCCCTGATGTCTATGAAATCTATGAACATCCTCCTAACATGCCAAAGAAAATCAGAAGGCCCATGGCAGCCAGTGCTCTGCTTCTATGAATCTCTTTGAATCTCTCCAAATCAATTTGGAGGGTTCTGATTCGATTTGGAAAGATTAAAGGATCTCCTGATTCAGTTCAGATTTGGAGATTCAGCCGCTGAATCAAGCTGAATCTCTGCCAAATGAAATCAGTGACTAAAGCTTTGCACAGCCCTACTAATAACCAAACTCCATAGAACAGTCTGAAGCTGACAGTAAACGAAATGCCTACAGCTTGCTCTCACCAGCCAACCTAACAACACATCACTGGGAAGCTCAACTAATATATCAGCAGGTTGACAATGATGGAGAGAGCTGTGCTTAGCCCAACAGCATCTATCATTGTTACATTAGATATAAAACAACACACCAGTCCTACTACATTAGATTTAAACATGTTCATGGAAATAGCCTATAAGTTGACCTATGTTGTGGGGATGAATCTGAATTGAAGACTCTGATCCAAACATCTCAGAATTTTTGACAAGTTCCAGATCCAAAGCTGGATCTATATTTTACAAATGGCTCCTATTTTCATAACTGTATGAAATGCCTCAGAGCAGTCATCCCCAGCACATGGAGAGCGGGGGGTTCCAGATCCAGATGCAGATGGGAATTTTTATGGCTTGGGCTCCTCCCTCAGTCTATAACTTTATATATGGTCCCCTTTTCCATTCTGTGGATCAATATGATTATTTCTAATGGTTGCTTTTATGATTGCTTTCTATGAAAACCAGAGGTGACAGGGTGCAAATGGTAAACACCAGAGGAAGAGAATAGCAATTAAAGATGAAGGACAATGTTGAAAAAAGCATAAGTGAGTATAAAATGCCCATGAATACATTTAAACAGAAAATTAGCATGTTTCTACCAATCAGAGGACTGAATTTCTGGAAGAGCCTCCTGTGATTTTTTTATGTTTCTTTGGGCTTCTTAAATATTGCTTAGCAATTTAGACAAAACAGCAGATCCTCTTGCTCTTCTGTTCATTATGCCCTTGGTAAACTGAGTAATTGGGAAGCTTTATATTAAGTTAGATGAAATCAGAACATGTGCAGCGTCTCTTGTTTTCATTCAGTGAAAACCTCTGAGTGACTTGCAGAGATTTCATTATGGAAGATGCCTGTTTGTGTATAAACAACATTACCACCTTATTTCCATATGTCCAAACCACGATCTCATCTTCTGCCCTTCTTATTTTGTCAGGCAGCTAACAAATCTTTAGCAAGCACTTAGGTGAACCCAGAGAGAGGAAGTTAGCCATGATAACGTGAAGTCAGACAGGAAGGTAGAGTTGCATCTTTCATGAGCATTGGCTCACTTCATCAGTTAGTCTACCAGGTGTAATTCTACCCTGTCTTCTTTAGTGAACCCAGTGAAAACCAATGCTGGTGCCCAAGTAACTACTTAATGAGAGGACTGGATAGCTAAACGCTGGATGCACAGAAACCCTGCATTGCCACACCACCAGCTGTACCTTTCTCATGGATAATTAGAAAAGGTGTTGATCTAAACTTTTCTTTAGCTTGTTTACCCTAGGTACATCAGTAACAATTCACTCAGAAAGATCAAAAAGGAAAGTAAGCTATGAAAGCAAGGGAAGTTTAGGTTAGATATTAGAAAAAACTTGCTCATGATGAGGGTAGTAAAAAGAGAGATTGTGGAATCACTATCTTTGGAGGGTTTAAAAACCTGGGTAGACAAAGCCTTGGCTGCTGTGATATAGGTGAAGATGGTCCTGGTTTGATCAGGGAGTTGGAGTAGATGACCTCCTGAGGTCCTTTCCAACCCTAATTTTCTATGGGCATTTATAGACGTGCTCCAGGAGTACAAGGTGGGAGGCGCTGTAATTAGAGTGGCTCCAGGAGCTGCTCTAATTAAAGCACCCAGACTATCTCTTATAGTATCACCCCCACTCTGAAAAATGGGAGCGGGCACACTTTAACTAAAGGTCATTGAACAAGCTTTAGTTAAAATTCCCCCGCCACCATTTTTTAGCACGGGGACACTGATACATGTGATGCTGAAATCTGTTGGAGCATAGTAATTACTCATTTAATAAAGTCTGCTCCAATGTGCTGTAGTTACAGCATGTCAGAGCAGCTTCAGTGCACGTGTATAGGCACCCTATGATTCTATGAACATAGATAGGCTAAGAGGGATCCTATGAGCTATCGGCAAGGTAGGACACCAACTACCGTGAGCAAGGTAGGACAGCTCCTTTTTTCATGGCCTCCATTTTTGTAAAAAATGATCTAAGTTTGGGCCAAAAATATTGTACGTTTGACCACTGCAGAAGGTGAATGTTTTGGTAAGCTTGATTATTTTCTTTATGTGGCTGAAATTTTTCTTTTAAAAACCTAAGAAGTTAAACATAAATGTGTATTATTATATCATTAAAGGTATGTAGCTAAAAACTACCAACATCAGGAAATGTAAAAGGGATTCTAATGAATCTGTTGCATTACATGCATGCTACATTTTGTGTTTTTCTTCATACTACTAACACTGTAAACAAGGAGTGTCAAACTCATCAGGGCTCATGGGCTAAGTGAATGGCACAGAGCTAGTGTGTGGGCCAGATGAGTAGTATGGTGCCAGTCTGTGGGCTGTGCACCCCAGCCGTGTCCAGAAGTGCAGGGGCATGCACTTGCAGCAGCAGAGATTGCCACAGTGCACACCCCTGCATGTGCACTCCATTTGTCCTGCAATGGACAAACTGCGCTTGCCCAGCTCCTCCTGGCTCTTCGCCCAGGGAGAGCTGGCAGCTGGGGCCAGCACCAGTATTGGCCCCAGCAGTCTTACCTGGTGGCCTGGAGCAGCAGCGACACAGGTCAGGCAGCATGAGAGCCTGGCTGGCAGCCAGAACATTGCTTTGGACAGCCCAGCCTCAATGTGTGGCAGCACACACTTGTTGAGTATGCATTTGAATGTTTGCTGCTTGCGGTTTGCAGAGCTAAGAAAGAGGTTTGTGGGTAGTGTCACAAACCGCACATGTCTGCACGTGAGGACCCACCCCCCAAGTGTAAACTATGCATCAGAAAATCTAGAGAGGGTTTTCAAGAGGCTAGCAGTACACTCACTGGTTCCAACTGAAAACACTGAGAATAATAGGAGCTGCTGAATGTGGAATACTTGAATATCTCAAGAAGGTCCAAGGAGGTGATACTCCCCCTCTGTGTGACACTGGTCAGGCCGCAGCTGAAGTACTATGTCCAGTTCTGGGCACTGTACTTCAGGAGGGATGTGGACAGCATGGAGAGGGTCCAGAGGAGGGCCACTCACATGGTCAGGGGGCAGCAGGGCAGGCCCTACGAGGAGAGGCTACAGGACCTGAATCTGTTCAGCCTCCACAAGAGAAGGCTGAGGGTGGATCTTGTGGCCTGTTATAAACTAGTCGGGGGGGATCAGCAGGCATTGGGGGAGTCACTGTTTCCCCGAGCACCGCCAGGAGTGACCAGGAATAACGGTCACAAGCTGGCAGAGGGTAGGTTTAGGCTAGATACCAGGAGGCGCTACTTCACGGTCAGGGCGGCTAGGGTCTGGAACCAACTTCCAAGAGAAGTGGTGCAGGCTTCTACCCTGAGGGTGTTTAAGAGGAGGTTAGATGCACATCTTGCTGGAGTCGTTTGACCCCAGTATTCTTTCCTGCCATGGCAGGGGGTCAGACTAGATGATCTGTTCAGGTCCCTTCCGACCCTAGAAACTATGAAACTATCTGGCTACATTATGCAGATACCTAAGTAGAAGCTCAACCCTAATTGTATGAGTATCAAAGCACTTTTGACAATCTGTCGCACAACATCAAAGTTGCTGAGTTAGTATTGCTTTTGTATCTCTTGCTTTTTGGTGACTTTTACCAGTGTTTTTAAAGTGGAATGTATTTGTGTTTTCCATGTAGCTATGTTACAGCTTGTCATGGTAAACTGAAAGCAAAAGGGAATTGTGCAGTTAAAGAGAATAAAGTGATCCATTAGTACAAAATATAATTAATATTTAATATTACAAAAATGCCACTCGGAAACACAGTGGGCTTGTGCTTTGCAGTTGTACTGAATTCATCTCAGTTGCACAGGTTTAACTGAGGGCAAAATTTGCCTCTGTTACTTGTTTTTTTAGGATATTTATCATGGAAGGGTTTAGGGTTCTTGACTAAACCATGTGACACTTGAAAAGACCTGTATGTTCATTACTTATTTGTGATTTCTCCTGAAGCTTTCCATTAGACCTGCAATTTTATTTGATATTAGCAAATGAAGTGATAACAGAATTACTCCCCTTTGAGTCACCTTTTAGTTTGTAACATCAAATTCCATTTTCCCCCACTCCTTCAAACTGGTTTTATAATGAGTTTTTCTGTGCAGTGTGTAATGGTTATGTAGATGCTGCAGGCTGTGTTTTCTATTCTACACTATTAAGGTACATTTTGCGTGGTATTGGAAGACACAAGGCCAAAGGCCAAGTGCATTTAACAGACTCCGGTTTAATGATCTCCCTACAATAGAGTGCCTGCAGCATCTCATTGCTATTAGAATAATGGTTAATTACACTAAGGGAAATGGTTGGAACTGGGCATTGTTATTGTGGCCATAACATCACTGAAGGTTCTAATTGTTCCCAGCATTCAAAAGCCACTTCACAAAGCTTTGTGTCTGGCTTGGGAAATTTCCTGTCACCATCAATTTTTAAAAAGGATAGGATCTCTTGGGTGACATCAACCTTTCCATTTTTAATAACAAATGTTATGCTGTGCAAATGCTGCACATTCAGGTCATGGAAGTTGATCGTAAATCTACCAAAGTCAATGAGAGTTTTAAGGTTGACCTCAGTGGGCATGTCTACATGATACATTTACTGTGGAGATGAATTAGGTCCTCAGTAAACACCTTGTATCTACACATGCAGCCCTATTAGGCTACAGGAAACTAATACACTCTGCAGCAGGATAGTACTTGTAAATACTATCCTGCTTCTGAGTTTTTTACTCCACAGTAATGCACATGTAGATGCTGATGGGGCTATCTGGGGTACAAGGATGCTTCAGTGTACGGCTGCCTGCTGGCTAGTCCTGCACTGGAGCATCCTTGTGCACCAGCCAGCCCTTCTGCAGCACACTGAGCCCAGTTGGAGCAGCCCCAGGCTAGCTAGAGAACTCTCAAAAGCCCCTGGCTCAACATGCTGTGGTCCCTGGTGCATGTTCAAACGTGGCTCCAGGGGGCAATAAACTCTGGCACAATATGCACCACAGTTTATTGTTGCAAATTAATTGCACATGTAGATGCACCCAATGGGTGCTAGTTTGAGTCTGCTTTAAGTCCTTTTCTGTTCTTAGGAACTATTGATAGGACTGCACCAATAGTAGGTCTCCATCCCACAAGTACTAATTGATCCTGTGGGGCATGGAGTGATTTAAGGATACATTTAAGTAATTTAAGGAAGCTTTGTTAAGATCCCAGGAACAAATTTCCCTGCCAAGCAAAATGAGGAAATGTGGCAGGAAGCCAGTCTGCCTAAACAATAATTCTTCAGTGAGTTGACACTCAAAAAGGAATCCTACAGAAAAGAGGAAACTTGGCCATATTACTAGGGAAGAGTATGAGTATTTCATGCAATTTGAGATGTAACTAGTGAGTTACATGTGAGGGATGTAAAAAACAATAAAAAGGATTCTACATGTACCATGTTTCCTTGCATACTACACATCTCCAAATAGGACACACAAACCTTGTTTTGGGAAGGGAGAATGAAGAAAAAGAGTTTTTCCGAAGTTGTGGCCAAATACAGGATTCATGGAATAGGGACAGAATCTATTCATCAGCTTTACTTGCCCTCCCCTTGCTACTCAGCCAAAAGCTAAAGGTTTAACCTTCTCACAGCCACTGCTGAACTGGGGAGACTTAGGGATAACAGTAAGCCGCAAGCTGAATATGTGCCAACAGGGTGCTCGTTGCAAAAAAAGGCCAATAGCATACTGGCCTATTAATAGGAGAGTTTCAAATCAAGGGAAGTGATTCTTTTGCTATATTCAGACCTGGTGAGGCTTCATTTGGAGTACTAGTTTTGGGTCCCATTTTTTAAGGAAGCTGTGGATAGATTAGAAAGAGTCTGGTAGAGAGAGACAAAAATAATTAGATACATGGGAAAACATGACTTTTTAGGACAGGCTTAAAAAACTAAGATGATTAAGTCTGGAGGAGGGAAGATTTGATAACAATCTTCAAGTAAGTGAAAGGTTGTAATAAAAAGGATGGTGATAGACTATTCTCTGTGGCTACGGGGAACATGACAAGGAACAATATTCTTAAATTGCAACAAGGGAAATTTAAGTTGGATATTAAGAAGAAATTTCTTGCTATGAGGGTGGTTAAACATTAGAACAGGCTTTCCAGAGAGATTGTGGAATCTCTTTGGACATTTTTAAGAGCAGGTTAGACTGACACTTGAGTGGGATTGTTTAGTCAGGGATGATCTGCCCTGAGCAGGGGATTGGACTAGATGACCCCCTGAGGTTCTTTCCAAACCTACTATTCTATTATTTATGATTCCAGTAAGGTTACAGGGAATAAAGAGTATTCAGCCATTTGTAGAATCATGCCTAAGTGGAGAGAATTGGGCCCTGTTTGCTTCTCTGCCTTCTCTTATTTTGTCTGTTAATGTTATGTACCTGCCTAAGAGCTTTTCTACTTCATTTCATTTATGCTTATATCCACTTAAGTAGGGCAAATAGTTGAAGAATCAAGCTCAGTATTTTAGTAACCATAGCTTGTAACAAAGCACAGGGTGCTCTGTTACCAACAGGGGCATAGGCAGCAATGAAGCAGCCTACATCTGGCTATAATCCCAATCAGGCATTGATGCCTGATTGGAGAATAGGGCTCAGCTGAATTGTATAAAGGCTGGGTCTCTGAACTGCAGGGCAGCAGACTGCTGCTGAGAATTGGAGGGTCAGCACTGGCTGAGCTACTGCTCAGCACCACTTGGAGGCAAGGGCTGGGGAAGGAGGAGGCCCTGTGGTCCTGGGAATGACCTGAAGCTGCACCCTGCTGGGGAAGTGTGGTCTGGTGGAGCTACCAGTGGTGGGGTAGCTCCCCAGAAATGCCAAGCCAGTTACCTATCCAGCAAAAGTGGGTAGGGGTGCCTGAAATCCCCAGCCCCCACATCCCTGGTGGGTTTGATCAGGACATGGGGAGCCCAGGCTCACTGTGAGCACTGTGGTAGTGCCCAGGTCAGTGAAGGGACCTGAGGCAGCATGTCTTGCATGAGAGCTTGGGCGCATTATGAGTCCAGGTGTTAGTCTCCAGGGGAGATGGGGCTTGGAGCCCTAGCCCCATTGTGAGGGACTTGGAGCCCAGTAAGGGGACCAGAGATAGAGAGTGGGTGATGCCCAGGGATGGGGCCTGGAGCCCAGGGATGTGGCTAGTGGGCCCAGGGATGGGTCTGGGAGCCCAATACATGTAGAGATTATGATGAGGCCAGATGTTAGGCCATAATAATTATGAAGCCAGGTTTTGGGACAGGAAACATCTGCGAGACATGGGACATGTCAAGGGAAGCTCAGAGCATGTACACAGGCCCTTGTGATAAGGGCAGGTAAAGGGCAGGCTCCTGCTTTGTTAACATCAGAGAGTCAGAACATCAAGGCATGGCAGAAGAGGCAGGCAGGTGGCTAGCCTGGAAATAAGTGTGTGGGGGGAGCCTATATTGAGAACAGTGCCCACTTGCTTCAGAGCTAAAAAATTATTCTCACGAGGTTTCATAAGCCTTGTTTTGTCTTTTAAAAAAATACTTATTTATTCATTTGAAATGCAGACCTACAAACCAAAATGTAGTTTCAAACATCCATTTAGAGGCTATAGAGTAAAGCTATGATTTCTCTTATAATAAGTTTAGAGGGATTATTTATTTTGAATAAAATATTGAAAATGATGATAGCTAAATTGATGTATTCTTCAAATTTGAAACAAACACACACACTTGACACACAAACGTCATTTTTTTGTTGATGTTTTTCTTCATCCTTTTAATCTCCAGGGTCTCTTTGTTTACTGTAAACCACTGAATTAACGAAAAGTGCTAGAAACTTAACTATTCCAAGGGATAACAAGGTCTAAGAGCCATAAATTCCAGGAAGGCTGATTTCAACTGGATATGAGAAAAAAGTACTTTATGGTGTGTGTCCAGGGTCTGGAACAAACTCCCCCCAGAGCTGGTGCAAGTACCTACTCTGAACACCTTCAAAAAACAGCTGGATTGATTTCTTGCTGGGGTCACTGGATCCCAGCTGACTTCCCACCTATGGTGGGGTGTGGGGCTGGACCCAATGATTTCATGAAGACCCTTCCAGCTCCTAATGTCTATGAAATCTATTAAATTTGTTATTATAAAAAAGATGTTATCCAAATAAGATGAAAGTCAGTGCTTTAGAACAGATACCATTTCCACTGAAATCATAGTAAAACCATCATCATCTGCCATAAAATGAACATATTCTTCAGCTTTATTTCAAGGCACCTTAAGCTGCCTACCCTCCTTAAAGACAGCCATGTTTAAGTATTTTGCTAAATCTGAACCTTTGTCATTGTAAGAATCTATCTCATAAGATATAAGCAGAACGGATAACAAATTAAATATGATTTTTATTATTTATGTTCATTACTGGTTGAACCCATTGAGAGAACCTGGGTGAGAGAATAAAAGATTGGCTACCATTTAATTATCTGTATGTGAATGTTAAACAAACATTGTTGGATTTCCCCCCTTTTTTGCAGTTGGTTATATCATGTTTTAGAAGACTGTAATAAAATAGTATAAAAATGACCTTGCTAGGGTAACCTTTTCAAAATGCAAAAGTGGGACATGCCATTTAAAAAAAATGGGGGAGGGGTATTGTATCACTGACATCACCTGGAGGAGCTCTACAACAAAAAATGAGTGTGTTGAGTGCCTGACCCTGGTGCAGCTCCCAACCAGCCTGAAGCTGCGCTCACAATACAGCCAGGGAGAGGGGAGGTGGAAAACAGTGGCAACATTGTGAGTGTAGGTGAAAGCTCCCTGGCACTGGCACAGCTTCTCATTGCTCAGCCCCAGTGTGGGCACCAGCAGAGGCAAAGCCTTCTAGCTACGTGAGATGGATCCACTGGCTCTGCAGGCTGGATCTTGCTGTATGTTGCCAACCCGTTCTAGAAGGTTGTATTCGACACTGTGAACACCCAAAATGATAACCACACACATTCTGGGGCTCTTGAGAGCTCTTTAACTAGTCCTCCTTGCCCAAGCCAAAGAACACACAGTCTCAACCTTCTTCTGAAAACATGGAAGTATTATGATTCATCATATTTCCCTTTATGTCTCAGAAGCTGCCTAAACAGCTGTCTGTCTGTCATATGTAATTTCATGAAAGTGAATTATAGATGCCAGATTCATAGATGCCAGGGTCAGAAGGGACCTCAGCAGACCACCGATCTGACCCCCTGCTTAGGCAGGAAAGAGTGCTGGGGTTAGATGGCCCCAGCCAGATGCCTATCGAGCCATCTCTTAAAGACCCCCAATGTAGGGAGAGCACCACCTCCCTTGGAAGCCCATTCCAAATTTTGGCCACCCTTACCATGAAGATATTTTTCCTGATATCTAGCCTAAATCTGCTCTCTGTCAGTTTGTGACCACTGTTCTTTGTTACCCCAAGAGGAGTCCTGGTGAACAGAGCATCTCTGATTTCTTGCTGCATCCCCCTAATGAATTTGTAGGTGGCCACAAGATCACTTCTCAGCCTTCTCTTGTGGAGGCTGAAGAGGTCCAGATCACTCAGTCTGTCCTCATAGGGTTTGTCCTGTAAGCCCCTAACTGTACGAGTGGCCCTCCTCTGGACCCTCTTGAGTCTATCAACATCCTTCTTGAAGTATGGCACCCAAAACTGGATGTAGTACTCCAACTGTGGTCTGACCAATACCACATAGAAGGGAAGTATCACCTCCTTGGATCTATTTGTCATGCATCTGCTGATGCATGATAAAGTGCAGTCAGTTTTGCTGATGATTTTGTCACACTGACAACTCACGTTCATCTTGTAGTCCACTATGACTCCAAGATCCCTTTCTGCTTCTGTGCTGTTAAGCGGGTCACTTCCCAGCCAGTAGATGTGCTGGATATTTTTGCTCCCTAGGTGCAGCACTCTGCACTTGTCCTTGTTGTACTGCATCCTATTGTGCACTGCCCACTTTTCTAACCTGTCCAGGTCTGCCTGCAATCGTTCCCTACCCTCTGGAGTGTGCATTTCACCCCACAATTTAGTATCATCCACGAACTTGAACAGAGTACACTTCACACCCACATTCAAGTCACTGATGAAGATATTGAAGAGTACAGGTCCAAGGACTAAACCTTGCGGGGCCCCACTACCCACATCCTTCCAGGTCAATACCAACCCATCTATTACCACTCTCTGGGTGTGACTGCTAAGCCAATTTGCCACCCTGTGTAAACATCCAAGTCACAGCCTCTTAATTCATTTATGAGAATAGGATGAGATACCATATTGAAGACCTTGCTAAAGTCCAAGGAAATGACATCCACTTCTACCCCTGTGTCTAAGCATTTTGTGACCCTGTCATAAAATGAAACCAGATTGGTCAAGCATGATCTACCTGCTACAAATCCGTGCTGGTTTCCCTGCTGCATTATTTTTCCTGCTGGACTCCCACAAATATGATCCTTCATAATCTTTTCAAAGACCTTTCCAAGGATGGAAGTGAGACTGACTGGTGTATAATTACTCGGATCCTCCTTCCTCCCCTTCTTGAATATAGGGACCACATTGGCCCTTTTCCAGTCCTCCAGGACCCGACCTGAGGACCACTAGCACTGAAACAGCCATGCCAGTGGTTCTGCTATGACACCGGCCAATTCCTTCAGTGTCCTTGGATGCAGCTCATCCAGTCCATCCAAGTGACTCTGCACCAAGTCAGCATCAACAGTTGGTAGGCTGATGTCCCTTTGATGCCCATCTAAGGACTCATTAGGAGACTTATTTTGAGCCCTGTTCAGGAACACTGAGGCAAAAAACTCATTGAAAAGCTCAGCCTTGTCCCCCCTCTCTTTCACTAATTGCTTCTCCTTGTTCAGTAGGGGTCCTATGCTGCCCTGCACCTTCCTTTTACTCCCGACATACCTAAAAAAAGACTTTTTTGTTGTCTTTAATTTGTGTTGCCAGCCTCAGCTCTGTAGTTGCTTTGGCCTTTCTAACTGCCTCCCTGCAAGAGTGGGCCAAATAGGTATACTTCTCCTTGGTAGCTTCTCCTTGCTTCCACCGCCTATATGCCTTCTTTTTTGCCCTTAGGCTCCCCTGGATTTCCCTGTTTAACCAAGGAAGTTTTTGGATCCTTTCCCTCTTCCTCCTCGTACTGGGATAGTCTCCCTCTGTGTCCAAAGGATCGCTTCCTTCAGGAATGACCACCCTTCCTGGACTCCCATCTTGCCAATACACCTATCCTCCAGTGCGTCATTGACTACACTCCTAAGCACACTGAAGTTAGCCTTCCTAAAGTCAAGCACTTCCACCCTACTAGTTATCTTATCCACCCTATCCTGTAGGGTGAATTCAATTGATTGGTGGTCATTGTCCCCAAGGTGACCATGAATCTGCAGCTCCCCTACTAGGTCCTCCCCCATAGCCAACACCAAGTCCAGTAAGACATTCCCCTAGTGGGACTGTATACCTCCTGTGTTAGGTGAAGGTCCTGCATGCAGGTTAAGAACCTAAGTGAATGGTTGGATTTGGCTGACTGCTCCTCCCAGCAGATGTCAGGGTAATTTAGGTCCCACATGACAACCACATCCCTAGACTGTATGGCCTCTGGCAGCTGCCTTAAGAATTCTAAGTCCAACCTTTCTTCTTGGCATGGTGGCCTGTAGCAGACCCCTATCACCAAGTTCCTTTTCCCATGACCTCCATGTATCCTAACCCACAATGCCTCAACATTCTTCTCCTCTGATCCCATTTTGATTAGGGTAGATGTGTAATGCTCCTTTTCATAGAGAGCAACCCCACTGCCTTTCCTCCATACTCTGTCCCTTCTGTACAACCTGTAGCCCTCAATGTGTACTGCCCAGTCATGGGTAGGGTCCCACCAAGTTTCTGTTAGCCCCACTAAATTGAAGTTGTTATCTGAAAGCAGAAGTGTGAGTTCTTCCTGTTTGTTTCCCATGCTCCTAGCATTAGTATAGAGGCACTTGAGCCCTCTGAATGGTTCCTTTGATGCCCCCTCCCCCACCATTCTGATGCCCAAAGGGCCCGTTGGTACTTACCTGGGGTGTACTGCTGCATGTCTCGCAGTTTGTAGGTTCTAGACTTTCTCCATCTCCTGCCTCCCCATCCCCAATCATGTCAGCCAACCTGTAAGAAAAGAGACTCTTACCTTTTGTGGAGAGATTAAGCCCATTGCCTCCCAGGAGGTCCCTTGCACAGAAGAGTAGATGGTGGTCCAGGAAGCCAAAACCTACATGATGGCACCAACTATGCAGCATAAATTATGCAGCTTCTCATACATTTTAAAGCAAAATGTTCACAGAATTATACAATTAAAAGGAGGAAAAAGCCAGGGGGTAGACAGGGCAAGGAGGGATTAGATAAACCAATCCCTGGCCCTGCAAAATTGTTCCTTAAACTATACTTTTCAGTGTAAGTGTTGTATCTGACACTCATAAAAGGGTTAATGAGATTTCTGTAGTTGCTAGGTAATGGTGTCTTGCCATTGGGATCACTGATCAGATGCTGGCAGCTTTGCCTGATGATGTAATGCTGAAGCAGTAACTGTATATCTTGCTTCAAAGTGCAATGCATTTCTGTGCTGCCATCATGGCATTTATTTTTTCTTCTTTTTAAAAACCTAGAAAATTAAATGTGAACACCTTGAAGCATTGTTACATTAAGGAAGCAGGGTTAAAAGCATGATGCATCAGGAAATGCAAAGATTGTAGAACTGGCCTGAAGTGGCCTCCTCAACTTTTAGTAGACTAGTTTTTCTGCTAGTATTGTTGAATATAGCTCTTAATAGAAAGCATGTTTGCATTTTTCTAGCTCAGATGCTTAACTGATCTATCACTGGTTACATAATTATCACTATGAACACAATAGTTCAGTGTAGCTGCAAATGACACTGAAACATAGATAGGTTCCCTTTGAATATGAAATGAGGAAATGCCAATTAGAAAAGTCCTCTTCTCACTTCCATCTCATTGTTCCTGTTTATTCCCTATTTTATGACTAAAATTCTTTTTTTGCCAGACAGAAGACACTTTTTGGCTTTAGATTATCCTTGGATTTAGGCCAAACATCTCAAAAACATTTGCGCACTGATTTGCAATGTAACAAGGCGCAAGCTGCTTCTCAGCCTTAGTTATAAGCAGGACCCTGGGTGCAACCAGGCTCACTGCTCCACTTACCCAAGAGTCATACTGGGCTCCTGCTGTTGTTGGTGAACTCATCCAAGTGCAGCTGGAGGCTGGCCCCTGACACCAGGGCCAAGCAGGCTCCCAGGTAAACCTGGGTCCCCACCCAACCCAGCCTGGAGTCACACCAGATCTCCACCTCCATCAGCTAGCTTGCCTAGGAACAAACCTGGAAGTGCTGGCAAGCCACAGCTTCCAGCAGTCCACAGCTCCTGGAAATCGTGTGGCCAGGGAGCCAGATGTGATTGGGCCCCAAGAAGCCCAGCTGGCTTAATTGTGAGAGAGCCAAAGCCCATATCCCCCAGAGAGGGGAGTGCACGGGCACCAGGAAGAGAGCAGTACCTTTCTGTGCGTAGGCACACAGGAAGACCAGGAGTGCTGTGAACCTGGGGCTGAGCCCAGGATGAACTTCAGGTGATTGGAGCAAGCTGGTAAAGGGTAATCAGCAGAGGAGAGCCAGCCATGCAACTGATTGGTGTTGGGTTTGGGACATGGGGGTAAGCATGTGTGGAGTGGCTGTGAGGCCTTTCTGTGGGACCTATGTATTGAGCCAACAGGCTGGTGAAAATGGTGCCAGACAAAAGGATATTACCAGGGAGGGTGCAGAGTTGATACAGCTGAGAACAGTAGAGATGAAATTGATAAGACTTAAAGGGGGACTGAGTTGATTGAGAATACATCCCTCACTCAAAGATGCAAAGGGGCTAAGTGATTGATGTGGGACTCTTGCAACAAACAGAAATAAACAGGGACCTTTTTTCATTTTGATTGAGAGCATGCATAGAAATCAAAGGAATAAACAAGGAAAATTGAGCCCTGAAGAGCTCATAACATGAAAAGGTCTAAATAAGGGTTGAACAACTGGTCAGGTCACCAGTCAAGAGACTCAGACATATTTGGAAGGTGATAGGTCCAACCCGGCAGGTGTGGTAAGGGTAGAGAATAGGGGTAGAGCCCTGTGAGGAGGATGTATCCCCTGTCGAGAGAACACTGTTTCCTTTTTGTTCCACCATTCAGCTTCCCTTCATTTGTTTCCATCAAGGCATAGCAGGCGAGTATAAGGAAGCAGGCAGCAGCTTTCAGAAAGAGATATGGGACCCATTGCACCTGTTGACATGCAGCCAAAGCTCATATCATGAGGTCAGCTCCAGAGGTGCATTCTTTAGATATCAGGTTTGAAGTAAGTGGTAACTTGTTCCTAGGTTACAAAAAAGCAGACTTAGTTGCAAATGCAGAACTTTGTTTCACAAACTTTTCACCACCACTTTGTTTCACAGAGTGATTTACCCCTCTGGCCACTTGTGGGAGGGCATCCATAGTATCTGACTGGTCTGCAGACAGGCCAGTTCCACTTGTGGCAGGTCCCTTCACATCCAAGGCAGGGATATACAAGCTTGCTTAGGACTGGAAAGAACAGGAGGAGGCACATTTATAGTACTGGGAAATGTGGGATAGAAGTCAGTGTAAATGTCAGGCTATTTTTTATGTTTATATGATCTTTTATGAATATGAATCCTTTGGAGACTGTGGGCCAAGTTCTGCTCTCAGTTACACCCATACAAACTCACTGACCTCAACAAAGACGCAAGCATACAGCTGTGAAAAGCCATCTAATCAGTAGCACAGGCCACCCATCACCTTAAATCTTCTTTCTGCACTGGATCTCCTTTCACTGAGAGATCCAATCCTTGGTTTTGTTTCCCAACTTCAGAGCTGTTCCTGGGACTGAGAAAGTTACCTAGAAATACTGTGAAAAAGTGCACTTGTGAACTTCCACTCGCACAACATCTGTGTTCTACTTGCATTGTGAAGCTGATTATGTAAATAAAGGGCATTGTGTTTCCACACTCCTGAATCTGGAACTCAGTCCAAGAGGAGATCAGGAGGTCTACAAATCTCAGCACCTTCAGAGGTTTGTAAAAAATAAAAACTCCACTTCAGCCCAGCTTGTGCACAAGTACCACAAGATTCCAAACTCCAGTCTCTCTGGAAGGTAGGTAAGATAACTAAATGTACCCTCATTTGTAACATTTTTGTTTTGTGATGCATCCATGTAAAGATAGGTACCATATAGAAAATTGTAGAATACAGATGATAAATCCAGGCTGTCAAGTATTTCTATAATGTGGATAACAACTTTATGGAGAAACTGTGTATGGACCATGTCTCTTTGAGATCCCTTGATAACTTTATAGCAACTATGAAAATTACTTATATGGAAAATCAATATTAGGAAAGCATTTTAGATAACTAGCTTAAAATATTGCCACTTTTGTAGACAGATTAGTATTAGTATTTGTATTTAATATTCAATAAAGGTAAATGGCTTTAAAAGTTTGCATTAGATTCTCTTGGAGTAGATAGAGGGTATCCTTCTACTCATTAATTTGTAACATATTCTGGAAGACATAGTACCAGTATCAGTACCAGTATATTGATGAGCTAAGTAAATTATATAACTCACCATCAAGGGTCAGTGAACAGTGTTCCAAAGGCAGGTGCCTGTGCTCTTGCATTTACAGAATCTACACAAAGCCTGGCACTAGAAGATGTCTATTAAAGAAGTGGGATTGAATTGAAAGGCGTCACTTTCATTCTGCAAGACATACAAGGCCTTGCTCTGCTTTGTGCAGTCTGATTTACTCTGATTTATATCCCTCTCCCTCATCTTTTCCTTGTCCCATTGAGAACATTACACTAAGAAAAGTACCTGAGAGTTGTTTACCAAACCAGGCACACTCCTGAAAATCTAAGCCTGTGACAATTTGGAGTTGACTTTAAAAAACCCCTTGAAGTTGTTAGTATTAGTTAAGGAATGTTCTTATTCATTGTCTTCCATCTGGTTAAAAGAAATCACAGAACTACGTAAACATAATACAAGAAGGTAAAGGTAAACTTTTATAGGAAAAAGTACTCTTACTTAATATACTAGTTTTTTTGCTTTTTAAGGGCACCTGTCTGCTCTCAGTTTACAAACAACAATTAATTAAGCCTAATAAAAGACCATGATATGGGTAAAAATTATTACCCCTAACAAAGTGTTGTCCAGTCACACAGCTATTCTGGGGTTCAATGTTGAATAGAATCTGGTAATCAATGCTTAGTCCTATGTTCTCACCCCAAGATTAGAAATATATCTGTCCAATAGGTTAAGCATACATTTTCAGAGCTGCACGTTTGTGGTTAATCTGAGTTTATTCTTTAGAGACATCTGCTAGTGAGAAGCAGACAGACACATGCACCTTGTAATGGTACTGTGGCAGGGCACTGTGTGTGCCTGCCACTTTAATGCCCAGGAGCTGTCAGCCACCAGGTGCCTAATGAGGGCAGCCATTTTAGGTTCAGGGCTGCCCATATAAACAAGGCAGTTTGGCTGCTGGAGGCCAGGCAACAACACTACCTGGCCAGGGAGCTGCTGAGTTTCATCTGGAGGCAAGGGAGGAACTGTAGGGGATGGTAAGGAGGCTTCTGGTCCTAGGTATGACCTAAAACTACACCCTGCCGGGACTGGGTGGCCTGGTGGGGCTCCCAGTGGCATGGGAGCCCCCAAGAAATGCTAGACCAGTTAACACCCCGGTGAAAGGCAGGTTGGGGCGACTTAACCCCTAGCCCTCACCTTCAGGTGGGTTGCATTCCATCGGAGGTAGTTGTGGGGGTGCAAGCCCCCAGGAGGAGAGTAGGGAGCCAGGGCCAGGTACAGCCAAGGCAGCCTGAGCCCTGCGGGAGTTTGAGACCCCGAGAGGGAGAATTGGAGGCCAGGTATGGCCAAGGGTACCTGAGCCCTGTGGGTGTGAGACTTCCGAGGGGGAGAGCTGGAGCCAGACATGGCTGAGGCCACCTGAGCCCACCTGAGGAGGGAAGCCCCGAGACCCCAAGAAAAGGGGGTGTTATGAGCAATGAGAAGCCCCAGTGTGAGGGGGCTGTGATGAGAAGCCCTAGTGTGAGGGGGCCACAATGAGAAGCCCCAGTGAGTAAGAGGCAGCTGGTGCATACAAGAACATCATGGTGTCATCTGGGCCCAGAGGGTGGACCCCTGGAGGGAGTAAGGGGCTAGAGACTCCGACTGATCGAGAGAGTACCCTCGACTGTCCCATTCTGGGGCCAGGACCAGACCAGTCAAAAGGGCCAGGGGCCCACTGTGAGAGATGCCCAAGAGCTGGGGGCCAGGGGTTCCGACTGGCCTGGAGGTGAGTCAGGGCTGGTAGCCAAAGGTCCCGGGAGGGGACCACATCCAAGAAGGAAAAATGGTATCAGGGAGCTACATAGCTTGTATGAAAGCGGGTGAGGCCGCCTGATGAGAGGAATATAGGTTGGGGTTCAATCAGGAGGATTTCAGGGCCCAGTGTGGGGCCGGCGATGATGAGAACACCTAGATGCCATCTGTGAGGCTTGGGCTGCGGTGTAGGGGAAGAATGGAGCCGTAGATAGTGCCCCCTAGCATTGGGGCAGAAGATGTGCAGCCTCCCGCTTAATTACATCTATTATTTAATTATTAAGATCAAGGTGTGGCAGGAGAGAAGGTGGGCGGTTAGCCGAAGAACAGGTGGGTGGGCTGCGCAAAGAGCGGCCCTGGACAGGCCCCCTGTTACAGGTACCTAAACACAACTGCTCTTTACTTTATATGAATGTACAGCTCTAGACAAAACAACAAAGACATCAATATGTCTTTTCTTCAGTATTTTCTTCCCTTAGTTTCCTCAGCCCACATGAGCATTTCCCTGGGCTTAAGTCAGAATCTTTTGTGGTGTCCAGAATCCTTTTACCTCCAAGCCATGGAGTCTCTCTCCTTCAGGTCCATTTTTTTGGTTTTTGTTTTGTTTTTTAAATCTTAGCTAGTCCTGAAGAAGAAAGGACCCCCTTTATACAAAAGGATGCCCCTCTTTTCCTTTCTCCTACCTGAGTCTTCGTCTCCTCATGTCCTTCCTGTCAAGCTTGTAAGTCCAAACATCAACCCCTAGTTTCTTTATTCTGCTGCTGCAGACAGTAGACTGCATCAGAGCCAAGTTTCGTGTAAACAAAATTTCTTGAACTGATTTCCTAGCCAGTTCCCATATGCATTATTCAGTGGCCAGAGTATAATCACTGAAGTTAATGATCTTACAAATGTTTCTGGTTTGGGGAATGTGTGACATAACCCTGACAGCGCAACACTGTCCCCTCATACTCTGAGACATCTAATGACCCAGCAATTTCATATCAAACAAAAACTTTAAATTGTCACATGGCTGTCTCAGCATAAGTGTGGCACAAGTTACCACAAATGAGCGTGTGAAACAACTGGAAGCCCAGAGTATATAACTTGGTGTTTTATACTGCCCACAATTAAATTAAACCTTCTGTTGTGAAGCTGTCCAATATCTGTTGCTTCCAGATAAGAAATATGAGTGTTTTATAATGTCAGCTCAGCAGCTTCTGATTCCAGTTCTATTTTGTATTTAATATATTTAAAACGCAAATGTTTTAACTTCATGTACACTTCCTAATTAGTGATCTGCAATTCGGTTCTACCACACACGATTTCTTCCCTAGTTAGCCAGCTCTTGAAGTGATTTATGTGCCATGGCAAAAGCAATATAAAAGGTGAAAGTCTTTTTTCCAGGGAGTTTGAAGTGGAGAGGCACAGGTGAATCAAGGAGGAGCTATCCTGTATGGGGTCCACCGCACATGGGCATTCTAGAGGCAAAGCTAATATAGCCACAAGGAGCATACCTACACTGTTTTTGTGCTGTACCGGGATTGCTGCCATAGTATATACCCCATTGTACATGTGCAGAGTCCCAGAAATGTGTCTAGGCAACTGCTTTACAGAAGCACTTACTGAATTGCCAGTTCAAACATTTGAGTCAGGGAGCCTAAGAATGGGGCTTGGACAAGGTTGCCAAGCCAAGAACATTTATATTTTTTTACTGACAATCTGCAAACTTTGTACAGACAACCAGATTTTTTAACAGACATTTTTAATATAATCTAAAGGCAGTGCGAAGTACAAAAATACACACATTATTTCCATAGCTCATAGGCACAAGAGCTCTTTAATCCTTTCCTCTATGCCCCCAGAAGTCAGGGACTTTTAGAAAATCCCAATATCACTAGATACAGACCAGTTGCAGCAGCAAAGAGCCAGATCCTCCCCTCCTGGTTGCTGCTGCAAACCTCTCTATGTAGGAGGCAGGAGAGAGGTGGTGGGATGCAGTGTTTGCCTGCATGCACCACAAGGTGGACACAAGGGGGGTGAGATTTGAGTGCAGGTTGGGACACTCCCAGCCTGCCCCTTGTGCTTGGGACTTGCTTCCTGCTATTCAGGCCCACCTCTCTTCCCCTGTGGGCAAGTGAGCAGGAATCCCCTCTCTCAAACACATAGTATCTGAAGCATCTTCAGAAACACCCAAAGGTCCCAAAGGGCAGCAGCAGGAGGAGTACAGCTGCAAACTGTCCATAAATTTTACAGACATCTAAATATTTTATGGACTTCATGGGTAAGTGTGCTTTTACCCATTTTTTTTATGGACTGTCTGTAAATTTACAGATGGTTGGCAACCCCGTACTGGGATCTGCACTCAGTTCTGCTCTTAGGTGGCAAGGTTACCTGATTTCCAGGATTTGGTACCTAGTGGGTGTGTCTACATGTGCATTTATGCCAGCTTAAATTTAGTGTACATTAAGTTAGCAGTAAGTGGGAATAGGCTGGCGTCTACACATACAGGCATTAAAGTGCATTAATGCTGTTTGTGGACTGACTTGGAAATAAGTTAGTCCCAAGTCAGTCCACACACACAGTGTTACTGCACAGTAAGGCATCTACATGTGCGGTACTGTGCAGTAACTAATTATGCATAAATTTGATACCTGCATGATGCAAGTATCAAATTTACGCTCATGTCGGCGTAAGTTGCCATATTTACTGCACAGTATGGGTGTGCATGTGTAGATGCACACCCATACTGGGCAGTAATTTTGGTTACTGCACAGTAAATGCACATGTGTAGATGTGCTCACAGAGTAGAGACAAGTGACTGTGTGTGCTTCACAATTGCATGGATGTGATGGAGACAGACATGTCCTTACAGGACATATCCTGAATGGGAAAGAGCAGAAGCTGCATTTGCTACTTTTCTCTTTATCCAGAAGTAGCTCATTGCATGATCTGATATCTCAGGCACATATCAAGGTTAGATGTGAAAATTTTTCTCTTCTTTCTCCTTTACAGTTTCCTAAAACTCTTTTACTAGTTCTTCGTTTGCAGGCTCAGGATTGCACCATAGGGAACTGTTCCAGATGTGTACTTGTAGGTTGCTATGAAATGGCTACAGAGGTTTGCTCTCCACTCCTCAGTCAAATCTAGTATTTGGGAAGAAGATTTTTATTTTATTGGTTTTGTCTGACAGTTTATTTCATTAGCTATCTAAGGAGCTCCGCTTGTCTGGACAATCCTGGAGAAAGAGAAGGGAGTCTATCATAGTTTTAACCCTGTTAAATGTCCAAAGAATAATTAAATACCATGTTGTCTCTGAATTCAGCTCTGTCTGTTTGGTCAATCAATTGATGGTTGTTATTCATATCAGACAAAAACCTCAGTGCAAAGCTTGTTTAAAATGCAGCATTTCCTAATTAGCATTGTTCGAAATGCAATTCTAAGTGCCACTTCTTCAGGCAATTCAAGACGGCAATGTAGAAAACTTCTTTGTCTCTATGGATACCATCTATAATTTAGAAGACTGAAACAACAGTTTAATACCTTACAATACATAAAAATACATCATACCCCCTCCCCCCCACCTCCACCGCCAAAACCCCACCCAAAATATATTGCACTGTATTAGTATGTGAAACCAATTTACTTAGGATACACTGAATGCTGATGGAAATTATTCCATTTATTCAGCTGAATGGTAAGCCAAGACTCTAGAATTAGTCCCTGGGGTTTAAATTAAGCACCAAATAAATATTTAAGATGAAAAAGACCAAATCCTCTGGCACAAGCACCAGCCGCAGAAAGGTAAAACCAGTTTGTTGGATTCATGTACAAGAAGAAATAAGAAATGAATGAGGCAGCCCTGGTAGCCATCTGTCTTAGAGAACTCTACGTAATTGGTCTTCTCTCAGAGAGCAACAGGATTTGCTAGTGAAAATCAGAACTTAGGTCTACCAAACTGGGTATCTGCCTCCACGAATGCATTATACCTGATGCTTCTGAGGAAGGCAGTACTGGGCTTGGAAGAAAGGGGAAAAGGGGAGCTTCATGGATCAGTTTATTAATAGCCAAAAAATCATCCGGTTCTGCTTCAAATCCAATAGTGTTTCACTTTAAGACCTTCTTGAGGAGGGAGTTCCAAAGGGTGGTAATACTGTGCTTCTGCATGCCCTCCTGAAATTTCCATTGGTGGAGCTGAGCCAGACCACCTCAGGAAAAGTATCTCTATACATCAGGCTGGACATGTTCAGAAGTATCCTAGAAAATTGGCATTTTACAATGTAAGTTGCAAAATGGTAGTTATTGCAGTCCTGTACTGTATAATATAAATCAGCAATGTACCACATTTGAAAGCATTACTACAGTTCTCCATAGAACAAGTAGATGGTTACTGTGAAATAACCATTACAAAACTGTCCCTCTGAATGTCCAAAAATACTCTTTATGGTCATTGGATTAAAATGTGGTCCAGTTAAGTCAGAAGGGATTCTGCCTTTAACTTAATTGTCCTGTTGATTGTTTCCTTTACATACGTGTGTGTGAATGTAAATATCATGATGACAGATGCAAAAGAAACTAACAGTACATTGAAAGAACATTCCAGTCTATAGAGATGCCAATCATTTTTAAGTTTGTTTCACTTCACAGAGCTTTCTAGCTTTGTGGCAAACAGCACCATATAATTATGGTGATGACATTTCTGAAAACACATAGTATGTTACTATATCACCCATACAGAGTACATGATCAGAAAGTATGCTAAGTTTTATTGTCATGGATCTATTTCCCTACCCTGGGAATCCTGTTTAATAGTGACTGCCAGGGCTAATCTCACCAATAATGCTCCAGCTACACAATGCAGACTCTATGGGCAACTGCTACTATGAGAACTCATAGGTAGGGTTGCCAACCCTCCCGGATTGGCCAGGAGTCTACCGGAATTGGCATAGATCTCCCAGTGACTGTTGAATGCAATCCAGAAGATTGAGATTGTGAATGGGCTGAACAGTACAATTCATGACATTACAGGTTTCACTTGCTTTCTGCTGGTTCTGTATGTGGTGCATTGTGGGAGTGACGCACACCCAAATATAGTCTTCTGTGTGGATCTATGCTTCTTGCTTGTCTGCAACACATGTTTCTGTAGTTGCCATCCCCATTATGATAGTGCCCTGTGCTGTGAGTACTATCTGTTATTGGAGAATACCAAAATTGCCTTGTAAAAGTGGTAGAAATGGGTCTGGGGGTCAGTACAACATATCCCTATTTGTTACATTGTAAAGTGGATTCCCTTTATGCAAATTCGAGTTATGTGCCATTTTCCAAGAACACATGTACAGCATAATGCAAGGGAAACCTGTATGTCATGTCGGAAAAAATAATCTCTAGGAATAGCTTCAGTGAGAGTTAGCAACCCTCCTCTAAGGTGCTGGAGCACTAACAATCTCTAAAAGTTTAGTTTCAGCAATACATCCAATGGGCAGTGGAAGACTCCTGGACAGTATTGTTGACTTGCCAATTTTATCACTAGATCTAGCAACTTGGTGACAGAATTTTGTCAAAGTGACTGTGATAAATTGACCTGAAGAATCCTTTGTATTCAAAAGCTTGTCTAACTTTATCCCAACCATGCAGCTGATCCAATAAAGGATATCATCCACAACAATCTTACTCCTGTGACAACTCTAGCAACTTTCATGCAGACATCAGCAACTTCCAGAGAAATTGCCAAATTGTGTAGGGAATTTTTCCATACTCAAAATGGCTGTCATCTTATGTTACTTCCAATAGGGCTGAAGCTAGAAAATGGATACCATTTCCCTACAGTCTAGTTGTATGTAAAAAACAAGTTTGCCCTTAGTGGAGGTGGCAGCTGTCTCCTTCTGTTTTCACCAGGATTGGGGACAGGCTAACAAAATGGATGCCATTCAATAGCTGGACAAAACACTAGGCCACATTGACAGGGTGGAGTAGCCCAGCCCCTGGGAGAGGTACATGAGGAGAGGGAGCTGGGGGCAGATTGAACAGTTCCCAGGTGGGAGGTGGGAATAGAGGTGAGGATGGAAATTGAAGGGAATGGGAAGAAGCCAGCTCCCTGGCCCAGGGGCAGTAGAGGAGGAAGGAGTCTTCTCTGAGCAGTCAGTGGAAATCACATGCTTTTTGTATGTGAATTTAAGATTGGATTTTCACCCTTAAATGTTTTCACTTTACTTTGGTGATTTCCCTGCTAATACTTTAAAAAACAGGAAAAAAATTGGAACCCCCCAACTTATTATTTTAGAACTCCTCATGATTTTTAAGACTCTCAGAAATTTTGGAGGTCAGGTTCATGCTTTAGTACATGTAGGGTTGGTTTTAATGCAATTTTGGGATGTGTTTTATCGGCTTGAGTAAAGTATCATGAAAGTCTGCCACCACAGTGATGTTCTAACCATGAAATTGGAGTGGCCATAATCTTCTATTGCTGTTAATGGGACTGAGCTGAACACTGTGGTTTCTGTTCCCCTCCAGGCCCCGCGGTTTGTCAGCCTGTGGGAGTGAGGTTGTCCGTAATAATGGTTCATGTTGTTTTCAGTGAGATACAAAACGTCTACCCCATGAGGTTCAGAGGTGTAAACAGTGCACTGGAGATACAGACTGTTAGGAGTAGTGGGGACCCTGTGAGAGGTGGATGGGGAGCAGGGAGAAAGGCATTGGGAATCAGCGATGGTTTTGGGGGTTGCAAGGAAATGAGCTGGATGGGACATTGATGAAGACATTTTGTAGATCTAGATCTGAAGTGATTGCAGGTATGTATTAAGGATACTATTAAGGATCACCTTACTCTGTGTAATACTGGGGAAATTATCTACTGCTTTTTTGAGGTTTGTCTGACAAATATCTACTTTTTAGATCTACTTGTCAACACTGGTCCTGGCCTCTCCCAGCCACATGTGGACTTTAGACAAGGATCACAGGTCTCTGTGGGCATTTCTACACATAATTTATGCTGGTTTAAATTTACTGTGCAATAAATTGCTGTGCAGTAAGCAGGAATAGGCTGGCATCTACACATACAGGTGCTAAAGCATATTAACCCTGTGTGTGGGCTGACTTGGGACTACAGTTAGTATTACTGTGCAGTAAGACGTCTACATGTGCGATACTGTGCAGAGACTAATCAGGAGTAAATCTGATACCTTCATGATATCAATGTAAGTTGTCGTATTTACTGCACAGTACAGGTGTGCACATGCAGATATGCATCCGTACTGTGCAGTAATTTCAGTTACTGCACAATAAATGCAATAAACGCACCCACTGAGACTAATTCAGTTTTGTGTCACTGTACCTTCCTGCTGTCCCCCTGCTGTAGAGGAAGTAGACCCAGCAACAGGTAAGATGATGTGAGATGGTGGATGGTTCTGTGGCTGAGGGGCAGAGAAAATTGACCTATTTGCACAGAGGTGCCCCATCCTTCTACGCAGGGAAGGGAGAGGGCCTCATAGCATTACAGTATGGTGAGGAAAAGAAAAGCAACAAGGAACACAAAAAGCAAGAGAGAGAAAGAAGGAAACAAGAAAAAAGAGCGGGAAGAGACAAGGCCAGTGAGACTGATGAGTGTGCAGCAA
Source organism: Crocodylus siamensis (assembly GCF_052110815.1). Classification (NCBI taxonomy): domain Eukaryota; kingdom Metazoa; phylum Chordata; order Crocodylia; family Crocodylidae; genus Crocodylus; species Crocodylus siamensis. The sequence continues at coordinate 265,541,924 of NC_143396.1, forward strand.
GTGAGCCAAGACATGATCTGAGGGACCAGAGGGCAGATGGTTACAAAAGGGGAAGGCTCCACATCTAAAGCATAGCATCCTCTGCCAGATACCATCTTTGTTGTGTGTATTCTCAGCTTTGACATGTAGAGGAAGTGGTTGGTGCTAGGAGAATCCTGCTATTGGCCTCTGAGAAGTCAGGCTAAAACCCATTCTCATCTGTTTGAAAGAAGTCAGCAAAAGACAAACAAAATCCTTGCCACTTGAAATCATCTGTGCCTCTTTTCAGTTACCTCGCAATTGAGAGCTGCTGCAGTTCTGGTATGAAATATCCCAAAATGAACAACCTAATCTCCTCAAGTGGCACACTGTAATCAGGTAGGAGTTTTGGAAAGCCAAGGGAAAATGTGTGGTCTGATTTATAGCCAATTTGATCATTTTCCCTGCATCCTTGCTCTTGTTTTAATATAGTATGTTTACTTACTATGTCTTGTTAGATTATAGGAAAGACTCACAGGTATTCAAAGAGTCACAGCAAAAAGCAGCAGTGGAGAAGGGAGGGAGACCCTAGAGACTACACTGCTGTTGCAACCAGAGGAGTATGGGGGTGTAGGGTGCAAGCAGTGGCTGGGCAGCAGCTTGGGGGCCATACATTAACCTCTGGTGGGCCACATGCGGCCTCCTTTATGGATAGCCCTGAGTTACAGAATAAATCCCTCTCTGATCCAGCTGGTAAGAGAAGTGGAACAGCTCCAGCTACAGGGCCTGTGAATAAGACAGGGGTTATGGCACTGTGGATGGAAGAAAAACAGACCAGACCTTAAACTAAAGTATGCCATATACCAGGCGCTCCAATCACCAGGGTACCGGGCATCCTGCAATCTCTTCTTCTCTCTCTGGTTTAGGCCAGAATTCCATCCTGGGATTATTCCTCATTGAAGCTCATGCATTCTCATGCAGAGTCTCAGTTTTGACAATTTACCATTTTCCAATGAAAAAATACTTGAAAAATTGTCAGCTACCTCTACTTTTACTGGCTAAGGTGCATTCCAATCTTGGAAAAGCCAACAGGTGCTATGCTGAGGGTGACACTGCTTATGCAAATTGAAGTATGTCTTTTTAAAGTGAAAAATGTAGTCCCTGTCCATAACATTTGATAGCTTTTGTGTCTTGTGGGATAAACAGATGTAGGCTGTATTGTATGACTCCATGGGTAAATGTTTGCCTCCCTGACTTGCACTGTAGGCCTCTGCTTCAGACTTAAATGTTAAAATTCAGTACCTTCCACTCCAGGTCTGGGCAGCTATTATTGCATTAAAGATTTTCAAGGATTTTTACATGTAATAAATAACAACCTAACAGGTCTTCTAGGCCTCTTCCTTCCCAGTGACATTGTTTGGACAGTATATCATAAGAAGTGCCTCACTGTGCTGATGTATGGCACTAATCTATCATGGGAGCATTATCTCTCTGATGATGTATTTGAACAATGCATCATTAAAGCACCATTGATATAGGTATATATCACTCAGCCACTGACTGGCTAGCAGCAACATATGTACAGGACATAGATAGGTTTAATATATTAAAACAAAACTGCATGGATCTGAATACTAAAAAAAAGCTGAAATCCATTAAGGAGCCATGAGAGGCAGAATATTAATAGATATAATGAGATCCTCCACAAGACTTCTCTCTTCTTTTAAATTACAGTTTTAATGATGTTGTGGAAACTGCCCTCCTGCCACCCACATTATTTTCCTGTTTCAGAATAGGCGAATGAAAAGATGCAGGGCAACAATCCAACAGCATCACTCCATCCCACAGCCTTGTTAGGAAGCAGGAAAAATAATAAAAATAATAACAATTTCAGTGTGAAACTTGTCTCCATTTTAATTTAGGATTTCCTGAAAGCTCCTTATCTCTGCTAAGTTTAAATGATGTGAACTACTGGCACATGCACTAACAAAAGGTGTCCGGGAAGCAGTAACACATATTTCATAGATTTCATAGACATTAGGGCTGGAAGGGACCTCGGGAGATCATCGAGTCCAGCCCCCTGCCCAAAGGGCAGGAAGTCAGCTGGGGTCATAGGATCCCAGCTAGATAAGCATCCAATTTACTCCTGAAGGTGTTCAATGTAGGTGCTTGATCCACCTCTGCTGGCAGACTGTTCCAGACCTTGGGGGCTCGGACAGTAAAGAAATTCTTCCTTATTTCCAGCCTGAAACGGTCTTGCAGGAGTTTGTGACCGTTCGACCTCGTCATCCCTCGGGGCGCTCTGGTGAACAAATGTTCCCCCAGATCCTGGTGGTCACCCCTGATAAACTTATAGGTGGCCATCAGATCACCCCTGAGCCTACGCTTTTCCAGGCTAAAGAGTCCCATGGCTCTCAGCCTGTCATCATAAGATCTGTTTTCCTGACCTCTGATCATGCGTGTGGCTCTCCTCTGGACTCTCTCAAGCTTCTCCACATCCTTTTTGAATTGTGGAGCCTAAAACTGGACGCAGTACTCCGGCTGCGGCCTCACCAAGGCCGAGTACAAGGGGAGAATGACGTCCCGGGATTTGCTCGAGAAGCATCTATGGATGCATGCCAGCATTTTGGTTGCTTTACTAGCCGCAGCATCGCATTGCAGGCTCATGTTCATCTTGACCCCCAAGTCTTTTTCTTCTGTAGTGCTAACCAACGTAGCACTGCCGAGCCTATACAGGTGCTGCAGGTTTTTCCTCCCATGGTGGAGAACCTTGCATTTATCGGTGTTAAACACCATGAGGTTCTTGTCTGCCCATTTGCTGAGCTTGTCCAGGTCAGCCTGGATCACCCGCCTGTCTTCTGGCGTGGATGCTTTGCCCCAACGTTTGGTGTCATCGGTGAACTTGGCCAGTCCACTCCTGACTCCAATGTCCACATCGTTAATGAAGATGTTGAACAGGATAGGTCCCAGGACAGAGCCTTGAGGGACCCCACTGGTCACAGGGCACCATGATGAGTGACTGCCATCAATCACAACCCTCTGGGTCCGACCACGAAGCCAATTTCCCAGCCAGCGGATCGTGGTGGAGCCAAGGCCACAACTGGCCAGTTTGGCCAAGAGGTGATCATGGGATAACAGATCAAAAGCTTTTTTGAAGTCAAGATATATAACATCAATCTCTTCTCCCTTGTCCAGGTGATAGGTCACCTGGTCATAGAAGGAAATAACATTGATCAAACAAGACCTACCCGCAACAAACCCGTCCTGGCTATCCCTTAGGATGTTAGCCTGGGCCAGTCCATCAAGGATGGCCTCCTTAATAAACTTTTCTAAGATCTTCCCCAGGACAGAAGTCAGGCTAATGGGCCTGTAGTTAGCCGGATTCACTCTCCTCCCTTTCTTGAAGATCGGCACCACATTGGCCTTCTTCCAGTCTTCGGGCACTACACCAGAGCGCCAGGAGTTTTCAAAGATCCGTGCCAGGGGCTGGGCTATGACGCTTGCCAGCTCCTTGAGTACCCTGGGGTGCAGGTTGTCAGGGCTGGCTGACTTGAAGGTATCCAGCTTCTCAAAGTGTTCCTTCACGAGGTCAGCATTGATGGAGGGTAGGGGATCACCATCACCCGGATCTCGCTGTCCCATAGCAGGCATGGGCATCCCGTGTGACTGATGAAAGACTGACGCAAAGTACCTATTTAATAGGTTGGCTTTTTCCTGGGCGTCAGTTGTCAGTTGCCCCATCTGGTTTAGCAGGGGTCCAACATTGCCCTTGCTTTTCCTCCGGCTCCCCACGTATCTGAAAAAGGACTTTTTGTTGTCCTTGATGCCTGAAGCTAGTTGGAGTTCAGTTGCATGTTAGTCATGGTTAGTTTCTAGCAAATTATATCTTTTTCCTAGAGCTTTAGTTAAATTCCCTGCTTGTTTAGAATGATGCAGTTTGTTCAAAGAAAAATATGGGGTCACATCTGTTGAGGTGGAATACTGACAGAGCTCTGAAATTGCTATTTCTATTCTTGCAGGAATATTAGTTACACCTGCACTCTTAGACCACCGTCCATCACAGCTTTCCTGCCTGTTGGGAATATTCAGGAAATGTTTCTGTAGGTTAGTTAGATACTGTAGCATTTTTTAAAAAAACAGATATTTCTTACTTCCAAAGCCAAACATCTAAATGCAGCAGTTGTGTTATTAAAGCTGCACTTCCTTTTTAAAAAAAATCTAGTTCCAAATAAATGGAAAATGTAATAATAAAGTGTTCAGTTATAGTGAACTCTACCTGTATGTGTATGGGATAGGCACATAACTTACTTAATTGCATGACAGTGGCAGTCACAATTTGTTACCTATTGATTACATCTAACAAACACTAGTTACCTGAATACTAGTTCAGTGCATAAACTGTATTTAACATAGTACCTTTCAGTCCCCATCTACTTTGTAATATACTCCCATTAAGTATACTGGAAGTGGAACTGGAAATTAATTGTATTCCATTTAATGGCACCAAAAAGAGTGAAGGGGAAGCAGCTGTCGAAGGGCTCTTATTAGAAATCTTGAAAATGAGGAGCTACTTGTTCTGGGAGCAGTTAATTCCAGAGCACTGACAGTGCAATGCTTCTTAACAAGCACTGCTTACATTGCTATCAGTGCACTGGAATTAGCAGTCCTGAAACTGTCTAGTTCCTCTTGTTTTCAAGGTGTTTGATAGCCAGTTCTGTGGCTGCTGTTAGAAACTTTGAAAATGGAAGGAGCCAGTCAGTTTTAAGGTGGTTAATACTGCAGCACTTCTACTGCTGTGCACAATAAGTGTTGTTTTCCACCACATTCAGGTAAGTGTACGCTTGGGGTAAGGACACAGCTTTTTTTCAGTCCTGAGGCTATGCACTTAAGTAGGCTATACTGTATAATCTGCCTTCATTATAGAATTTCCAAACACTGTATAAGCATTTATTAATTACATTGCAGATTTACAAGGTGGAGGGGACTGTTCAACTCATTTTGCAAAGGAATACAGTAAAGTAAGGAGGCTAAGTGTCTTTCTGAAGATAATACTGTAAATTGGTGGCAGAGCTGAGAACCAAATTTAAGCTGACTGCAAGGTCCTGCCTCTGACCTCTAAACCATACTCACCTTATAGATACAGCTTGAATGCTTCATTTTTGGGCTTGTTTTTCAGCAGCCTATATACTTTATTTTAAATATTTTATAGTGCTGATTTAACTTAGCTTTCAATTTTACTATTCCATCGAAAACTGATTCAGTTCAATAAAATACAACATAGTATAACATTTCCAATCCAGCTTCATTCCTAACAAGCAGAGAAGTTGATTTGCTTTTGGTCTGGACTGCATCAGGGAGCCTCTGGTGACTTTTTAAAGTCTCCAAAGCATGTGAAACCCGCCCCCCACCCCTTCCAGTCTCTATCCCTTCTCAATCTCCCTTTCCTGCCTTTCCCTGTTGTCCTGTAGCTGGGTGAGCATCCTGCCCATGGCTGGGCTCAGCTAGGGATGGGGACAACAGCAGTCAGGATGGATGGGTATTCCTCGCTCTGAGGGATCTCCTCTCTAGCCTTCTGTTGCGGCCTCTCCCCAACTGAGCTCATCCCCTGCTCAGCTTGGCTGGCTTGGAGCTTCCTCACCGCTGAACAGTAGATAAAGCAGCAGCTGCAAGCAGGAGTGTGGGGATAGAGGGGTGGGAGAAGGAACAGAGAGGGGACCTGCCTCCGAGTGGGAAGGGAGAGGGGATTTTCACCTCTTTTAGAGACCTCAAAAAGTCCCCAGAGACTCCCATAGCATGTTCTGCCCTCAGTGGTGGGGGTGGAGGAGGCTGGGAGCAGTGAGGGGTGCAGCCATCCCTACAGTGCGAGTTGCTGCTTTTACACCCATTTTTGGGAAATCCTGGATCTGCCCCTGAAGAAGATGTTAACACAGCTGATAAGGCCAGAGTGGGCATGAACTTCTTGGTTCCTGTGTGTAAGTGATACAGTATAGGAAGTAGAAAATAAACTATCCAGTACATTTAAAAATGCCACAAAAACACTGTATGAAGTTATACTTGTGTCACAGAGCACACAGACCCTGCTGCTCATCTCTCACTGAGGCAAGTAGGACTCCCTGAGGTAAAGAGGGCTTAAGTGATTGCTCCCCACTGCAATCAGAGAATCATAGAAAATGAGGGTTGGAAGGGATCGCAGGAGGTCATCTTCTCCAACCCCCTGCTCAAAGTACGACCATCCCCAACTAGATCATCCCAGCCAAAGCTTTGTCTACCTGAGTCTTAAAAACCTCCAAGGTTGGAGATGCCACAACCTCTCTGGGTAACCTGTTCCAGTGCTTTACTACGCTCCTCATGAGTAAGTTTGTCCTAATATCTAACTAAACTTCCCTTTCTGCAACTTGAGACCATTGCTGCTTGTTCTGTCATCTGCCACCACTGAGAACAGTCTAACTCAGGGGCAGACAATTATTTTGGATGGAGGGCCGCTTACTGAGTTTTGGCAAGCTGTGGAGGGCTGCATGGATAGACCCGCCCCTTGACAGGTGCCCCAGCCCCTGGTCACCATCTTGTGACTGGAAGTCCCACCCCTTAACCTCTGACCTTTGCCACCAGAAGTCCCTCCCCTTGCCCCCAGAAGTACTCCTTTCAGCAAGAGGTTTTGCCATCTTGGAACCAGAAAAAAAACAAATCATATTCTAAAAAGTGAACATCTACAACATTCATTAATTTGATTTCAAAAAATATTTTTGTCCTGATTTACATGTGTTTGTGTAATGTACATCAAGGTGATTGCACAATAGCTTAAAATGAAATCTTACTCTTGTATATTGTTGGGGGTGGGTATCAGTTTGTGGGAGCTGTGGGCATGTGGGTATGTGGGATTAGGGAGCATGTGGGGGTATGTGAGGTGTGTGAGGGGATATAGGGGGAGGGTGTCTGGGGTTTGTGTATGGCAGTGTGAGCAGATGTGTAGTGCATGTGTATGGTGAGGTGTGTGTGTGGGAATCACCCTACGAACACACACAAACACACACACACACACACACACACACATGTTCCCTCATGTCCCATGCTCCAGTCCAGGGGCAGAAAGGAAGGAAACTGGCTGGGAGTGGGCGGGGCTGGGCTGCTCAAACCTGCAAGCCTGCTGGGGGTTCCCTCTGGGTCCTACTGCCCCTGTCTCAAGTCAGCTTTGACAGGGAGTGAATAAATATTAATTTACTAATTTTTTTTAGGGGCTCCACAGGCCAGACAGAATAGCCTGGCGGGCTGGATTTGGCCTGCGGGCCATGTTTTGCCCACCCCTGGTCTACTAACTCCGTCCTCTTTAGAACTACCCTTCAGGTAATCTAATTTGTCCACATCCTTTCTGTAGTGGGGGCCCAAAACTGGACACAGTACTCCAGATGTGGCCTCACCAGTGATGAATAGAGGCAAATAATCACTTCTCTCTGTCTGCTGGCAACACTTCTACCAATGCAGCCCAGTATGTCGTTAGCCTTCTTGGTAACGTTGGCTCACATTCAGGTTATTGTCCATTGTAACCCCCAGGTCCTTTTCTGCAGAGCTGCTACTTAGCCAGTCACCCCCCAGCCTGTACTGGTATACGGGATTGTTCCATTCTAAGTGCAGGATTTTGCATTTGTCCTTATTGAGATTTCTTTTGGTTCAATCCTCCAATTTGTTGGGGTCTGTCTGAATCCTAGCCATATCTTCCAGCATATCTACTACTCCCCCACATCTTGGTGTCATCTGTAAACTTTAAAACAACAGCCTTATTCATTTAATTGCATCTTGATCAGGGTTTCTTCTGTGGCCTTCAGCAAATCACTCAGCTTTTCTTAACCTCAATTTTTTGATATACAAAATAGACACAATGTTCTTCAAGTACTACACAGGGAATTTGTGAAGATTTAATACAGTAATACATGCTTTAAAATTGCTGTGAAGAAGAAAAATGCAATTTAACCTCTACATATTCCAAGAAGTTCCTTATTTTGATGGCTTCCAGAGCTATGAAAATGGTTTAAGCGGAGATCCAGAGATGCAGCAGCTGATGGTAAGAGACAAATGGGAACAGCCACCAACAGCAGGTTAAGTTATGGTGATGCATTGGGACGTAAGGCATACAGCTTGTCAATAACAAGACACTTAAAAAAACCAACAACCACAAAATCAACAACACTTCATTACTGTCTCCTACATTCTGACCATTGTCATGACTACACTGTTGTGCTCTGGCAGTAGTGAGCAACATGTTAATGAAACCGAATAATATCCGGTGCATCTGGGAAACTATTGTGTCAGGTTACAGGATGAGACACACAGACATCCTCCAGAGTTTTCCAAGAGTGAAACCATAATATGCACACTTATAATAAACCCCTGATTTACAAGAGGAGAGAACACCAGAGGGTCAAAAAGAAAGAAAGAAGAGCTCACTGGGAAACAGAGCTGGTCCTGTCACAGTCCATGAAAGCAGCTGTTGAATGCTTTGTCACTGCCTTTCATAAAATCTGTCAAGGTAAGAAAAGAATGAAGCAGCCAAAAACACTGATACCAAAGTACCTTCCTGTGTTAGAACCCAAGTACAGAGTCATTAAGTTGCTCCGCAAGGAAAGTGCAGCTGCTCATTATGATGGACAGGAAGCCTGGCAAGGGAGGCCAGAAACTTTGAGTCAGATTTTCTCTCCAGTAATTTGGAGGGTGAAGTTATGGGAGCTAATTAATAACCCTGCAAGTTCATCATTAATTACCATATAGCATCTGTGTCTGTAAGATGCACACCAAGTGGATGATGATGCTGGAGAGAGGTTTCTAATCTCTGCTAACTGAATTCATTTAGAATCAAAGGAATATTAATAGTCAGCACCAGAAGTTCAGAAGTGGAAAAGAACTCAGTGCTGGGTCTGCTGTGTGTGTGTGACAGTGAGCTGTACATAAGCAGGTGGACTGGAAAACAAGTTAAAAGAAGGAGAGTGAACTGAATTATTCAGCTGGGCCTGACCTGAAACTCAAGTGTGTAGATGGACTCTCATACAGAAAGCAAACTACCTATAGATAATACAGGCATATCCCTATTATTTGTATTATAATAGTGCTTAGAGGCCTCAGCTAGGACCAGGGCATTATTAAATGAAATATATATATATGCATACAAGGAACAATACCTGACTCAAGGAGTCTGCAATTTAAAAATACAACGTAGGCCAAATGTGAAGGGCAAATTAGAGGCCCAGAGAAAGGAAATGGTGTGCCCAAGGCCATACAACAAATTTGTAGCAGAATTGGAATAGACTCCCTGGGCAAAGCCCTGTCCATTGAACTCTCCCTTCCTACCCAAACAACTTTTACATGCTATTAGCAGAAATGAAAGTCAGACTGGACAGCATGCACAGAAAGCTTACAGATTTCCCTGACGGCATGTCTATACGTGCATCTGCTGGAAGCAAATTTGCCCCCTGACAGGAGCAGTTCAGGGCACAGAAAGTTTTCCGCAGTCTTGGAGCCAGGGCCAAGAGCTGCCTGCAGGGGAAAGGGGACATGGGAAGCAGCTGAGAAGCAGGAGGCTGCATGGGGAAAAGGAGAGTTCTCCTGTTCCCTGCTGCCTGTGCTGACCTGGAACAAGTTGTTCCTGGTCAGCTATGTAACCATGTGTGACTGTGCAGTAGCTACTGCATAGTAAATTGACAACCTGTATCTACAGGTAGTAGAAAACCAGACAGTATACTAATTTACTGTGTAGTAGCTCCTGCGTATAGTTATATAGTGACCCTTTACTGCACAGCAGACGAAATTAATCTATTGCACAGTAAAACGTCTCATGTAGACACATTCAGTGTGTCCAGCTGCAATGTTAGAACAAGTTCAGCTGTGTGATGGTAATGGCCTTCTTTTCACTGAGGAATAAAGCAGATCAGGAAGGCCTTGTTCCTTGTCCACGTCCTGCGATATTTCGCACAACAGTCTTCTTCCTCCTCATGTTTTGTGCAATAATAATTAATTAAATTGTTGGCCTTCTGTGGAGGCTTCCATTTAAAGCATTTTAGGGGTTTTTACAAATGAAGCCTCATAATCTGTTTGTGGGGTATGAATAAGTGTTATCCATATTGTATTGCTAAATGAACAAAGACTCAGAGAAATCAAAACCTGATTGTCCAAGCATGCAAGGCAGGGACCAGGTTGGTGAGGAAGAGGGCCAAGAAATCTTCCTTTTCCTTATTATGCTGTGCAGGGGCTGGATATAGGGCCCAGCATTATCCAGTAGCATTCACAGCCATTCTGGCCCCTCTATCCATCACTGTAATATCTTTGTCAAAGGGACTGCAAAAGGCAGAAGCAGGCATCCCATTGCACATGCACACTGACCAGCAAAGCCAGACTGTGCTGCTAGAAAGAATGGAACAGCAATAGGAATGACAGAAGCTCTGCCTCTGCAATGTGAACGTTGGGGAGCTTTATCTTTGAGCCAAATAATTACTGCCAAAGACTCTTCCTAAAGAAGTGATCTCTCTATGTGCTGAGCATAAAGCTGTGTATAAAGAGCCACAGTTGAGCCCCAAATGACTTGCTAACAGTTACTCTGGAAATTTTTGGCAGTGAGGGGCAGTATCTTCTCTAACCACTAGATCACAGCGCCTTCTTACAGTTGAAAAGTAAGAAGGCACTGTGTATCCATATGATGTAAAAATCGCGGTTCGTTTCTCGGGAGGCGAAAAAAACTCTCAGTCACAGACACACTCCATTAGCAACACAAAAGGTATATATTTGCAAATAGGGTCAGAGAGAGAGACAAAAGATCAAACACTCTGCTGCCCCCGAGGGAAACTGCCCAGCTGGCTTTATCCCCTCTCTCCTGACCACGTGTGCAGAAGGAGGAACTTTTACAACTCATTTCCGATTCATACAAACGTGTATGTGAATACGTCAAATCATGCGTCGCATGTGTATTATAATTAACTACTTAAGTATGCGGGGCGGATAGGCTTATATGTATTAATTCATTGCGCATGGGTAGAAAGTATTTGAGGTTACAAGAGTTTGAATTTTCCTTGCTTCAAGGCTAGAATTGCAATTTACTCTTATCTGCATGAGAAAAGCTGAGGAGTATATGCTTTACTGTAACAAAGAGATAGTAACTTTGCAAAACAAAGAGAGAGTGATACCTTAATACAAAGAGCTCTCAGTAGCTCTCCCATTCTCTCACCAGGGAGGGCTGACAGCTGCGCTGTTTTAACAAGACTTATTGATAATGCATTTTTAATAATATTTCTAACACATAGGCCAAGCCTCTCCATGTGCGAAGTGGTGATCAGGATGCTCAAGTGATTATAGCTAGAGGGTCTTTTTAGATTATTAGCTCGGAGGTTTGGCCCATGTTGTAGCCTATGAAGTCTGACAGAAGTGTATCAATAGAAAAGCTCTGCTTGGGCACTCAAGTGCAATATGCATTGTCAGCCACTCACACAGACATTCAGTGTTTCCTGTGGGTTTCCAGAATAAACACCCTGCTCTTAACACACGCATATACACACATGCGCATGAATACACATACACACACACACACAACTTAGAAAACTGTTCCCCTGAGTGCTCCATGGCCAGTGCTGCATGGCCAATTTCACTGCAGTCAGAGCTCTCCATATCGAGTACAGTTCATGCCCTCTCATTTAGACCCACAGTGAATGCTTCCTGCAGCAGCTCTGTGGCATAAGGCCTTCTGTGTGTGTTGTTCATTTTGGCATCCCTGACTCTCCCTTTATCAGCTTTATCAGTGGGATATAACAAATTGCATTTTTTCCATCCACTCCTGTATTTTCGTCCAGCAAGATAAATGATCATAAAGACTTCCTTTGCTTGCCCTAGAGCACAGTCTGCTCCATGTATAGTGAAGATAAATAAGCAGGCAAGCCACTCATCTCTGAAAAATCTAGGCAAGGATCTATTTTAAAAACTTTGCCTGCTACCACAATGACAAGCCACACAGAGAAAATTCTTTAATTAAAATAAATATATACAATACTACTGAAAAACAGTTTTCTCTGGTTTATGACCATATCTACACAGTGGACTTACTGCACCCAGCACTCTCAAAGGAACTATGGTGTTTTTCACAGGCCAACCCAGAAGCAGCGTAAGAAGATTCACATGCTTTGGGCTGGCTAATTGGCACCCAACAGAGCTAAGCACTCCACCCCTGTGCTAATTAGTCTACCCCTGGTGTTGCCTAGATGCGGTTTCATTGCTTCCAGGTTGGATAGTTGTGGAACAATGCTGTATGTTCAAGGGCACCACTTCCTGGATTGGAGAATTTACCATGTAGACATAGTCTCTGTTTCACAACCTGCTTTCCGAGTCTAAGTAAATCAACTAAATTTGCATGTTTAATTATCCTTTCATCATCTTCCGTAAGACTTTTGTAAAGGAATTTAACAGGCTTCTCAAGAAAAGTTTACAGAATTTAATAGTGAGTGGTGGCCTTTGGTTGTTTGAACCACCTCGTGGAATTCTGTAGTAGGAATATTATTCTGTTTTAAGTTCTAACTGATGGTTTGAAAAAGCCTCAGAGTAGAGATGATTGTTAAATTAAATAGGTTTTTAGAGTCTATGATTTTAAATTTTATGCTACTGTTCCATAAGGCATTTTAGTATCTCTCTAATTTTCTAGAACAGGGTCAGCAATGTTTTTGGGCAGAGTGCTAAAAACACCCCAACCTCAACTTGTAAGATGTTGGCGTAGCAGAGGCAAGGGATCTGTGAGGGCCCCAATCCTTGATGTGGCAGCACAGCCACAACAATGAGCTGGGCTGGGGCTCTGCACACCTCAGTGTAGCTGCTTACTTGGTGGGGGGAGCTGGACTCTGTGCTGTGCTTTACCACAGCAGCCACCACCTCCTGTGGGTAGCAGCTGGGGCTTTGGCACTGCTGTGGGGGGGCAAGGGGCTGCAGACCTGGGTCCCTGCCCACAGCCCCGTCCTGTTCCCTGCTGGGGCCCTGTGTCCATGTATTCCAGCCCTGGGTCCCAAGTGCCAGGCACTGCCCAGTTGAGCAGCAGCCCCAGCCTCACCCAACTCCCTCTCTCTGTCCTTAGGCGGGGCCTCCCCTGACTTTCCTGTGGGAGCCGCTCTCCAGGCTGCTGACCGTGCTCCTCCTGCTCCCCCGCAAACCCTTGCAGGCTGGAACTCTGCCAGCCTGCATAGAGCTTTTTGCAAATGTGCAAAATCTGTGGTTTCTCCATTAAAATGAGAAATCCACGTTTTTCTCTGTTTTTCTGTGGAAAACAGAAAACCCGGATCCCTGTTCATCACTGTACCTGACCACTAGGGCAGCCATACCAGATTCCATGCATGCCTGTAGGCTATAACCATAGAAAAGTTTTGTTTCAAATCCAAACATTTTTTGGAGTGTGAATGCAACCTGTTTCATATTAAACTTCCACAGCTCTGCAGTGGGGCTTCCTTTTTTCCTGCTGTCTGAAGCTACTGATTTGGTTCTTACTGTCTAATAGGTGACCCTTGCAGCTGATGCCTGCCTGGTGATGCATATTGGTGTCCTCCCTTTTTCTGCAGAATTTCCACTTGAAATATTCCTTGTTTTTCAGTAATGTTACTGTACAAAGTTGAAGGGAGAGTGCTCCTCCTCCCTTGCTTGCACTCACACTTCAAGACCTTCATTTAGGCAGTGGGCCCTGTGAATCAGAAAAGAATTCAAGAGGGGCTAGTTCAGAAACACAAATACAGCTCTATGAGAAGGATATATCTTAGTTTTTGTCTTCTTTCCTCTGAGTCTCTGAGAGGTTATGTCCTTGCTTGCCACTATAATCACTGATTACATGCCACTTGCCTGTTGTATTAAATCCAGTTGCTTAATTAATATCATTTTAAAGGGCGGTCTTGGCATGAGACAGACAAGCTGTTTTGAACTCTAGTAAACACACTTAGTACGTGATCACTGAAAGCAGCTTCTGCAGCCTTTCTGCAGCAAGTGGACAGAAAGCAACACAGCCCAATAAACACTGTTTTAACCCCTTGATGCTGGTCAAAGCTTTGATCCATCCAGTGTAAGGGGTGCATAGGCAGGAGGGGAAGAAGGATGCTCTGGCATACCCACCCCGTCCCTCCCCAGTAACATCCTGACTGTTAATCAGCTTGCTCTGCAGTCAACTGCAGGGTTTGCCTTATTAAAGCTCCCTGCTGCCTGTACACGTTCATTGGCACAGACATAGAGAGACAAGCAAACACTTATCAAAGTGCAGAGTACTTACTGCTGCATTGCAGAGTTTACTGACATAAAATGATGGGGGTAGGTAATTGCAGGTGGAAGCTTGGATCCTTCAGTCTCCCAGTCTGTATCCATAGATCCATGGATTAATGAATACTTGGAATACTGGATTTTAAGAGGGCTGGGGGCTAAGTATGCACATCTGGGGGATTTCTAAGGAACTATTTCTGCACATCTGGGGGATTTCTAAGGAACTATTTCTTATCTGTGTGCCTGGCATAGCATGTATTAGTTTCTAGTGGGGTTTGTTTGCTTAAGGTATGTTTAAGCTACTGTCTGGAACTAACAAGGTTTTTTTCCTGTGGCAAGCTGAATTTTACACATTATTTTTACTGACTTGTAGTATACCTCTGTCTGGTGCTCCCCTCCCCCCATTCAGAATTAGGGTACCATTTTGCTAGGTGCTGTAGAAGCAGGTACATAGTTAGACACTGTGCTTATACCAAAGAGTTTATAATCAGAGCATGCAAGTTCCTTTGGCTGCCCTGCATGTTTTTTATTCAAAAGCTTGGGCAGAATTCAGTCCTTTTTGAAGAGAATTATAGGGATGGGTGCAGGCATTTTCCCCACAGCACTCTACCTGGAGTGTTACATTTTGAAGAGGAGCAGTCTGCATCAACAACAGAAAAGAACTGATTACTCAAACCATTTATTGAGGGATCATGCCAAGACGGAGATCTGTCCTGAAATCTATGTGCAGCTACAGCAGATCCGTTGACCTTCAGCAAACAAACTGTCATCAAGAAAACTGGTATTTACTTATATACATTAAGGATTTTTTTATCTTGAACATTAAAGATATGTTTGGAAACCTAATTGAATCACAGTGATGTATACTCTTTGTGAACAGTTGATTCAGGCTTTCTTGTCTATCTCAAGAATAAAACATAAAATACTGTTTAAGCTGCTGTTTAATTTTCCAGACAGAACAAGGATGGCTCAGGTCTCTTCTCCCTACATGATTATTAGTGATACAACACTGCAGTCTTTGCCCTAGTCACCTTAAGTCTAATTGCAGTCAGTAGCTCATAGTTATGGCAAAAGGATTCATATACAGATGTTATCTTTTACTATTCAAATTTGAAGTTACCCCTCCATTTATATTCTGCTATGTTAACAGATTCCATTCAAATAGCAGTTCTGAATTACATGCTGGAAAACAATTCATTTTCGTGTCTCCAGGTCAAACTGGTTTGGTATGGAGTGATATGGAAGTTCTCAGTGCAATTAACTGAAAGAAACTTGGAAGAAAAGGACATGAGAAAAAGAAACTAAATGACATTTCTTGCCCATAAAGAACTAAGTAGTTTGTAAATTAATTAGATTTTTTTTCTCTGGGGCAGAAGGCCCTGCCTTACAATACATGAACACAGCATCAGTGGAACAGCCCAGAGCTGCTTGAAACAATGGCACCACCAGGATTTATTTCCTCAGCAAGAGAATCAAAAAATCTCAGATTTCAAGTTTTACAACTTGTGAAGTGTGGCTATGCTCACAAAAAGTGACCCACTGGTATTTAAAACAACTCCAGCAGATGCTGCGGTTGGTGAATGCCCCTGAAAATCAGGTCTCGTTGTTTCTAGCTGGACACTGTTATAGGTTGAGATACATCAAATTAGCAAGTTGACCTTAACTTTTCAGTGTCCTTATCTGTGAAGTGTGTTAATATCTATCTAGTTTACATTTTATAAGGGTATACAAACCAAAGTTTGTAAAAATATAGAGGTCCCCAGAAGGAAGACACTTTGGAAGTGCAAGGGTTGCTAAACTACATCAAATGGTTACCTTTTCTTTAATCAAATTCTACTTTTATTTACCGCCTCCAGGGACCCTTTCATCAATAATTAGGGACCTACCAAATACACAATTTCATGGAAACCGTGTAATGGGCAGTCTCCCGTGAAATAGCTGGTTCCCTGTGAAAAAGCAGGGGGAACTGGATATGTTCAAACAGCTGGCAAAAAGCTGTCTCCTAGAGGGGCAGGAGAAAGGGGAAGGGAGCAAAGAGTGAAAAAAAGGCAGGTTGCCCATCTCCTGAAGCAGGTGAGGGAGAGAGATGGGAAAAGTTCCCATCTCTCTGTCTCCAGAAGGGGAGGGTGGAAGCAGGGAGAAGCCCATAGAAGTCCCTTCTCCTGAAGGGAGGCAGGGGCAGGATGACAGCCAGAGGGAACAAACTGTTTGTTTGCTCAGGAATTATCACCCTGAAGAGGATGATAATTACTGAATTAACAAGCTGGGCAGCTCCAGCTATGGCTTTCAATCAATGCCTGGGAGGGGTGGGGCTTGCAGAGCCCCTCAGCCAATCAGAGGTGTGTGTGTGGGGGGTGCTGCTTTGCTATGCATTCAAAATGGCAGCCCCGGCCATGATATGGCCATGAAATTGGGGGCCCCGGCCATGTTACAGCCATGTAATCGGCCACCAAGGCCCGTGAATTTGGCAGTTCCCTATCAATAACCCACCAGACAAGCATTGTAGCTGTAGTTAGACTAAGCTTAGTGCAGTGGAGGTTTTTTGTTATCTGATCTTCCAGTACAGTTTGTGAAGAGTATTCTGTCCTATTGAGGTAATAAGGCCCAGGGTTCCTGGTCCCCAAACCTATGTTGATAGCACTCACTAAATAATAACTCACTGTTGAGTCAAATCAAAATTGTAATCTAATTCTAGCTGTAGAATTCAAGGCTGGTTTCTTCCCTGAAGCTGTAGCGAGGCCAGCTCTTCAGTCTAGATGAAGTCCAGTCACACTCTGCTGCCAGGCAAGGCGTGAGTAGTGGCAGAGAGGAGTAAAATTGGGAGAGGGAAAAGTCTGAGCATTCTGTGGGGCTGCTCATTATCTGAAATCTCTAAATCAAGACTGGATACATTTCTGAAATACATGCTGTAGTTCAATCATAAGATTTGGATTTTATATGATATAGTATGTGAAGTCTTCGGCCTTGCTATGCAAGTCAGAGAAGATGATCATGATCTCTTCTGACCTTCAAATCTATTAACTTAAATACAGGGAGTGAGTATGTCCTAGGAAAGGGGCTCTCAATCTCCAGGCTGCGGCCCAGGGCTGGTCTGTAGCAGACTGGCTGCCAGTCCGCAGCACAGTTAGCTGCCAGACTGGAAGTAGCTGCGGACCAGCAAACCGCAGCCCCCCAGAGCTGGGTGGAGAGGCCATGGCTCCTTCTGTAGGGCCTACGGCAGCACCGACTTTGGCCCATAGGGTGAGGGCATCCTTACCTGTCTTCTGGCCAGAAATTCTGGCTGCAGTCAGCTGTGACTGCTGGGCTGTGGTTTGCTGGGCTGCGGCCACTTCTGGGCCACGGTTTGCCATAAAAACTTTGGGAACCCCTGTCCTAGGGTACTAAGAGCTCCATACATTAAGGTACTAGCACTATGAGCCTTATTGAGCTGGTCTCTACTGAATAAATAGTTACAGAGGACTGGTTAAACTCCCTAAGCCCTATCCCAACAAGCATTGAGCTCACCATAAGACATGGCAGGACCCCATGGCATTAGTTTCTCACTTGGTTATTCTGATGTTCAGATGGAAAATGTGAAGGGGCTGTCACCAGGATATTATGCAGATGTAAGAGGCAGAAAAACCACAGTCTGCTGTTTGGAGCCTAGCAGCAAGCCAAAATATCATCTTTTGACTTGGGAAGGTAACATATTTGATGTGGAAGACAGTGAGAGAGAATGACTGCTGGAAACCAAAGGTGCGCACAATGTATTTTTTCAGAATATAATCAGAGTTTAAAACATTGTAGGAGGAAAGGAGTTGGGCGAGAGAAGAGGAGAGAGAAACTGAATTTTGCATTTTATTAGAAGTCAAAAAGAGAGGAGAGTGAACTGTGCAAGTAAGTTCTTTAGCTCAGAGGTGACAGAACCACACTTGTTGGAGACAAAATGTTAGCTTATCTTAAATCATGTCCTAAAGCTCATTGTGCTCAGGGGACAACTTTTGATACCCTTTGAAAACAAGATCTCATTTAATACATTAGCATATACTGGTACCTAATCCTGCAGATAAGCATCAGTGGGTTAATGTATTGCTATCAGGAGACTCTCTTGAGGTTATCAGAAGACCACATTCAACAATGTACTGCACTGAATTTAAGTGGTTGGTCTGGGGTAAGCCAGATCAAACTAAATGGTCTTAATCACAGGCTCTTCTGGGATGTGGTAAAGAGGAAGCAGCTCATGGTAGACAGGAACAATACATTTATTTTAGTGGGAACTTCATTTATCATTACTTACTCTGACCCATGGAAAGTTAATCCTTTTAAAAAGTCTAGCCTCATGGCAGTAATAACAACAGACACACAGAAAGGGTTTTACGTTAGATAAGGTTGGTCAGATTCAAATGGCTTTGACTGCCTCCATGGGGAGAGATACATGTCTAAACTGGGCAATCACTGCATTGACTCTAGTTGAGCTTTGGCCATTTAATTTCACTGAGACAGACACTTGCTTCTCATGGCGTGTAAAATTATCAGGAAGATTCTGAGCTGATTATTGAGATAAATTTATAATAATCTCTCCTCGTAGGGCTTGGCCTGCAGGCCCTTAACCATACGAGTGGCCCTTCTCTGGACCCTCTCCAGGTTATCCGCATCCTTCTTGAAGTGCGGCGCCCAGAATTGCACGCAGTACTCCAGCTGCGGTCTGACCAGCGCCCGATAGAAGGGAAGTATCACCTCCTTGGACCTATTTGTCATGCATCTGCTGATGCACGATAAAGTGCCATTGGCTTTTCTGATGGTTTCGTCACACTGCCGACTCATGTTCATCTTGGAGTCCACTAGGACTCCAAGATCCCTTTCCACTTCCGTGCCACCCAGCAGGTCATTTCCTAGGCTGTAGGTGTGCTGGACATTTTTCCTCCCTAGATGCAGCACTTTGCATTTCTCCTTGTTGAACTGCATTCTGTTGTTTTCTGCCCACTTGTCTAACCTGTCCAGGTCTGCTTGCAGCTGTTCCCTGCCCTCCGGCATGTCCACTTCGCCCCATAGCTTAGTGTCATCTGCAAACTTGGACAGAGTACATTTCACCCCCTCGTCCAAGTCGCTGATGAAGACATTAAAGAGTATCGGTCCAAGCACCGAGCCCTGCGGGACCCCACTGCCCACACTCTTCCAGGTCGAAACCGACCCATCCACCACAACTCTCTGGGTGCGACCCTCCAGCCAATTCTCCACCCACCGGACTGTGCAGTAATCCAAGTCACAGCCCCTTAACTTGTTCACCAGTATGGGGTGGGATACCGTATCAAAGGCCTTCCTGAAGTCCAAGTATACGACATCCACCCCTCCTCCTGCGTCGAGGCGTTTTGTGACCTGGTCATAAAAAGAGGCTAGATTGGTCAGGCACGATCTACCTGCCACGAACCCGTGCTGGTTTCTCCTCAGCATAATTTGTCCTGCCGGGCTCTCACAAATGTGAGCCTTGATGATTTTCTCAGTTATTTCTACTTCCGAGTTAATATTCCTACACCTAAGTTAAGGTTTTTACCTAGAGTTAAAAACAGTGTGCAGCATGGGTGACTGGTACCTCCTGGGGTCGGGGGGGGGGAATCCCCCTGCAGCCGATTCCTCTGTGGCCAATCCTGGGAGGCAGGGTACCTTGTGGCCCATCCCGCTGACCTACAAGTGGCAGCGGCGTGCTGCTGGCACTTCTGGGTGTGCTGCTGGCCCTTCCAGGTAAGCGTGATCAGCTGCAGAGGGACCACTCCTCCTGGCACCCCCACTCCCTGGCCAGCTCTCTCAGGGGGGCACCAGCACTCTCGCCTGCCCCCTCTGCCCGGGAACACTGGCTGTTATGAGGTGTACATGCACCCCCGTGCACCCCCTATGCATCGCCACTGATCTGCAGGGCTGTGAACTAGAAGAGAGACGTTACTGGGAATGGTTAACAGACAGCAAAATTGTAGAAGAAAGGGTAGTTTGAATACTGGAACATCAAGACCATGGAGAGAGGGTCTTAATAATTAAGAAACATTATCAGGAATCACATAGTTTATAATGAAGTGAAGTCAACATGAAGTCAACTGACTCCCTCAGTGCTGCCTCATTAGAAATGCCACTGCCCCCCAGATGATTGGTTTTAAAGACTGAGTACAGCAGGAATCAGAGCAGGGTGTAACTGCACCACTGCACCCCACTACCACCTCCACCTCCAACCCCACAACAGACCTGGAGCTGAGAGATCACCGTCATCAGGGAATGAAGTCTGCAGTAGGATCCTAATGCCTTCTCATTTGTGGTGGCACTCTACCTTCCCTGGGGGTATTCAAGAGAAGGTTGGATGTGTATCTAGCTGGGGTAATGTAGGCCCAGCACTCTTTCCTGCTTATGCAGGGGGTCGGACTCGATGATCTATTGAGGTCCCTTCCGACCCTAGCATCTATGAATCTATGAATCTATGAATCTATGACAGTGAAGTATTAGAAGTGTCAAGATACTTAAGAAGACTCAATTTTATTTTATTAATTTGAGCAAGAGATGTATGTTTATCAATAATGACTACAGAACTAATGAAACCATATCTTTGGACTATTTAGATCATTTTTGCCTAGTTTCTTGTGTTTTTTAAAACTTAATATAGTCTCTAGAAAATTAGTGAACATTCCAATACAATTATATTTCTTTTTGCTATGATCTCAAACTGAATAATATAGTGCTATGGTAGATATCTACCATATTAGTAAAGCTTTTAGGTTCTCTTCAACTGGAGAAAAATACATGTCATGTTATATGTGATGATGATGCCCGTGGCAGGCCAGTAGGAGGTACTCCCATGTTGAGCCAGCCACCACACTGCACCTGACCACCTTCTAGGCTCTGAGTGCCTCCCTGGGGGCGCCTCATGTCCAGCCGATCCCCTGCTGGATCACATCCACAAGCCTGGGGGTAATGCCACCACCACCCAGTCTGGACTGATCTGGGACCTGCGCCCTCTGGAAAACACAGGCCTAGTAGTCCTTGAGGGTACTTGACCCACTTCAAGAAATTTGGGTGCTTCCCTCAGTCTGAAGTACAACTAGTGGTCTCCCTTAGTCTGTTGAACCAAGGGGACCCCAAGGCATAATTTAGACCCTCTCCCAATAAGTCTCCCATGCTAGGTACAAAGGAGAACTTTATTGGTTACAAGGAGTAGGTTGGGAATAGGGTACAGGGTAGAGCAATGTCAGAAAAATACCTTGAAGCAAACAGTGGCATGATAGCCTTTGATCACACCTCTGAGTTACTGCAAGCTATATATCTAGTTAGATCTCAAGGAGCTTACTCATAAGTATCATCCAGAGGCAGGAGGAAATTTCCTCTGGAGGCAAGCAGTTCACTGACCATGAATTTCAAGAGAGAGAGAATTTCAGATGGTCCAGCTTCTCTGATAGATTTCATCATGAGTGCTGCTCCTCCTCCTGGACAGTCCTTAACTTATATAGATCTTATGACCTCATTTAGCTGATCCAATCAAGGCCAGCAACTGTTGGCTGCCAGCCAACCAATTTGAAATGCATCACTGGTTGCCAGGTAGACTGGCAGGGTCTCTAGCCCCCTCCCAGTCAAGTTGGCATTGCCTAGAACAATAGGGAGTTTAAGCCCCCCACCCAGGTATGTGTGGCCAGTCACACAGGCAGAGGGACCAGGTTTCCCCCTCCCTCTGGAATGTATCCTGCTCAGGTTACAACTCAGGGTTACCTGAAGCTGCTGGGGCAGAGGTGTCTGCCCTTTGCAGTGACCATGGTAACCAAATTGTAAGATAGCAGAGTTTGGGGAGAGACAGTGATGGTATTCTGCCACAATGCCCAGAGGTGATGCAGCAGGGGAGGCATGGGGGCGGGGGGCATGTGCCCCCCTGACATTGGCTGTTGCTAAAGCTGCCACCGGTTTCTGCAGGTGGTCACCAACCCCCCTGCTACCGACGTGGCCACTGGTGGTGGCAGGCGGTCCCCGCTCACTGCCACCAACACCGTGGATGGTGGCTGCGGGTGGTCCTCGCTCGCCGCCCACCACTCACCTTACCATCCCCCATCCCCAAGACCGCTGCAGCCACCTGTGGGTGGTCCCCATTTGGCCTACCCTCACCACCAATAGCAGCAAGGCAAGTACAGGTTAGATATTAGGAAAAATGGTTTCACTGGGAAGATAGTAAAACACTGGAGCAGGTTACTCAGAGAGGTTGCAGAATCTCCATCCTTGGAGTTTTTTAAGACCTGACTAGACAGAGCCTTGGTCCTGCTTTGAGATGATGTCCTGGGGTCGCTTCCAACCCTAATTCTCTATGACTATGATGATGCATCCCCCTTTTCAAACTCCTAGATTTACCCACTGGCCTGTCTCTTACCTGAGCTTTTTGGATAAGGCATTTGAAAAGGTGGGTAGCAAACAGCTCTGGCAGTGTTGGGAGGGCTCAAATTTCCTGGATTCTTGCTAGTCAAGTTTTATGACTGGATATGATACAGAAATGCTCCGTTGGCTTTGTGGGTTGATGATCTCCCATGCAAGAATGGAGAATTGTCCATATTTAGTCTTCTAGCCCTGTTAGCAGCATTCCATAGTGTTGGTCACATGCATTTGTTGTCTTGGCACAGATAGACAGGATCACTCATGAGTGACTCCATTCTTTCCTTTCAGATAGATACCAAAGATTAGGGCTGGGTAACTGCTCAACTGACCCAAAGACTGTTTCCTGCAGGGTTCCAGAGAGCTCTGGTCTGTCATCCCACCTGTTTAGCCTGTAAATGAGGGTGCAGAGGGCGGCAGAAGGAAGGTCTAGGCTGGAATGCTGTCAGTATGCAGATGATAGGCAGCTTGATATCTCCTTTCCATTGGATCCAGATGGTGCAGGATCTCAGTTCTCTAGTGCCTGATTAAGACTGCAAGCTGGTGGGATCCAAATGCTGAGAAGAGTGCTGATAGTTGGCTTCAGAAAACAACCTGGGAATGTGATACAGATAGTGCCTGCTGTCATTACTGATTGGTTCTGCATACTTTTCAGAAAGCACGCACACTGTTTCACAGGTGCTTCTGGATACCTGTTTGTTCCCAGAACCTCAATAGAAGAAAAGCTATGGCTAAAGGTGCTTTTGTACAAGGCAGAGATAGAAAAAAAAAATGTAATAGTTCCTCTTGGATCAGGACATATCCACAGTGATCTATTACTTTGTGTCTTGATTTTTGTCCATTACTTCTGGATAACTGAAATGTGATAGATAGAGGCTGTGCTTAAATACAGCTCACAGCATGCAAAGCTAGTTATGGGTGTGAGGCAGTATATGATATCAGTATTTCAGACTATGTGAGTTTCCCATTATTTGCCAGTTCAGTGCAAGAGGCTGATACTGATATATCAAGTCCTAAATGGTTTGGGTTGTGGGTACTTGTAACAACACTCTCTGTAAATGAAGCACTTTCACTATATTTTAATGTCTTGAAACAGAACATTTCCAGCAAGGGACCCATAACTGAAACTTGTTTCTTTCATTGCTTCAAAACAGCCTGATTTTTCGGTCTTTAGAATGCACTGTAATGTTGTCTTTTCCCTTTGCCTGAAACAGGTTGGTGTGGAAGGATGTCTTCAAGGCTGGCTTTTGTTTTGGGTTGTTGATCTATTGCTTCTAAAGATTTCACTTTCCATTGATATGGTTGACCCTAACGAGCATCATTTTTGTAACCAGTAGGTTGTCTGGGACAGGGATCTTCTCTTGCTATCTGCATGTATAGCACCCAACACAATGGGATCATAATCTCAGTTGGGGCCTCTAGGCATTACCAGATTATAGTATATAATTATGATATGTCCATAAAATGTTGTCACTATTGGAAAAATACCAGGGAAAAAGGTGAAAAAGAAAATGTATTTGATTTGACTTGGAGAACTGACATTTCTATAGCACCTTTCAACCACTTAACAAACATGAATTAATTATTTTCCTTCAGTCTGTCATAATATTTACCTATCCCCATTTCATAGACCAGCAAAGTGAGGGGCAGATATTAAAGAACTTCTGGGTTGTCATTCAGTAGTTCAGCAGCAGAGCTAAGAGCCCTTTTCTTTTTTTTTTCTTAGTTTCCTGTTCTTCTCAGCAGACTACACAGACATCACTGCTGTACTAGCCTACTAATGGTTTTCATCACCAGACAGTGGACTGTAGAGGTGTTAGAAGAAACAGATCCAAGTCTTGAAAAATCATGTCAAACCCTAATTAGAAGGTCTGCATGTTTTTGGGTGGAAGTGATTTGATGGGAAAGATTTTTTTTTTTAGCATCCTCCCATGGATTTGATTGTGAACAATAAATATTCTTCATATATCCTTTTTTTGTAATAGGTCATATTTTCACAATGTCAAGCGTGCTGCCTTCTTTTTGGTAATATAGCTTACCTAATCAAAACAGGGCTTATCTAAGCCCCCAGCCAGAGATATCTCTGTGTTGGCTACAATGCTGTGTATCCTAGCAACTTAAAAAAGGCATTACAGAAGGCTTTGTAGACATTTATCTGTTACACAAAAAAGCGTCTGTTCAGAGAATGTTAAGGGTATGACACAGGCTGACAATAGTCAGGAAATACAGCTTTGGGCTTGATTCTCTCTCCTTGCTCCTCATCAGAGTGTAAGAAGACACAGTCATGATACCAATGGATGGAATAGCCCTACATTTATATTGCCTTCCTCTTGTCACAAATATAATGCTATTTAAATGTGGTTCTTAAAATTCAGTTTCTTTCCCTAAGGTAGGTTTAGTGCTCACAAAAGGTACCAGACAGTCTTTTCTGTTAATTTACCCATCCTCTTCTTTGGAATCACCTCCCATGAGAAAATGGTTATTTCAGTCTTTGTGCCTGTATAGCCTTTTGTCTTTCTACTGTGAATGTTTTCATAAGATGTGGTACAGTGTGGATGCCTGTCTACAAGCAAGCAGACTGAAATTGTTAGCAAGTCACCAGAGATGCTTAAGATGGTTATGGCATTCCAGCGCTACATACCTACCCAGACCTGGTAATGAGCAGAGTTATCTCGCTACAGATTCTCCATACCACCCAGTTAGTTCCCAGACTAGAAAGATACCTTTTGTACAAAGCTGAAGAAAGCACTCTGGAACCTGGAATCCTGGTCTGGAGTATTAGAAGTAAAAGGTTAAGAGTCAAAATATGCAATTTTTATCATTCATACCAAAAGGTCATGAAAACCCTGTAAAATGACACTTAAAAATATCTTTTTTCATTTATAAATATGTGTCTGAAACCTCACAACTTCTTAGGAAAGTTGTGGAGGATGTAACAAGGTAAAGGGAGGAGGAGGTTCCTTCACTGTCAATAATAATCCTTGTGGAAGAGTCCTATGACAGTGATTAGAATTCTATAGACTTTGAATCATCTTATAGAATTTAAGAGGCAATGATCCCCTCGCTGTGAAGTTCGATGAGATTTTTTTAAATAACAGAAAAGAAATAACTTTGTTTTGAATTTCATGGATAGGTCAGTTTCCCAGGGGACCAAATTGGCAGAGCCCAGTTGACTTCTTTGGAGCTACACAAACAGGTATCAGCTGAAAAACTGTCCCTAAAGGTTTTCTGAGTTATTCCTATAGAGCTTTATTGATATCATCCATGTTAAATTGCCAAGAGAGAGGACTTTTTCTTTCCTTCAGAATCAAGACTCAATATAAAGACTTTAACCCCAAGTAAATATTTTTATCACCCATTTCTAAAACCTCTAAAATAGTTTATAGAAAAAAATATGATGAAACCTGAGCAGCAGCCTTAGTCATAAGTTTGATTGCTGTAGTACTGTAGCAGGAAATCCTCTGTATCCCTGTCAGCAGGTCAACAGCAGGCCTTTCATCCTCATTATTCTCCATCATAATCTTCATTAGCAGAACACTTGGCGTATTACTTGCTACTCATGGTTTCCATATTGTCTGTACACCAAAGGATTATTTGAATAATGAAATTTTCCAGTGGTTTCGTACTCATGATATCCAGGATTGCTTTGGGTTGGCCCATTGTGTGTGTATATGTACACATGACAACAGAGAGGAATTACTAAATCCTTTTGCAAAACCAGAAGCAGGAGGATTTGCCCTTTTTACCAGCATCTGTCTAAACTGCCCATCCATTTGTTTTCTGTTTTAGTCTTTCTACTGATAAGATTTCCATTGTATGTGCTTAAGAGGAGACAATTGGTACCTACTACGCAGTAGAGAATTGTACCTTGCTCCTCTGATTCACTGTAGAAACGCCTACATATGCTTGACCCATTTTTTTGAGATTTGTTTTTGTAATAGGAATGGAGAAACAGGAGAGAGACCTTACAGCTGTATGCAGATTATCTGTGTATTCATAAGGATATGTTGATATATGTAAAATGCCTGTATTTCTTTACAAAAGTCTTGAGTGAAATCGGTGTATGATCTCACTTAACAGGTTAAAAATATTTAGCAAACATTGGGGCAGATAGTGCTGAATGGAGCAGAATTGGTAAGGAGAAAAATGTAGAATTCCCACCAAGAACACGGTTACTTCATAGTGTCATATTATTCTGCCTATAATACAAATGACAGAAATGTGGCTATAGTTAAAAAAAATCCAGTAAAGTTTCTGATAAAGGGACTCCTATTCTGAATTTATTACCAATTACCATAGCGTATTAAGCTAACATAAAATAATTAAAAATTTTTGAATACACGTTGCTTCCTTTCAGTAAAATTGGTTACATTATTTTCTAAAGATAGGGTGAATTTTTTTAGCTGGCCATTTCTGGACATGATTTAGTCAGAGCTTAGCTGACCAGGGTTGAGCCTGTACTTGGATGGCAGACTGCCAAGGAAGACCTAGTTGCTGCAGAAAGTAGAGTTGGGTATGCTGTTTAGGAGAAACTACCCTACCTTTAGAGCCTATACTAAATGCCTAACTAGTACGGGAGCCTGCCTAGTATTCAGAGGCACTTTGCTTTTGTATTTCAGGTCACTTGTAAAGCTAAGATTCTTACTGCCTGTGATCACTTAAAGATTTTTTGTCACCTGCTATAGCAGGGGTGGGCAAAATGTGGCCCATGGGCTGTTCTATCTGGCCCGCAGGGCCCCTAAAAAATTTAGAAAATTAATATTTATCTGCCCCTGGCTGCCTGTCATGCAGCCATTGATGGCTTGCCAAAACTCAGTAAGCGGCCCTCTGCCCAAAATAGTTGCCTGCCCCTGTGCTATAGGAACAGATTTTGAGCATCAGTGTCCTGAATAATATAGATGCCAATATGAATAAGTATATTCTGTCAAATGAACTTGAGGCCCAGCACTGCAACAAGGTTCTGCAAAGTTCTGCATTGTAAGATATGTTTGGTAATACCTTTTACTGGACCAACTTTAAACTTCGGAGAAGCTACAAAAGCTTAGGGCACAAAATGCCATTCTTCAGGTCTGGGAAAGAAGCAAATACAGTATAAGCTAAACGTTAAAACAATACTTTTCATTTAAGTCCATTATGTAAATGAAAGTGATCAGAGAAAAAAAAGAAGCAGGTAGTAAACTTGAGGAGCAAAGAAAAGTTATCAGGAGTAGTTACAGAGCAAGCAAGGAACATTTGAAATAGGCCTGATTTTCCTAATTTTCTAATTATATTTATCTTTCTTGCATATTTTGTTTCCCTGTATTTTGTTACCCATCCCGCAGAGGTGCTGTGAGGGTCAGTTGCTTAATGTTTTGCAGTTTTGTGAACACAGTTAAATAAATAGTGTTACTATGGGCATGTCCAGACAAGCATGGCTGTGTGGTATGTGGCACTGCAGACATGTCTGCAGTACCACATACTGCAAAGTCAAGTGTTCTCCACACTGCAAAGGGGGAGTGTTGGAGCTATTCATGTAGGACTGAAAACTATCCGCTGGCCCCAAGAGACAGCATGACAGGTAGAAACCAGAGAGTGGTTCTATGATTATGTTATGACCTTTTAAAGGTGTACCTTTCTCCTCCTTCTCCTCATGTCCTGGGGAGATCCCTGCTCAGATCCCTCCAATAAGTCCATATGTGAAGTTTTGACCAATTTGACTGGATTGCAGGGCTTGACCAGGAGGCAAAAAAATGCCTTTCTGATTTGGTAGCATGTTACAGCATTTGGCACAGGTAGTGAAGAATCAGGATTAACAGAGGATTCTAGACAATGTTCTGACTATTTTATAGAATCATAGGATCATAGAAAATGGGGTTGGAAGAGACCCCATGAGATCATATAGTCCAACCCCCAACTCAAGGCAGGGTTGTGCCTGATTAAACCATCCTAGTCAAGTGTCTGTCTAACCTGCTTTGCACAATTTTTTAGGGATGGAGAGTCCATGACTTCTCTAGTCGGCCTGTTGCAATACTTAGCCACTCTCCTAATGAGAAAGTTCTTTCTAATCTCCAACCTAAATTTCCCCTGCTACACTTTGAGGCCACTGGTCCTAGTCTTGTCTTCTGTCCCATCCTGTCCTCTTTATAACAACCCTTCTGTTACTTGAAGTGTGTTTTCAAATCCCTGTCTTGTCTTCTAGTCTTCAGACTAAATCTTGTTTTTTCAGACTTTCCTCCTAAGTTATGCTTCCCAGGCCTCTCTTTGTTGTCCTCTGCCGGACGTTTTCCAATGTCGATGTCTTTTTTGAAGCGTGGACCCAAAACTGGATGCAGTGCTCCAGGTGAGGCCTCGCCGATACTGAACAGTGGAAGAATCACTTTTCTTGATTTACAAGTGAAGATCCTGCTAACACAACCCAGTATGCTATTGGTTTTTTTGCAACAAGAGTACATTGTTGACTCATATTTAGCTTCTAGTCCACTATAGCCCACAGAGTCTTCATTGTAGTACTGCAGCCTACCCAGTCATTCCCCAGTCTGTATTTGTGCATGAATTTATTCCATCCTAAGTGCAAACCTTTGTACCTGTCCTTGCTGAATTTCATCTGATAAATTTTGGACTACTTTTCAAGGTCATTCTGCATCCTAACCCTGTCCTCCAGAGTGTTTGCAACTACGTCCAACTTGATATCATCCACAAATTTCCCAAGCATACACTCATTTCCATCATCCAAATAATTAATATAGTCAATGATACCAAACCCAGGACAGATCATATGGGAAACCCACTTGAAACCCCCTCTCAGTGAGACAGTGAGCCATTGATGACTACTCCCTGAGCTCAATGATCCAACCAGTTATGTATCCACCTTACAATACTTGCATTCAAGGTTCCCTCTAAGGTGCACGTGTGCACAGCCACACACAACTAAAAGTTTGGCCACGTACAGCCTTTTCAAGTCCGCGCACCAGGAGAGAAGCTGAAGGTCAGCTCCTAGGCGAGGTGGGGGCGGGAGCCTGGTACGGGCTCTGCTGGCTCTGGGGAAGTCCTCTGCTCCCCTGCATTGCCTTGGGGAGCAAGGAGGCGCGTGGCATCAGGGCCGGGGAGCGGAGCAGTGCCCCAGAGCCGGTGAAGCCTCACTTGGGGCAGGGAGCAGCTCCTCCCCGAGGTGAGGCAAGGCAGGCATGGAGGCTGGGGGGGATGGCTGGCTCAAGCTCTGCTGACTCTGGGGAAATGCTCTGCTCCCCAGCCCTGATGCAAGGGAGCAGAGCACTTCCCCGGAGCTGGCGGAGCCTGCGCCAACCCCCAGTTCTGGCCCCCAGCCTCTCAGCTCCAGTCTCCAGCCCCAGCTCTAGCCTCCAGCCCCTGGCCCCCAGACTCCGGCCCCTGGCCTCTTGGCTCCAGCCTCCGGCCCCAGCTCCAGCTTCCGGCCCCTGGCCCCCAGACTCCGGCCCCTGGCCTCTTGGCTCCACCCTTCGGCCCCAGCTCCAGCTTCCGGCCCCCGGCCCCAGCCTCTCGACCCCAGCTCCCGACCCCAGCCTTCAGCCCCCTTTGGTAAGTGTCCCATGCCAGACCGAGGCAGCACGCTCACGGACCGAGGCAGTGCACTCATGGACCGCTACTCCTTAGAGGGAACATTGCTTGCAATTAATCTGTATTTCCTTAGCCAGTTAATAAGAATGTTATGTAAGATAATATCAAAAACTACTAAAATCAAGCTATATTACATCAACTGTTCTCTCCCCATCCACAGAACCTGTCATTTTGCCATAGGAGGAAATCAAGGTGGTCAGGCATAATTTGCTTTTGGTGAATCCATGCTGGCTATTTCTGATCACCTTGTTTTCCTCCAAGTGCTTTGGAATAGATTCCTAGAGGACCTGCTTTGTGATCTTTCCAGGTATGAGGTCACGCTGGCTTGTCTATAATTCCCTAATGCTTCTTCTATACTTTCTTAAAGATTGGCTGTTTTATGTACCCTTTTCCAATCAAGTAGAACCTCTCCTGACTTTCATGAGCTCTCAGAGATGATAATTGATAGTTCTGAAATTACCTCAACCAATTCTTTCACTACTCAAGGGCAGGGATCAGCAGTTTTTTGCCATTATGGGCTGGAGTTTGTGACCTGGCTGTGCCTGTAGGCCAGAAAGATCTGGCCCCTATGGGAGATACCTGACCTCTGTGCAGTCAGTAAAGTGCAGCCATAGCAAAAAAGCAGGCTCTGCAGTAGTGAGGAAAACTTTGGATGGGATGGGTAACACAGTGCAGCTCTGTGCCACCAATCCTTTGTGCTGGATCAGACCTTTGTGAGCCAGGGCAGACATCTGCGAGCCAGATATGGCTCACAGGCTATAGGTTGCTAACCACTGCTCTAGGGTATATCCCACCTGGCCTGATGACTTGAAAGCATCCAGCTGCTCTAAGTAATCCCTAACCTGTTATTCCATTACTTTAGACTGAGGCCTAACCTGTTATTCCATTACTTGTCTCCTCTCTCTTCACTGCCAGCTGTACTTGTGAGAGGGTAGCTAATTTTGATTTGTGAAGACTAAAGAAAAAAGCCTTTAAATACTTCAGTTTTCTCCACAGCAACCCTAAGTAGATTGCTTTCCTCATTCAGTAAGGGACCTGCACTTTCTTTGGTCTTTTTTTGACATAGTTATAGAATCCTTTTTTTACTGTTCTTTATGTTCTTTCCTAGTTCCATCCACATTATACTTTGGCCTCCTTTATTTCCTCCCTGCATGCCTGTGCAACTCTGATATTCTTCCTTAGTAATATGACCAAGTTGCCACGTTTTGTAGCATGACTGTACTGAGGTTAAAAAATATACAGGAAAGAATGACTTCTTTGAACTATAATATTAGCTCTGCCTACAAAACCTGAATTTATAGGGGTAAGATAAGAAACTACTAAGGTATATTAAATACAAGAAATAGGGTTAGCTTTAAAAGGCTCTCTAAAAGTTAGTTAGCAAGGAGTGAGGTATTACATCATATATATATATATAATACAAAAGTGAAATGTTATGCAATATATAGTGGGGGCTGGGGAAGAAAAATGTATTGCTTACTGGCACTGTTTTTTTTTTAATCTGTTCTGGTGCCAACTTGCAGTGACTGAATTTTATAGCTTGTGCAACAACTGTTAAGTTTCACAACACTCTGTTCTGTAAAATACTTTATCAACCACCAAAATAACGAATGACTTGCATGTTAAAGGTCTAATAAGATTGTCCAAGATGTATGTTTCTAAGAGGAATATATTTTTGTATAGCCTTATGTTCCCAAAATGACAGTCATTTAAGCATCACCACAGCCTTAGAGTTATATTATTATACCTATTTCTCAGATGGAGAAACTAAGTCTTGGTGAAGCTTAGCTGGTTGCTCAAAGACACTCTTCAAGACTGAGGAATAGAGGAGTCCTGAAGCCAAATTCAGTTCTGGTGTAACATTACTAAAAGTGCACCTAATTACCCCAGCCTTAATTTGGCTGCTGTGTTATCAGTGGTTAGCTTTGGCCAGTACATAATCTGTGCATGCTCAGTCATGTGTGTGTGTGTATTTAAATTTCAGGAGGGCAAACTTCAACGAGCTAAGGAGGATAGTCGGGGAAGCGCTGAGGTCCCAGAGGGGAGGGGAGCCAGGTGTCCAAGGAGAGTGGTCGCTCCTTAAGGAGACGATCCTCCAAGCCCAAAGGAAGGTAATCCCAATGAGGATCAAAGGGAGCAGGAGGGCACACAAGCCTCCATGGCTCAACAAGAGCATCCGTGAATGTCTCCTAGCAAAAAGAGAGGCATACACCCAATGGAAAGAAGGGGACATCACCAGGGACAACTATACTGCAGTCGCTCGGGGATGTAGGGAGGCAGTCAGGAAGGCCAAGGCAGAGATGGAATTAGGGCCAGCTTCCCAGATTAAGGACAATAAGAAGTCCTTCTTTAAATACATAGGGGGTAAAAAGAAGGTTCCGGGTAATGTGGGGCCCTTGCAGGACGCGTTGGGAAATTTGGTCATCACACCAGATGACAAAGCTAACATGTTTAACGATTTCTTTGCCTCCGTCTTCCTAAGTAGAGACCAGACAGTCACCTCCCTGCTGGGCCCCCCTCGGGCCCCAGGGGAGGCACACCTGGGCCAAGGGTTAGCGAGGATTTAGTTAGGGAGCTTCTGGAGGAACTGGACGTATTCAAGTCAGCCGGCCCAGATGATCTCCACCCTAGAGTACTAAAGGAATTGGCCAAGGTCATTCCAGGACCCCTGGCATGGCTTTACGAGCACTCATGGTGCTCAGGAGTGGTGCCGGAGGACTGGAAGAGGGCCAACATGGTTCCCATCTTCAAAAAGGGGAGGAAGGAGGACCCAGGAAATTATAGGCCAGTTAGTCTTACCTCAATCCTAGGCAAGCTGTTTGAGAAAATTTTTCTGGCACACATCCACAAGGGGCCAGCTGGGAACTGCATACTTAGGGGCAACCAACATGGGTTCATCAGTGGCAGGTCCTGTCAAACCAACCTGGTGGCCTTTTACGATCAGATCACCAGATCATTAGATGCAGGGGTAGCAGTGGACATAGTCTTCCTGGACTTCCAGAAGGCTTTTGACACTGTCTCTCACCCTGTTCTCATTAAGAAACTGGGGGGCTGTGGCGTAGTCACCCACACAGTCAAATGGGTCACCAACTGGCAGGAGGGCTGCACCCA
This sequence comes from Crocodylus siamensis, assembly GCF_052110815.1. Classification (NCBI taxonomy): domain Eukaryota; kingdom Metazoa; phylum Chordata; order Crocodylia; family Crocodylidae; genus Crocodylus; species Crocodylus siamensis. Next base: position 265,575,176 of record NC_143396.1, read on the forward strand.
CAGGGTGGTCGTGGATGGGTCCTTCTCAACCTGGAAGGACGTGGGCAGTGGGGTTCCACAGGGTTCGGTCCTCGGGCCCGCACTGTTCAACATCTTCATCAGTGACTTGGACAAGGGGGTGAAAAGCACCCTGTTCAAATTTCCTGATGACACTAAGATGTGGGGGGATGTGGGCACACTAGAAGGAAGCAACAGACTACAATCGGACCTAGACAGGTTACAAGGGTGGGCGGACGACAATAGGGTGGGATTCAACACAGACAAGTGCAAAGTGATGCACCTGGGGAGGAACAACCGGCACCTACAGGTTGGGGAACTTCCCTCTTGTCAGCATGGAGGCAGAAAAGGATCTTTGAGTCATCATTGACTCCAAGATGAACATGGGCCGGCAGTGTGGGGAGGCAGTCAGGAAGGCCAACCGCACCTTGGCATGCATCCACAGATGCATCTCGAGCAGGTCCAAGGAGGTGATCCTCCCCCTCTATGCGGCACTGGTCAGGCCACAGCTGGAGTACTGTGTCCAGTTCTGTGCGCCGCACTTCAAGAGGGATGTGGACAACATGGAGAAGGTCTAGAGGAGGGCCACTCGCATGATCAGGGGACAGCAGGGCAGGCCCTATGAGGAGAGGCTATGGGACCTGAACCTGTTCAGCCTCCACAAGAGGAGGCTGAGGGGGGATCTGGTGGCCTGTTACAAACTAGTCAGGGGGGATCTGCAGGCATTGGGGGAGTCACTGTTTCCCCGAGCACTGCCAGGCGTGGCCAGGAATAACGGTCACAAGCTGGCGGAGGGTAGATTTAGGCTAGATATCAGGAGGCGCTACTTCATGGTCAGGGCGGCTAGGGTCTGGAACCAACTTCCAAGAGAAGTAGTGCAGGCTCCTACCCTGGGGGTCTTTAAGAGGAGGCTAGATGAACACCTTGCTGGGGTCGTTTGACCCCAGTACTCTTTCCTGCCATGGCAGGGGGTCGGACTAGATGATCTACTCAGGTCCCTTCCTGCCCTAGAAACTATGAAACTATATTAATGTGTATAAATATGTAAATATATATATAAATAACTATATAAATATATATATATATATATCTGAGTAAAGAGAGTATTAATATGCATCACTATGAAACCAGAAAGGAGTTTTGTGGAGTCTTCCTTTTTGGAAGCATAAAATAATGCCAATTTGAAGTGGAAGTAAAGTAAAAAACAAAACTCCTAATTCTTTACTGTGTGCAAAATATGTCAAACACTTGAAAATGTGTCTTTGTTAATCAATACATTACAGTCAGCATTGAACGATGCAGTTCAAGCTTATCTCTATTGGCCTAGCTTCTGTACTGTAGAGCAGTGGTTCTCAACCTTTTTGTATCAGCACCCATTTGTGAACATCAGTGGCCAGTCCCAACCCAGTGCCCCTCACTCCTGACCCGTTGCCTCCAAGCCCAGCCCCCCAGTGTGTTGGGCAGGGAGTGGGTGTGTGGGGTGGGGGTTCAGGAGGGACCCCAAGCAGCCCCTTGCAGGCTAGAACTCTGCCATCCTTCAAGGGAAAAGCCACCGTTTCCCAGGTTTTTCTCCTATAAAGGAGAATCCATTTTTCAAATTTGTTCGCAACCCTTTCATATATGCTTGTGACCCACTTTTGGGTTCCAACCCACAGGTTGAAAAACACTGCTGTAGAGAACATTTTGTGACCTCTGTGTGACCAAAGGACAATTCAGTATTTCATAGTGGTTCTGAAGTTTGACCCTCAGTTAACAAGCTGGGAGACTGCTGGATGAAAAGTGCTTGTAACACAACTGGGAGTTACCAGATGGCATTTGTAAAGGATAGTATTCCTGACTGGTTCACCTGAAAATTTAGCCAGTATTCAGAACCTTGCAGGTTTGTTTCTGCAAGGAAGAAAAACTAATGATCTGAGAGGTATATTCTTTTGTGCTGTCTTGTTTATTTGCAAATAATATACAAAGATTTTTTTTCTCTGAATACAGAAGAGGCAAAGAACAACAGGCAGTTTTCTTACTCAGAAATTTGTGTCTGCCTTTCCAGTGTGTTCTGTACACAAGAAGCTCTGCCTATGCTTCCTCTCAGGCACATGCTCACAACTGATCATCCCGATGTCCATGGGCTTTTTTTTTTCTTTCTCATACACATAGATGACTGAACAAATCCCTAGGCCCTTGCATTCAAGTCTCAACTTTTGATCAGGGCCTTGATATGTGGTACATTATCTTGGAATTAGATCTATATATTCAGATTTTTAACAATGGCACTATATGGAAATGTTTTTCATTAACTGTGATGCAATTCTTTTTAAAACTTCAGCACATCATAAAATTTATTTCCTTCTGGAATCATTTTCTGATTCAAATAATTTTGAGTTATAGTTGCCACCTTCAGGTTGCACCAAAAAAACCCAAAACAAACGTTACAAGGTACCAAAGCCTTGTATTGGATCAGAAGCTTTGTACTTTCATAAATAACATTTTAAAAAAGCATAATGGAGTGTCCTGGAAATCAACCATCAAAAATGAATTGGAAATAATATATGAACCTTCCTAAGAAGGGCAAGAATTTTAAAGCAGCAAGCAGAGCACAGCTCCCAGGGTCCTCTGAAAGCCCTGCTTTGGAAAGCAAAATGCTGTTGTCTGCTGATTTGGGTCAGGAAGAAAGGTAGTGACCTTTCTATTCATACTTGAATAGACACATTAGCTGAAGAGAAGGAAATAGCTGAGAGCATATTCCAATAGGCTTAATGAATCTCTTTCCAAAGCTAACTCAATGCCTGCATGCTGGATATTTTATAACATAATGAAAGGTCCAAGTAAACCAGAGAGCAATTTGTAATAATGTGTGTTCATTTGAGACAGGTCAGTGTTTGGGACAAATTCACCAAATGTCTGTAAAAGCAGATAACTTGGGGAACCGGGCTGGCTTTAAAAAAACAGTAGGCCTGTGTCTCCCTGCAGCACTGATGCTGCAGCCAGGCCTGCATAGGGATTTCAGTTTGGGAGGATTTCTGATTATGTAGTTGGCAATGATTCCTTGCATGTTCATTACTGGATTGTGGTTCCAGCTTAATAAAGACATCTTTTCTTCTCCCCAACCCCCACTTTTTTTTTTCCCCCCTATACAGAGCTGTCCTATATCTATGGTCCTGCTGGATAGATTTTTTTTTGTGCTTGCCCAGTACTATGCTTTTGAGGTGTCGGGAAACCAGGTTAGTCTAATGGTACAATGTAGCCATTAAAAGGGGAAGGTGAGTTTATGGTTAGGGCAGCAGGTAAACTGGAATGGTACCTGAGCTGCCACAGATGTCCTGTGTGACCATGGGCCTACCAAATAATCTGGCTGTCTTCATTCCTTATCTGGAAACCAGGGATACTGACACTCAGGGTTTGTCTACCCAGTAGCTGAAGGTATGATTGCAGTATGAGGAGGTGTACCCAAGCCAGCTTTAATCTAGTGTGCATGGATGATGACATGGCCACACAACTGTTATCCTGAGTACATCTCCTGGGCCCCAGGGAACTAGTACATCCAGCACTGAAGCTTGTGCTGCCATGTCTTCCCTGCTGTTGATATTACAGACTCTCCTCACATACAAGCAGATGTACTTTGGTACCTTGTCTTGCATTTGATAAAAAAAATAAGTGCTCACTAGATAGAAAGTAGCGTGGCTGATTGTGCTGCAGTCACTTTTAGCAGCAGTGTAGACGCACCTTGACTTTATCTGCCTTGCCTATTTAAGCTACCGTGCAGTCTTTTTTGGACAGAGACTTTTTACTACATTGTGTGTACACAGTCCTTTACACTGTGAAGTCCTAATCACAGGTGAAATTTCTTGGTTCTACCTTAGTAGACAAAAAAGACTTTAAAAAATTCTTTGTTTGTTTTTAACCAGTCCTAGAGTCAAAAGGAAGTAGGAGACCAGCAGAGGCATAGCTAGCTAGTAAGTGTTGTGCCTTTGCTGGAGTCTGTGTGGGAGGAGCTCAGCCCCGCAGAGCAGGGGGAGTTGCCACTGAAGAGCAGGAGGGGTTAGTTTGACCTGTTTCAGGGGCTTAAGGTCCCTGGCTCCTGCTACTGCAGTGCAATCTCTCCACCCTCAGTTGCTGCTTCTGCCACAGTGCAGACTCCCCGTGGGGCCACCATTCTGATGCCCGCTCTGAGTTGGTGCCCGGAGCCAGTGCCCTGCTCATCCACCCCTTGTTGCATTACTGGGAGACCACGATTCTAGACACTTCTCAGCCTGAGGGGATTCAAATATGCATCTCTCATATACCAAGGTGGTGCCTTAACTACCTGGCTAGAGAATAGCCCCAGAAACACACTCTCTACTCTTCCTGCTCTTCCTGTTGTAGCTGGATCACTGCGCATAAAGGAGTGCAAGGGTCATAGGGCCAGGAGGAGAGCAAATAAGGAAGTGTGATTATAACCTAGAGATAGGGGCTCCCCTGTGTTTCATAGTTTCATAGTTTCTAGGGTCAGAAGGGACCTGAGCAGATCATCTAGTCTGACCCCCTGCCATGGCAGGAAAGAGTACTGGGGTCAAATGACCCCAGCAAGGTGTTCATCTAACCTCCTCTTAAACACCCCCAGGGTAGGAGCCTGCACCACTTCTCTTGGAAGTTGGTTCCAGACCCTAGCCTCCCTGACTGTGAAGTAGCGCCTCCTGATATCTAACCTAAACCTGCCCTCTACCAGCTTATGACCGTTATTCCTGGTCACTCCTGGCGGTGCTCGGGGAAACAGTGACTCCCCCAATGCCTGCTGATCCCCCCTGACTAGTTTATAACAGGCCACAAGATCCCCACTCAGCCTTCTCTTTTGGAGGCTGAACAGGTTCAGGTCCCGTAGCCTCTCCTCATAGGGCCTGCCCTGCTGTCCCCTGATCATACGAGTGGCCCTCCTCTGGACCCTCTCCATGCTGTCGACATCCCTCTTGAAGTGCGGTGCCCAGAACTGGACGCAGTACTCCAACTGCGGCCCGACCAGTGCCGCATAGAGGGGGAGGATCACCTCCTTGGACCTGCTCGAGATGCATCTGTGGATCCATGCCAAGGTGCGGTTGGCCTTCCTTACTGCCTCCCCACACTGCCGGCCCATGTTCATCTTGGAGTCAGTGATGACCCCCAGATCCCTTTCCACCTCCGTGCTGACAAGAAGGGAGTTCCCTAACCTGTAGGTATGGTGCCAGTTGTTCCTCCCGAGGTGCATCACCTTGCACTTGTCTGTGTTGAATCCCATCCTATTCTCGTCCGCCCACCCTTGTAACCTGTCTAGGTCTGATTGTAGCCTGTTGCATCCTTCCAATGTGCCCATGTCCCCCCACATCTTAGTGTCATCAGCAAATCTGAACAGGGTACTTTTTACCCCCTCATTCAAATCGCTGATTAAGATGTTGAACAGTGCGGGCCCGAGGACCAAACCCTGGGGGACCCCACTGCCCACGTCCTTCCAGGTTGAGAAGGACCCATCCACGACCACCCTCTGGGTGCGGCCCTCCAGCCAGTTGGCGACACATTTGACTGTGTGGGTGTCTACACCACAGCCCCCCAGTTTCTTAATGAGAACAGGGTGAGAGACAGTGTCGAAGGCCTTCCAAAAGTCCAGGAAGACTATATCCACTGCTACCCCTGCATCTAATGATCTGGTGATCTGATCGTAAAAGGCCACCAGGTTGGTCTGACAGGACCTGCCACTGATGAACCCGTGTTGGTTGCCCCTAAGCATGTAGTCCCCTGCTGGCCTCTCCTGGATGTGTGCCAGCATAATTTTCTCGAACAGCTTGCCTAGGATCGAGGTGAGACTAACCGGCCTATAGTTTCCCGGGTCCTCCTTCCTGCCTTTTTTGAAGATGGGGACCACGTTGGCCCTCTCTCAGTCCTCCGTTGTGGTCCCTAACACCAAACCATTTCCAATTTTTGATCAATGACTGTCTAATGCCAAATGCATAAACAGTGCTGGGACCAGGGACTGTAACCCAGGACCCCAATTTCCTGAGTCACTGTTCTAATTGCTAGGCCAGTGATTGTCAACCCAGCTGAGTTGGCATCTTGGGGTGACTTAAGATCCTTCCAAGGTTGCCCTGAGGGGGGGCATACAATGTTAGTACTTTTAGGTGTGCAAACACCTACACATCATTCACAAGAAAAACCCAGACAGTTCAGATTCATTATAACACTATGGATTCCTTTTTGCCCAGTTGTGGTCTTCCTGAAACTTCTCTATTCTTTTTCCATAATCAAAAAATGACTGAAAACTAAGAGCTAGCATTTTCCAAGGGGTGCCTTGAGCCTAACAAAGGTTCAAGCCCTGAGTCTAAAAAGATTGAGCGCCACTGCATTAGGCCATTATGCAGAAGGTGGGCAACCCCTTACCTCCTGTGTTTTAGAGTGACAGCCACTACCGCTGCTGTGCCTTATGCTGAACTCAGTGCTGTTGATGTAAGGTAGGCATGTTTCAAGGACACCTAAGGGATTGTGCCATCTGGGGACTTGGATGGAATTTAGAGACTGTCTCATCTCTGCTCTGAATTGCATCAGTGCACAGTCAGAGCCAGGTACCTACCTGCTCAGATGTGGTCACTTTGTGGACATTTCCAGAAAGACAAGCTTGGGTGTCTGTCTCTGGACTTTTTCAGGCACCAAATAAATGCGGACACCTAAGGGGTTTTGGATCTGCTGGAGCAGGGACACCCAGCACTGCACCACATTGGGGTCGGGGCAGGCAGCAGAAGCTGGAGGAGGGAGGAAAAGAAAAGCCTCCAGATTCTGGCAGCAGTAGCAGTGTGGGAAGCAGTGCCCAGACATGAACCTGGGAGCTTCAGTTTAACCCCTTGGGGGCCACCAGTTGGACAGCCTTGATTTAAGGTATAGATTCAAGAACATGCTGAAGTCTCACTGAAGTTTGTGGGTGAAAGACCAGGGATGAACTTAGCCAATTGTGGCTGTTGGGATGGTTTATCCTCTGCACCTACTCACAACTACACAATTCAAATCAGCACAGTAACAGCAGCACCCTAAATTAGTAATAGGAATAAGCCTGTTAGGACACTGAGGTTTTCTGTCCGCTGCAAGATTAAAATGGGGAAAGCCCATTCTGTACTTCTATGGGAGCTGCAGGTATTATGCAAATACATATTTTCCAACTTAAACAAGTGGCTCCTACTATAAAACATGATGCTCTGTGGCTTTAGCTTGATTTACCTTGGCTGTGTTAATACCATTACATCATACTGTACACAGAAATAAGCTTGAACTATCACCTTAGTCGGATGTGGAAGTTTTGGCAAACTCCCACATTGTGGAGAGAGGGACAAGACACTTAGTAAAGCCACATGATGTTTCAGTGATTTTTGTAAAGCAGTGGTATGGATTTTTGTTAGCATACATATTAAATGCTAGCACATTCAGTAAAGCAGCAACTTTCTAAACATAGGTCTGACAAACAGGATGGCCTGAGTCAATGGCTATTTGAATGCTTGTTCACTTCTGTTCTTTTCAGAGGGCAGCTTAAAATTAGGATAGTGACTGATCATGGTATAGCAAAGATCTGAAGAATGTATGTTTATCAAAATACAGTTCTGCAATGGATCCTATTTTGGTAAGTCAATTAATATGCTCCTTTTCAGGACTCTAGCATGCCATCATCAAACAAACACCACATAGGTGAGCAGTCCTAAAGTAACAATCTAGCACATCTGCTGACGAGGAAGAAAAAATGCCTATATATAAATATATAGTTATTTATATATATATTTACATATTTATACTCATTAATATAGTTTCATAGTTTCTAGGGTTGGAAGGGACCTGAGTAGATTCTTCCCCTTTTAAGTGTAAATCTCCAATGTTATAAAACATCACAGAGTAGGAAAAAAAAACAGGTCTAAAAATGATTAGATAAGTACCTTGTCAGTGTCCCAGTAATGCAAATTTTTGTACATGGTTGATGAGAAAAGGAAACCCATTAGGACAAATGTAGCCATTAAAGGCTGTGTATTTACAGCAGCAGAACTGGGCCCATCGTTGAACAAGAGTCTGCTTGTCAAATGTGTTGTGAGTGCTGACTTACCTGCTGCTTTCCTTTTCTTCTATGGCTGTTCATACAGCCCTCTGGGTTTTATAGGGCTTTTCTTTTGTTGCTCTGCAGGGTAACTGCTCTATACTTCTCTCTGGATGCTTTGTAATCCAAGTGGACAGAACACTCTATCTAAGGATGGGCAAAATACGGCCTGCGGGCCAAGTCCGCCCCATGGGGCCCCTAAACTTTTTTTGAAAATTAAAATTTATCTGTCCTTGATTCCTGTCAAACATGACAGGAACAAGGGGCAGTATGACCCAGGGGAAGCCTGGCCAGCTCCTGCAACAGCAGGGCTCACCTGGCCCCGCCTGGGACCATGTGGCTGCACCAGCACGGGGAAACTCAGGTAAGAGGCGGGGGGGCAGGGAAGGAGTTGGTGTGGAGCATGGGGAAAAGTGAGCCATCACCCACCCCATTGCTGGCACTCCTTGCTGCAACTGCTCGCAGCCCATGTGGGGCTGTCCTGAGCAGATACAAGCAGCCCCATGCAGGCTGCGAGCAGTTGCAGCATGGGGCACTGGGCATGGGGCAGGTGAAGGGCCACTTTTCTCCCCCATGCTCAGCACCAGCTTGTAACCCGGCCCCACCCCAGCTCCAGGCTTTCCTGCCAGAGTTGCTCTGTGGCAGCAGCAGCTGTGGCCCTCCCCTGCTTGCCACTCTGGGCAGCATTTGCTGCTGCTGCCCGCCCAGAGCTTGTGCCACTGTAGGCTGTGGTGAGGCTGCCCAATGTGGGAGCTCTGGGTGGGCAGCAGCAGCAAACACTGCCCAGCGTGGCAAGCAGGGGGCCACAGTTGCTGCCACCAAAGCACAGCCCTGATGGGCAAAGCTGGAGCCAGCATGGGACCCAGGCTGGCAGCGGAGGTGGGTTACAGGCTCGTTCTAAGTGCGGAGGAAAAGCAGCCCTTCCCCCGCCCCATGGCTGGCACCCCACACTGCAGCCACTCTCAGCCTGCGTGGGTCTGCCTATGCCTGCTCAGGACAGCCCAGCGCAGGCTGCGAGTGGCTTCAGCAGGGAGTGCAGGCCATGGGGCAAGTGAGGGGCTGCTTTTCCCCTGCATTCAGCACCAGATCCTTCCCTGCCAGTGAGCAGGGGATCGGGGCTGCGTGCTGCTCCCCACCTGTACCGCAGGGCTGGGGGGGGCACTGGGAGTGAGTGAGCATGGGAGCAGGGCTTGCACCAGTGTCCCAGGGCCACCGCCAACAGGGCCCAAAGCAGGGTGGCAGGAGTACAGGATCCCAGCAGGCAGGGGCTCTATGGAGCCAGGCCAGCTCCCCACTCTCCCTGCTGGTGCAGCCCACCCCGGCTCCACAGACCCCTGCCAGCCTGCGCCCTGCTCTGGGCCCCACCAGTGCTGGCCCTGGAACACTGGTCCCAAGACATTGGGACATTGGTCCCAAGATGGTCATCAGGAGGCGGGGCACCTGTCAAGAGGCGGGGCTACCCATACAGCCCTACGCAGGTTGCCAAAACTGGGTAAGTGGCCCTCTGCCCCAAATAATTTATCTCCCCCGCTCTATCTGAAAGACTCATTTTTCCCTTTTCAAGACAACTAAATGCTAGTTTTCTCCTCTGTTGAGGCTTAGTTGCATAAATCCTTACATATCCTCTATGGATATGCTGTTCATTTAAAAGGCATAACCTTAATCATGCTCACACCCTGTTTGGAGGCACACAAGGGACTGAAGTTGTACAGTAGTTTCTGTTGCTTCAGTTGACCTAGGTCCCTGGAATGACTTACTGTCATAGTTTCATAGTTAGTAGGGTCAGAAGGGACCTGAGCAGATCATCTAGTCTGACCCCCTGCCATGGCAGGAAAGAGTACTGGAGTCAAATGACCCCAGCAAGGTGTTCATCTAGCCTCCTCTTAAAGACCCCCAGGGTAGGAGCAAGCACCACTTCTCTTGGAGTTGGTTCCAGATCCTAGCCGCTCTGACCGTGAAGTAGCGCCTCCTGATATCTAACCTAAACCTACCCTCTGCCAGCTTGTGACTGTTATTTCTAGCCATTCCTGGCAGTGCTCGGGGGAACAGGGACTCCCCCAGTGCCTGCTGGTTCCCTCTGACTAGTTTGTAACAGGCCACTAGATCCCCGCTCAGCCTTCTCTTGTGGAGGCTGAACAGGTTCAGGTCCCGTAGCCTCTCCTCATAGGGCCTGCCCTGCTGCCTCCTGATCATACGAGTGGCCCTCCTCTGGACCCTCTCCATGTCGTCCACATCCCTCTTGAAGTGTGGCGCCCAGAACTGGATGCAGTACTCCAGCTGCAGCCTGACCAGTGCCGCATAGAGGGGGAGTACCATCTCCTTGGACCTGCTCGAGATGCATCTGTGGATGCATGACACGGTGTGGTTGGCCTTCCTGACTGCATCCCCACACTGCCAGCCCACGTTCATCTTGGCATCAGTGATGACTCCAAGATCCTTTTCGGCCTCTGCATTGACGAGAAGGGAGTTTCCCAGCCTGTAGGTATGGTGCCGGTTGTCCCTCCCGAGGTGCATCACCTTGCACTTGTCTGTGTTGAATCCCATCCTATTCTCATCTGCCCACCCCTGTAACCTGTCTAGGTCCGATTGCAGTCTATTCCTCCCTTCTAGCATGCCCACATCCCCCCACATCTTAGTGTCATCAGCAAATTTGAACAGGGTGCTTTTTACCCCCTCGTCCAAGTCATTGATGAAGATGTTGAACAGTGCAGGCCTGAGGACCGAGCCCTGCAGAACCCCACTGCCCACATCCCTCCAGGTTGAAAATGACCCATCCACCACCACTGTCTGGGTGCGGTATGTCACTGAACTGGTATGAACAACTACTTAGCACTTTCCAAGTTCAGATGTTATCTGGACATCAATTAAATCATAATTAAGCCATAGAGTCACCTATGAGGTAAGTGTTACTATCCCTATTTACACTATGGCAATTTAGCTAGAAAGGACAAGTGATTGCTCTAAGGTTGCAAAAAGGGTCTGTAACAGAGCAGGAACTTCAACTCAAGATGGCGATTTCAGTGTCAACATTAAGTATTACCCTGCTGATCCCCTTGCCTGTGTTTATATACAAGGCATGAAACTATTTTTCTCTCTTCCTCCAAGAAGTCATAAAGACATTTTAATCTGAAAACTCTCTTTTGTAACACAGAGCACTTATCTGGGCCAGGAGTTATGCAGGGATGGATTGTATTGATTTTATTGCTTGCAGCTTATATAAATTTTTCACCTGCATCACATTTCTGTGATTTCAATTTTACTGAGCACCTACAGTTTCTCAACTGACAGATCCCCAAAAATGTCTTGTTGTTGCATTTATAATGTAGAAGTCCAAAACAGACATTGTAAGAGCAAAGAAAATTAATAATATCTAAGGAACCCTAAGTAGGTTAAAAGAAATGAGAGAAAGAAATGACCTACCAGAGGGTGTCTATTCACCTTGTAGGCCATACCTCCACCTGTGCAGCATAGGCTATAGAAAACAGCTTGTGTCATGTTACAACCTGACCTAAACTTAACCTATGTAGCAATGACTAAGTTAAGCACCCACTATAAACAGTGGTTGATGAGGTTCATTGACATAACACAAGGAAATGAAAATGGATTGATGTAACCAAATGTATTAGATGTTATTTTGCTATAATAGATATATTTTTGTTAAGATGCTTAGTTAATTTGTAAAAAACAAAACAGCCTTTTCAGAGAAGACCATAAAGGTAAAGAAACAGGCCAGTATCAAACAGCATTTCACAATGGGCTGGAAAAGGAAATAAGAAACTAGAGGTGCACCAATATAAAGAAACAGATCGGCACCAATATAAAGAAAATTGACAGTATCAGCAATTGACTTTTTTTGACTGATGTGGCTGATAATGTCACTGATAAATGCCCTGTGCATGTGTGCAGCCACAGAGCACAGCCCAGTAGTGTGGAGAGCAGTTGGGTCCAGCTGTTAAGTCTGTTGTGAGGGAAGGGATGGGGAGCGGGGCAGACTGAGGCCCCCGTGGTGAGGGAGGAAGTGGGGCTGGGGGAGGTGCTGCATAGCCGAGGCGGGGCATGGGACAAAGCTGTGAGTGGCTCATCCAGTGGACACAGGGAGAGGGAGGTGGGGGCGACTCCTGCTACTGTACACACAGGGAGGGCATGGGGGGCATGTGTCCCTGGATCTGCTCACAGGGCTAGGGTGGGCTATTGCTGTGGGCTGGGGCTGGGGCTGTGCCAAGCTCTTCTTGGCAGGAGAGTTGGGCTGGGGCTGGATTCGAGGCAGGCAGTGGCTGTGCTGGGAGGAGGGGTTGGGGGGCTATGGCAAATTTTGGGGTGGCTGCAGCCCCTTCCCCTGTAGCTGCCTTCTAAGCATCGCTGCCACCCGCACCCAAGCACAGCCCAGACCAACCCCCCACTGGGAAGAGCTTGGTGTCACCCTGTCCTCAGCCCACAGCAGCAGCCCACCTTTGCCTCTCACACAAATCCAGGAACACACGCCCCCCATGCCCTCCTGGGTTGCATGCAGTGGAGCTGTGCCCTCCCCCCCACCACACTGTCCAGATGAGCTGCTCATGGCTCTGTCCCACACTCTGCCCTAGTTGTGCAGCGCCTGCCCCTGCCCCAGTCCTGCTCCCTCCCTCACCACTGGGGCCTCAATTCCCCCCTCCTGACACCCCTTTCCTCCCCCATTGCCCCTTCCCCCAAAACAGACTTGCCAGACTCTGATTCTGGTATGACTCTGAGTCTGAGCAGAGCCTAGCTCTGTTGCCTAGCTGCATATCAGCTCAAGTTGCCTAGCTGCATATCAGCAATCGGACTGGTATCAGCCGATATGGCTCGCCAAAAAATGGTTATCGATATTGGCCCAAAAAATCTCTATTGGTGAATCTCTGTACCAAGCCCTTCCTTTTACTTTCTCAAGGATATAAATTATAACTAACTGACACCTTCCAAGTCCACAAGAAATCTGGTTCAATCCAGTTCCAAAAGTTTCAGTGAAACAAATACATTTAAATGAAAGCAATCAGAGACCTTTTATTAGAATATTAAAACCAGTCATCTATAAAAATTGGGCATAGACTGGAGGAAACTTTGGACTTCTCTGAAGCTCAGGAAATAGAAGAACCAACTTGGCAAAAGTTCCCAAGGGAATAGCGAAGCCTGGCCAGTGGACCTGTTTCTCCTTTGAATCTGTCACTACAAGCATTGTCTTATTAATACAAATAAGTCTTTGCTCTTGTGTATCCTAACAAAGTTTTTGAGTTGTGACCAGAACCCTCAGTCTCGCTCTCAACCCCAGTTACAATCTGGAGTAACAAGCTCTCCTGAACTTTAGTACATGTTACTTCTTTGTTGTGTGTATCCTCCATTGATTTCTCCAGATCAGTTTCAAGTGATCCCAGCAGTGAAGTTTTCCTTGGTTTCCTTTGATTTTCTTTCATTACAAACGAACTTTCATTTCCAAATTGATTTGCCTGTTGCTGTTGCCCACTGCTTTCTTCTCCCGGGACACACTTTCCAAGCACCTTTACCACCCCCTTCTCTTCCTCATGGCCAGTTGACCCATCAGCACATGTAAAACTTCAGCTCCAAGTTTCATTTTCTGCCACAGCTTATGGCCTGCACAAAGGAGGGTCATCCCTTGGCTAATACCCTCAAGATATTTGTGAGCTCCTTAATCTCCAAGTGTCTTATCACTGGTACCAGGGCAGGGTCCAGGTTGCATAGGCCTTTCAGCCTTTCATAGCAACGTACTCCTCATGATACTTTCAGGGTCCCCCTGGTTGCTTGGTACTGATCCATGATGTCAGTCCTCCCACCCGTTAGCATTAGATTGCATTTCAGCTTAGAGCTCAATCCTGCCAAAAGCAAATCTTGCTTAGGAAGGAAACTGGATGAGAAGCTATAAGACTGTTGATGGGGAGAGGAATGTATGTCCGGAGGAATCTATGGGTATCTTTACATGTTCTCTGGGCATGGGTGGAGGTGGTGTTTTAATTAGACCAGCACGAAAGCTACTTTAATTAAAGCGCCCTTAGAGTCTTGTGTATTTAGCATCCCATGCTTCAAAATGGCAGCAGCGGCCCTTTAACTAAAGCTCTGTTGATAAGCTTTAGTTAAAGCTCCCCTGCCACCATTTTATAGCATGAGACAATGAATACATGAGATGTGGAGGCTGCTGGAGTGCTCTAATTAGCATGCTCCAGCAGACTCAATTTAATCAAATCTGCTCTGAGGCGCTGTAATTACATCACAGCAGAGTCCCTGCACATCTACAGGCACCTTCTGAGTCTGCTCGGTGTTGAATAGTCACCAGGGAGCTAGTGTATCTGCATAGCCATGGTCTCAGCATGAGGGAAATGGTTTAGACAACACCCTACTGCCAGGTAGCTGCTCAGCTGTGTTTATGGCTGAATCTTGAGAAAGGGGCTTGGTCACAGAGAGACCGGGGGTGGAAATAAACATTGCCATTATCCCACTATAAAAATTCCCATTCCCAGGGTGCACAGGGTCAGGTCCCTGAAGCCCAGGGAGTGCGTACCTGGGTTCCTCATTTGGGATTTCCCAGGTGTCTGTTGACACTCAGGTGTGGTCCCAGAGCTAGGAAGGATTGGCAGTCCCTGCCCTGGGACCACATCAGAGCTGACTATCCCCAAGTACAGAGATGCGTCTCCTAGATTCCCTGGGGCATGTCTCTATAAGCAGGGAAAGCCGGGGCTCAGAACTTAGTGACATGCCCTGGGGCGAGTCTGTGTATGCAGGGAGACAGGCTTCCCCAGAAACATGTCCCAGAGATTGCCAGGGCACATCTCTGCAAGTGGAAACCTCGGCTGTTTTTTCTTATAGAGAAGCACCCCGAGGAATCTCCTAGGCATGTCTCTGTAAGCAGGGAACACATAATCCATTGTTCCACAGGACTGGGACCTTACCCAATGCACAACAACCCGTGATGCAGGTTTTGTTTAGTGAAGCAAACCACCTGTGGTGGGACTACAGCTGATCCACTTCATTTGGCAACATCTGCTTATACCCTGGATTTCCTGAGGATTGTGGGCTACCCTGGTAACCTTGTATTGACAGCATGGTTATGCAGATGTACTGGCTCACTGGTATTTGCTCATCACATTACCCATATTTATGTCACCAAGATCAGGCATCTTCCCTAGAGAGACTGGGCATGTGAGCAGTCAGGATTTTTGGATTCTCATAGATCTGTACTCACAAAAGTAGCCACTGATTTTGGCCTAAGATATCTTAGCCTGATTTCAGAAATGCTGAACATCCAAAAATTAAGTCATCCGGAAATATGGATATTTTTTCAAAATGTAATCCCTGCCACTTCTACCTCTTTTTCCCTCATGTATAAAATATATTTAGGCCAGACCAGTGTACTGACCCACCTTTGTAAAGCACTGTGAATCAGTCTCTGTATACGAAGTGCAAAGTATTAGAATAAAGTTGATTTTTTTACATGAACAGCTCTCTTTCCTCAACCCTCCTCACCTCTTGCACGCTTTGCATTTACCAGCCTGTCAGCCAGAATGTGTCATGGGTCCCATAGTCCTGTGTGCTGCGATTCCCAGCACAGCGAGACATCTGCTGAGGAGCTCTGGGAGGCAGCCTGCAGTCAGTGTGCTGGAGTTGTCATGTCAGCCAAATTGCCAGGCTCACAGAATTTATCAAAGAAATGTCTTTATCTGATCTTTTTCTTATCTTTTACCTTCACAGTGATCAATATCCTTGTTTGAGGATCAGAAACAAAACCCCCAGTGAAGCAAATCTTGTGAAAACTGCTCCTTAAAATGTGCTTCTATGAGCAAAATTTGCATCCCAAAAGCCCAATCTCTCTTAGGATAAGAATGTTTTCAGGCATCTGGTGTGAGGGCTTAGAGAAATCCTCCCTGGATTCCTGTTGAGAAATTTGGCCCAAGTCAGTAGGATCCTTCCTAGATTTTATATTGAGTCCAGTGCTAAGAGATCTTAGTGAGTGTTGCATAGGTACACATGCAGTGCAGACATGATCTATGAAGTTCATAGCCACATGCTCCACAGTTGACTTCTGACTTTTTTTGTAAGGGGCTGTCTTAGTGGTAGTTTCTATGCATTAAGGTTAGGAAGGGGGAAATTACAATGGCAAGTTTGACATGCAGAACTAATATTTCTTCTCTACACATGGCCTCTGATTCTGTTATTTACTGTCATTCCTATATGTTCACTCTGCAGGTATACAATGGCCATAACATCAAAGATCTCCCCTCTGAAGAATTTTCTGCCGTAAGAGGAATTCCTTGATGACCCGAGGTGTACAGAATGACATGTCACTGCCCCTTCTTTACAGCCCCCATTGTAGAAACACGCAGAAGGTAGCTGGGGCACTCTCCTGGCTGCTGCATTGCTCTATTGGGAACCTTTGCAGCTGGAAAAATTTGACTGCTTTCCGCCATGGAATAGCTGCTAATATTTAGCCTGTCCACATCCTGCATTATGCCATTCTTATCCACAGGAGAGTCAGGGTCCATGTGCTACTACTGCATTATGCAGGGATGCTCGTTCATAGCATGTAGGGATGGAATTAACCCATTTCCTTCTTTTACGAGTACTTTTTCAGCCATCATGACTGAGCTATAGTCAATCTAAATAAAGCTCATTCCCAGGGAATGAAGGGAAGTGAAGCTAAGCAAAGAAGAGGACAGTGGTGCCACTAAAAACTGAAGAGCTGTTTTACATTTGTTATTATGACCGTTTTACATTTGTTATTATGCCCATTTTACTAGAAACTTCTCCAGGTACTCCATGTTTTGGAGTCAAATGACTCCATGTTTTGGAGTCAAAATGAGACCCATTTCCTGAAGAAAATGAGCCTGTTCCAGTGAAATTGCTGTTAAGATTCAAATACGATTTTTTTTGCGCATCTTCAGCATGAAATTCAAACTAAATTGAATATATGGGACAAGTGGTAATGGAGGGATGCAGAGACAGTGGAGCCAAATGATATTGCTATTGAAATGTTATGGAAAAATGTTCATTAGTTCTTCCCCAGTTTTGTTAAACAGTTGGGTCAGTGCAATTACAGAGCTCTACTGCCAAGCACACATTACTAAGCAGAGAAAGAGGGTGAATAGCAGTCTATCATGTGTTGCTGGCAGCCCACCACAGAATCGTGTGGGCTTAAAGAAAATGCCTCTTGTTAGTTTACCTTAAAACTCTGTGTCCTTTGCCTCAGTTCAGCTGAATTCTATGAAATAGATACGCAGCTTGGAGAAGTTCTTCACACCCCCACAAATGCTAAAAATGGCAGTGATACAACATGTATTTATGTAACAATCATCTGCATTAATATCTTCCTTTCCTTTCTGCAAGAAATCTGGGAAGGACTCTCTCTGTTGGATTTTATTGCAGCGTTGTAAAAGAATAGGGTATGTTCTTTTCCCTCTTCATCTGCTGTGGGTGGGACAGTGGTAGAGGGTGACACCGTCCCTTCCCACAAGACCACTGCATAAGTAAGGACACAATGTAACTATTTATAGGATATCATATTAGCTTAGAAAATAATGAACCATGTCTGTTGGCTGCCTGCTCTCCTATGCACACTGCGCCTTTGTGTCTGAATATCTTAGGAGCAAATATTCTTCTGACCACTGTGCCATTCCAAGACTATTTCTTCCCTTAATCTTTTAAAATTTATCATTTAAAATGGAGAACATTGCTTATATTTTTAAGCCAGCCAAAAAAGCTAAGAAGCTGGCTGACTGTGGGGACAGCAAATGAGACACAAAGCTTTTCTCCTGGTTGAAATCTGGAAGAGAGTGAAAGGTATTATTAATCCACAGCTGCTTGGCAGGACAGATCTTGGTGGACTACTGCTCTCTGTACCAGAGACCCGCATTTGCACCTGAGCAATGCTGGCAGCCTCATAGGAGAGGTCACATAAAATGTGACTTAGGAGTCTCGTTCTGAGGTTAAGAATGAAGCAAATTATCCAGAAGTGGAAGAGCCCTCACTGCTGCTGCTATACAGCTAAGCAGAGCCTCCAAGGCATTCATTCAGCAGCATTTGTCATTGTTGACATTTCTTAAAGAAAAAGTAGTCTGCAGTCCTCCCTGTGTGTTATGCAAACCGTTTAGTGCCATTTCTGGTGTTCCCTTTTGCTTATCAAGAGCCACACATGTTGTTGGACTTACCCATAGGCTAAGTAATTCATTACTGTTAGCTGGGACCAGGCATAATTGCTTCTGGTAGCTCATTGGTGCAGAATGGCTTGTTTTCTGCTGCCTGCATTTTCCAAGGGCTGAACTGTCCTGAAAAATGACCCACAAAGCCTGTTTCACTGATGCCAAATGTCCAAACCTGCTGCTTGTTGTGGAAATGAATCTTAACTCAGCACCAAGAATCAACCTCACATTCTCAGCACCAGCTGTATAACTGATAAGCCTGTTTCCCCTCCTGTTCACTCCCCCTGCTTTCCTTTGGTTGAAATGAAGGCAGAGACATGCTGAGAGCAGCAGTGCAGTGTTCTGTTTGCAGAGGATAATATGCAGACCACATGTATGTATTAAAGGCTGTATAGAGTTATAATGAGCCAGGAGCATTTAAATGTGAGCCAAGGGGAATTTGCTATTCTGTGTGGGCAGATTTCAATTGTAAGGTTGGCAGCTCTGGTATCCTGTTCTCTAATACCATGGGATAAGAAAAAATAGGCTTTTCTTTCAGAGCAGTTGATTATTGAATCCACACCAGCTGTTCACCCTAATCCACGCTTTCTATGCCTGCTCCTTGTAATACAGGCTTCTATCTATCTATCTATCTATCCATCCATCCATCCTCTGGCTCTCATTTTCATGGTTTTTTTAAACCCTTGAGAGAGGTATTTAGCAGACAACAACCATTTAAAGAGGCATAAGCCGTAACACCAGGACAGGGTTATAACTAATTAATGAGAGAGAAATAAAAGCATCAACAGATTTTTTTTTTTTTAAATTGAAACTCAAATGGTGTCTCCAGCTCTACAATAGCAGAAGTGAAAATTAATAGCTACTGAAGATCAAAAGACTGGAAACCATTTTTTACCAGTGACTACACAGGAGAGCACCTGTCAGTAAAGCAGATAGTTTGGAAGCTGAGCTGAGAACCAGCCCAATGCACAAGCAGAGAGGTGGCTGTCCCTTTGCCTCCACAGCTGGGAATACAGTGCTAATGTGATTTCCTTTCTTGCAAAGAAGAAAAGGGAAGGACTGAGAGTAGAGGAAAAGAATAACAGGTGAATTCCTTGGTGCTTCTTGCACTGACTTCAATGTTACAGAAGAGTGGCACTACTAATACTGGTACTTCACTGTTTTGTCACTGACTAAATTATTCTAATCCCATTACACAATTATTTCATCTGTCTCTTTTATAAACTGTTATCTATATTAATAGTGTCTGGCCTTTAGCCATTGCCATAAAACAAAAGTCCTCTGTATGTAACTGGAGATATCCTATATTTCAGCCACATAGTACTAGATAGTCCCTGCCTGAGAGAGCTTAGCATCTAAATGGAAAAGACAGGAGAGAGGATTATAATATACACAGTGAAGAATATGACAGCAACCAACAGCGTGTATGTTCCATGGGTTTTTTGCAGTGGGTTGTGGGTTTAGTTAGAAGGGGATAAGATAGCAGAAGGAAAAATTAAAGAAGAGGGTACTTTGAAGGGAAGGAGAGTGAGTAAGACAGGGCAGGGTAAAACACAGGATGAATAGTGGGGAAATTTCAGAACAATGCAATAATGGTAATACTCAAAACCAGTTAGTGTGGTGACCCAGATAACTAAAGGCCTGTTACTTTGCATTGATCCTGGGCAAAATGATGGGAAAGTTGATATGGGATTCAGTTAATAAAGAATCAAAGGATAAGAATATAACTAACCCCAGTCAATGTAGTTTTAGGAAATGGGTCTTGTCAAACAAATCTGCTTTCATTCTGTTATCCAGTTTGATTAATGAAGGCAAAAGCCATAGATTTTTGTAAGGCATTTGACTGATGCCAATGGCACTATGGGATATCAATAAGGCATTAATTAAACTGATTAAGGAAGGGCTAACTATCAAAGTACCTGTCAGCATGGAATTGTCACTAAATGGTAGTGTTCCTTGTATAATTCTACAGAAATGAATTCCAGACTAGACACAGATCAGTATTTTATCACTGATCTGAAAGTCAGAATGAAATTGCTGCTGTTAGATTTGCAGCAGACACAAAGATTAGCAGAGTGTTAAATAACAAGGAGAACATAACAATCATACAGAGCAATCTGGATCATTTGGTAAGCTGGACCCATTCAAAGATTTTGTTTGCATTGCTAAATGTGAAGTTATACATCTGGGAACAATGAATGTAAGCCATGCCTATGTTACTCTATTCTGAAAAATGCAACTGTGAAAAGGATTTAGCAGTCACAGTGGACAAGCAGCTCAGCATTGAGCTTCCATTGTGATGTGATCAAAAAAAGGTTATGCAATTCTTGGACATATAAGCAAGGTAGTAATGAACAGGAGTAGGGGAGGGGATTTTACCTCTGTATGTAACTGGAGACATCCATACTACAATGCCGTGTGCACTTTTGGTGTCTACATGTTAAAAAGAACGTTGGAAATGAAGTGGGTGCAGAAAAGAGCCACCAAATAACTTCAGGGCTGGAAAAACACTGAGAGCAACTTGAAAAGCTCAATCTGTTCATCTTATCAAAAAGTAAATTGAGAAGTGGCTTGAATAGTCTATTAGTAACTTCATCAGAGAAAATACCAGGTTCTAAAGACCCTTTAATCTGATGGAGAAATGCATAACAAGAACTAACAGCTGGAAGCTGAGGCTGGGCATATTTAAATGAGAAATTAGGCACAATTTGTTTTTAACATTCAGGGTAAATAATCACTGGATCAAACTCTCAGGTCAAGTCTGTGTTCTTTTTTGGAAGTGTGCTTTTAGTTGCATACAAACAACCAGTTTCACATTACCTCAACAAGCACCGAAGCAGGATGCAGATGGCATCTGGACACTCAGGTCCTAAAAAGCAATTCAAATTAGCTTAGCACCAGTGCCCTAAAACCTTATTATGTGCCTCAAAGGAGTACAAGCCTCCACTCTGGGATTCATTGCCTTCACTCGGGCTCATGCACATGCTCAAAACTGACCCAGAACATCCATTTGCTTGCCTGACCCTTGCCTAACTCTTTGTGATTCAGTTATGGAA
Organism: Crocodylus siamensis; assembly: GCF_052110815.1. Taxonomy (NCBI): domain Eukaryota; kingdom Metazoa; phylum Chordata; order Crocodylia; family Crocodylidae; genus Crocodylus; species Crocodylus siamensis. Next base: position 265,596,448 of record NC_143396.1, read on the forward strand.
ACATCATGGATACCACATGTAGTCTCCAGGAAGCTTCATGCCTCAGGCAGACAAAAGCCACAATTAATTCATGCTGACAGTTCTGAATAGAGCTCAAGAATTGGTGATGGTTCCCACGTTTTGTCCAACAGCCTGTTACAGGCCCATCCTGCTTCATCCACATGCTAGGCAAATGCTCTAAACGACAGGCTGTAGAATAGGTTAGGTAAGGGCAAACCCCACCCCTCCTGTTGAAGCTGATCCTTTAGGCCACCAGGTACCCCAAGAATCATGGGGCCAGAAGTAAAGGTGGTAAGAGGGAGCCTGCATCTGTAGTTTTATGGCTCTAGAACTTCCCAGGAAGAGGGAGTCCTTGATGCAAAGTTAATTTTGGTATATTGACCAATGTTGGTCTAATGTCAACTGTATAAATAGAGCAGGGAAGAGGCCAAAAGGAGTCTACCATCACACCCCAGTGGGAAGGGCACCCCTGCAAGGACAGAGGAGTCTGTGTTCTAATCTTTGCTGCCAGCACTCCAGGCGGGAAGCTGTTTGAGTCTGGCAATGAGATCATGTAAAATAGGTGTACCTTACTTTCAGTGCTCTGTAAATGCTGCCAAAGTATAAATATGGACCAGTGGGCCTTGCCCATTCCTACCCACAAAAGCGCTAATCCAATGTTAGCAAATATTCAGTGGACTTTCAAAGCAAATGTCTAATCTGACAGCTGCTGCCCCCTTGTCACTGTCTGCTCCCTGTGTCTACTCTGACAAGCAAGCTGATTGGCATGCATGTGGCTGGTAACAGTGGATATGTGAACATTTTCTCAGAAAACAGAGCTTGGGTGTTGAGTACCCACCAGCATTTATATTACTACTGAGCGAGCAGGACCACAGCTGCCTGGCTATCAACCCAGCACCTCGCAGCAATACTACATTCATACATGGAAGAAGGAAATAGAACAATGCAGTTGAGTAAGGGCTGGATTCAAAGCCAGTTTCAGTTAATGAGAATCTTTTTACTGACTCAGTTGGCCTTCAATTAGGCAGCAAAGATAAGGTGGTGGGATCTGCACTTTTCTTAGGGGCTTGCAGGTCCTTGATTTTTTTGACAACAGGTGTGAAGTGTACTGGTATACAGCAGAACTGTGGATTTCCTCTCCTACTGTGCATTAGAGAGGGATCTTGTGAGTCACCTCACCTGACCTCTGCATGGGGGCAGCTTCTACCATTTACATTAAAGACAATGACAATTCCATTCCCACAAAGCATAGCATCAGCCATACCCCTCTATTTCATATCACCCTGTCCTGATACTGGCAGAAGCACTCATGCAGAAACACCATATTTTGCTGTTTAGAGGGTATGAAGGTTGAAGGGACACCACAGGAATGCACCAAATTATCAAATTCTTTTGCAGTATTGGCCAGTGGGAGTGTCAGCGTACTCACACTATTCCTTGACACAGTGCACATCAAATGTGGCTCAAGGCTCCCTTGATATGTTTACATGGCAGCATTGCAAGCCTCTTCTGTCATTGACTGAGAGAAGGTGCTGATACAGCATGGCAGGGGGCAGACAGTTTGGCAAACAAGGCTCGGCATAAGGCCTCTAATACCCCAGAATTCATTTCAATGTGGTATATACATCACAAGTCATAAATTCAGTAACAGATGCTCACTATGGACCATTTTTTGATACATCAATGTAAATCAGAAGTAACTCTTTTGAAGCCAGTGGGATTTAACTTGCAAAAGGGCCCTGTGAACTCAGAATTGAGATGCAGTTGTGTCTGAAAAAGAGTAGCAAGGAGAAAGATCTCAAGTAACCACAGAAATACAGTATCCTTGAAATTAACAATCATGACCTACTTCTCTTAGGTAGCCACTCACTTTATTAGTACTTTTGGCAGAGGATGTCTAACATTTAGGTTGAAGACCTGAAAAAGAAAGGGCTTTCTCCATCATTTTCCAGGAGCTGTATTATTTATGACAAGATTATGTTAGTAAATTTCTCATAACAGTTTTCATCTTCAGAATATCATATTAAATTTTCATTCCTGCTTAGTATATTCTAAGGTCAATAATACATTATGAAAATATAATCAATAGGCCTCTCTTGTCATGCACAGTAAAATTCAGAGGGACTGATTCTCTTGTCATTTCCACTAGAATAATCCAGCTGATTTAATGGAGTTACTGTTGGTTTGTACTTGCATGGAGAGAGATGACCCTCATGTTTATATGCAAACTTATGAGCTCTTAGTTACCATGGTGCAAATTAAAAGCCTCCACTAAAGTCAACATAATTACCTGGGTGCAAATATGAGGGGTAAAAAACAAATTCCAGGTATTAATATATTTTATATTACTTCACTGGTGTTTCTAAGAACTTACGCGAGCATGCTTATGCAACTGAGAGCATTTGGCCTCATAAATTTTATGCCAGATTAAATATCCAGTGGGCACATCTACATGTGCATATTAATGTGAAGCAATAAACTCTGGCACATATTGTACCAGAGTTTATAGCTCCCAAGTGCCATGTTTACACCTGCACCTGAGACTGCAGCACATTGAACTGGGTCGGAGCAACCCTGATGGTCAGGGAACCCGGGTGGGGGTGTGGGGTCGCCAACCCGGGGCTGCTCTGACCTGGCTCAACATTCTGCAATGGGGCTGGCTGGGGCATGAGGGTGCTCCAGCGTGGGGCTAGCTAGCAGGCAGACCCTGCACTGAAGCACCCTTATGCCTCAGCCAACTGGGTCAGCATCTACATGTGCACTACTGTGCACGAAAAAACTCCACAGCAGGATAGTACTTGTAATTGCAAATACTAACCTGCTGCAGAGTTTATTAGTTTCCTGTGACTTAATAGAACTGCATGTGTAAACACCAGGACATTTATTGAGGAGCTAATTAGGCAGTAAACATCTTGTGTAGATGTGCTCAGTGAGGAATAAAAAGCAAATGAAGAGGAAGAATATTGAGGACCCCTGCATTGCACTCCTATATTATTGTGCATGAGACTGTAACACGAAAAAAATGGAAATGTTAATCTGATTGGATCTCACATGCTTTCTGACTAATTTACAGTGGCTGTTTTAAATAACGCATAACACCTTTTTTGGCCCTGTGCTGAAGCCTAACTTGAATGGGCTTTTATAGTCAAAGATACTATATCTTGCATGTAAATAAGATGCAAAACAAGGATCAATATATATGTTACAGCCTTTACTTTTTTGCATTATACATTTTGATCATTCAGTACAAACACTGATAAAACAGGGTTCACAAACGCAATTTAAGTTTTTTAAGAGCAGCTGCTCTTTTTTGTGTTTTTGCCCTGTATTCATGATCATACGGAATCAAACATATATTGGCACAATAAGCCAAAAAGGGAAAGGATCTGAGAGCCTATGGGATCAGAAATATAGTTCTCTAGCATGATTTCTCATTAGCAAGCAAGGTTGAAATCAGACTTGCTAAGGATAACAGTGCAGTTCCCTGCATTCTATTCATATCCTAGATGAGAGGTTCTCAAACTTTTTCTTATTGCAAACCCCTTCCAGATTTACCAGCTGCCCATGTACCCCTACCAGCATACATTTTATATTTTAACCCCTCAAATGCCAATTAATATTACAAAGAACATTAAATCTGCTGTTATGTAATTTCTCCTGTGTACCTCCCAAAGATGTCTTGCATACCCCTAGAGGTGTGCATACCATAATTTGGGAACCTCTGCCCTAGATATATCCACATCTGCTATCTCTACATATTGAAATCTATGGATCTTGCTAATCTATACCTGCCACAGCTCTTAAAGCTGGATAACATTCCAGTCAATCCTTTAATCAGTAGCATCATAATAATGGACCTAATATAGGACCTCCCATCTACAAAACACTTTCCAAGCATTAATTTATTCTCACAGAAGCCAGTGAGGTACCCAAATATTAGAATTCTCATTCTACAAAAAGGAAATTTGACTTACAAGATGAGGTGGAGGTGAAGTGGCTTGCACAGTCTCATACAGAGATCCATGTTACAGCACTGGCTCTGAGCTTGTGAATTCTAGGTTCCATGTCTAGTCTATCATAGCAGAAGCCTAACGCCATGTCTAAATATGATTTTAATTGAATCTTTTCATTGTTGCTTTTGCCTGTACAGCTAGGATAGATTGAGCACCACATCATGGAGAGTTCCTCTGATCACATTTAAACAACCTAGGAGGAATTCTGTACCCCATAAGGTCAATAGGAGTTTTGCCACCAACTTCAGTGAAGCAAGGATTTCATCCCTGGTGGAAGTATTAACTGCTTGGAAATTTTAATATTAACAATAATAACCTATTTCTTCAGAGCTCTCCTGTAGTTTCCACTACTGGAACTGAATCAGTGGTAAAAATGTGCCCCCTTACCTGACCCAGAGCGGAGGCAAGAGCAGCAGAAGCAAACAGAGCAGCAGTGGGGGCAGCAGCAGCTGTTCCCCCTAAGGTAAGTGGGGCAGAGGGAGCGGCGCAGCTGAGCTGGATCCGGAGGGGAAGCCCCCCGGATCCCTCTTAGCTGAGCCGGTAGGGAGCCGCGCTCCCGAGCTGCATGAACAGAGCGCGCCTGTGGGGGAGTAGGAGGGCCCCAGAGGCTGACTTATGTTAGCGCGGGCCAGAGGACCCGAACTTAGCTAGAAACTCAGTGACTCCTATGATGGTGTCGACACGGAGTGCTGCCAGGGCCCCTGCCTGGGGGGCGCGGCCTTCCCGGGGCTTGTCTGAGGCCTCCACCCAGACGGAGCCCATGGGGGGGCTGGCGTCCCCCAACCCCCTGGCCTGCGGGAGCTGCCCAGCAAGGCCTGGGGGGGCAGGGACTGGAGACCCCCACACCTGTCCTGCAGGCGCCCGCCTTAGGGCCCTGGAGGCGCAGGTGAGGGAGCTCCAGGAGGAGGTTAGCAGGCTGAGGGAATCAGGGAGGCAGAGGAGGAAATTGACCGATATTTTCTTTCCCTGCAGGGTTGTACAACCAAGGAGGATGCACCTCAAGATGAGCCCTCCACCGCTAAGTGGCAGACGGTCACCTCCCGTGCCAGGGCTGCTCGAGACACGGCAGCACCAGTTCCTCCAGGCTGGCTGGAGAACAGGTATGAAGCCCTGGCAGCCCTGGAGGAGGAGGAAGGAGATGACGAAACCAGGGAGGAGGCAACTCCATGCTCACCGTGTCCCGTGCAAGCTGAAGGAAACAAGAAGGCCAGGAGGAAGAAGCGTCGCGTGATCATCATTGGTGACTCCATCCTGAGAGGTACAGAGGGCCCCATCTGTCACCGGGACCCCTCGGCACACGAGGTATGCTGCCTACCTGGAGCGAGGATTCAGGACGTGAAAGGGATGCTCCAGACCGTAATCCAGCCCACCGATTATTACCCCATGGTCCTAGTCCATGTGAGCACTAACGATGCGGCCAGGAGGAGCCCTGATTGCCTGATGGAGGACTACCACGCTCTGGGGTGCATGCTGAAGGAGATGGGTGCACAGGTGGTTTTCTCGTCTATCCTGCCAGTGAGTGGACAACGCAGACGGCATGAAACGTGCATCGCGGAGACCAACTGACGGCTACAGGAATGGTGCTTCGAGGAGGGCTTTGGCTTCCTCAGCCATGACTGGCACATCACGACGAGAAACATGCTGGGATGGGATGGGCTCCACCTTTTCCCTAAAGGTAAGCGTGTGTTCTCTTCTAGGTTGGCAGACCTCCTCTGGCGGGCTTTAAACTAGGCTCATCGGGGGAAGGGGAAGATGAGGGAGGAGGAAATATCAGACTGCCAGACCAAACAGCACCCACAACTACAGCCCAGCCCAGACCAACGAGCGAAGTGAATAAACAGGTAAGAGATAGGGGCCAGGGTAACGCTGGGACTAGGGGGTCAGCACACACACCCACAGGAGACCTCAAACGCCTCTACACAAACGCTCGTAGTATGGGCAACAAGCAGGAGGAACTCACCCTCCTGCTGGCTGACACCAGCCCGGACATAGTGGGGATTACGGAAACGTGGTGGGATGCAACGCATGATTGGGCGGTGAATGTCAAGGGCTATAGGCTGTACAGGAGAGACAGGGTAGGAAGGAGAGGTGGGGGCGTGGCACTCTGTATCAAGGAGGAATACACATCCTCGTCAATTAGCAAGGAGTCAGGGGAGGGGCACTCTGAGGTGCTTTGGGTTAGAGTACAAGGCAGTCGAGGGGAAAGGGACTTAATGGTGGGGGTCTACTACAGACCTCCCAACCAGGGAGAAGAGCTTGACCAGGAGTTCTTGGGTCAGCTCACAGAGGTAGTGAAGGTTAAGGATGTGGTAGTCATGGGGGACCTGAACTTCCCAGACATCTGCTGGGAAGAGCAGTCAGCCAGGTCTGAACGCTCACATAGGATCTTAGACAGAGTGCAGGACCTCCATCTAACCCAGGAGGTGCACAGCCAAACCAGGGGAGACGCCTTGTTGGACCTAGTGCTGGCCACGGGTGATGACCTGGTGAGGGGGCTGCGGGTGCTCGACCACCTGGGCAACAGCGATCATCGCCTGCTGGAATTCAACATCCAGTGCAAGGTGGCAAAGGCATGCAGTAAGGCAGCAGCCCTAGACTTTAGGAGGGCAAACTTCAATGAGCTAAGGAGGACAGTTGGAGAAGCGCTGAGGTCCCGGAGGGGAGGGGAGCCAGGTGTCCAAGGAGAGTGGTCGCTCCTTAAGGAGACGATCCTCCAAGCCCAAAGGAAGGTAATCCCAACGAGGATCAAAGGGAGCAGGAGAGCACACAAGCCTCCATGGCTCACCAAAAGCATCTGGGAATGTCTCCTTGCTAAAAAGGAGGCTTACACCCAATGGAAAGAAGGGGTCATCACCAGGGAGGACTATTCTGTAGTTGCTCGGGGATGTAAGGGGGTAGTTAGGAAGGCCAAGGCAGAGATGGAACTGGGACTAGCTTCCCAGATTAAGGACAATAAGAAGTCCTTTTTTAAATACATAGGGGATAAAAAGAAGGTCCCGGGTAATGTGGGGCCCTTGCAGGACGCGATGGGAAACTTGGTCGTCACACCAGATGGCAAAGCTAACATGTTTAAGAATTTCTTTGCCTCTGTCTTCCTAAGTAGGGACCAGAACAGCCACCTCCCTGCTGGGCCCCCCTCAGGCCCTGGGGGCGGCACACCTGGGCCACGGGTTAGCGAGGATTTAGTTAGGGAGCTTCTGGAGGGGTTGGACGTATTCAAGTCAGCCGGCCCGGATGATCTCCACCCTAGAGTTCTAAAGGAACCGGCCGAGGTCATTGCAAGTCCCCTGGCATGGCTTTACGAGCACTTGTGGTGCTCTGGTGAGGTACCGGAGGACTGGAAGAGGGCCAACATGGTTCCCATCTTCAAAAAAAGCAGGAAGGAGGACCCGGGAAACTATAGGCCGGTTAGTCTTACCTCAATCCTAGGCAAGCTGTTTGAGAAAATTATGCTGGCATACATCCAGGAGGGGCCATGCTTAGGGGCAACCAACATGGGTTCATCAGTGGCAGGTCCTGTCAGACCAACCTGGTGGCCTTTTACGATCAGATCACCAGATCATTAGATGCAGGGGTAGCAGTGGATATAATCTTCCTGGACTACTGGAAGGCTTTCGACACTGTCTCTCACCCTGTTCTCATTAAGAAACTGGGGGGCTGTGGTGTAGACACCCACACAGTCAAATGGGTCGCCAACTGGCTGGAGGGCCGCACCCAGAGGGTGGTCGTGGATGGGTCCTTCTCAACCTGGAAGGACATGGGCAGTGGGGTTCCGCAGGGCTCGGTCCTCGGGCCCGCACTGTTCAACATCTTCATCAGTGATTTGGACGAGGGGGTAAAAAGCACCCTGTTCAAATTTGCTGATGACACTAAGATGTGGGGGGACGTGGGCACATTGGAAGAATGCAACAGGCTACAATCAGACTTAGACAGTTTACAAGGGTGGGCGGATGAGAAAAGGATGGGTTTCAACACAGACAAGTGCAAGGTGATGCACCTCGGGAGGAACAACTGGCACCATACCTACAGGTTGGGGAACTTCCCTCTTGTCAGCACAGAGGCAGAAAAGGATCTGGGGGTCATCACTGACTCCAAGATGAACATGGGCCGGCAGTGTGGGGAGGCAGTCAGGAAGGCCAACCGCACCTTGGCATGCATCCACAGATGCATCTCGAGCAGGTCCAAGGAGGTGATCCTCCCCCTCTATGCGGCACTGGTCAGGCCTCAGCTGGAGTATTGCGTCCAGTTCTGGGCGCCGCACTTCAAGAGGGATGTCGACAGCATGGAGAGGGTCCAGAGGAGGGCCACTCATATGATCAGGGGACAGCAGGGCAGGCCCTATGAGGAGAGGCTATGGGACCTGAACCTGTTCAGCCTCCAAAAGAGGAGGCTGAGGGGGGATCTTGTGGCCTGTTATAAACTAGTTGGGGGGGATCAGCAGGCACTGGGGGAGTCACTGTTCCCCCGAGCACTGCCAGGAGTGACCAGGAATAATGGTCACAAGCTGGCAGAGGGTAGGTTTAGGCTAGATATCAGGAGGCACTACTTCATGGTCAGGGCGGCTAGGGCCTGGAACCAACTTCCAAGAGAAGTGGTGCAGGCTCCTACCCTAGGGGTGTTTCAGAGGAGGTTAGATGCACATCTTGCTGGGGTTGTTTGACTCCAGTACTCTTTCCTGCCATGGCGGGGGGTCAGACTAGATGATCTGTTCAGGTCCCTTCCGACCCTAGAAACTATGAAACTATGAAATCTTGGTGGGAAATCTTTGGCAAAAACATCCCCTAGTTTAGACATCTCTGAAATGACCGATGAGATAGACGCAAACAACAACAATAATTAGACAGGGAAATCTATGCATTAGTGGACTGTAGGTAATTCTTAGTTCAGTGAGCAGCTTTGCAATGCTATCTACGTCTACAGGGAAGCAGCCCTTTTTATTCTTAAAAAGGATTGTGAAGCAGGCTCATGAAGGATGTGTAGAACAAGGCAGTATCAACAGTCTATTATAGCATAGTCATATAACAGACACTGAGATAATTCCAAAGCTATTAGCATAATTGATTAGGGTTTGAGAGGTGGTGATCTGGGGATTTATTTTTAAAAAGGGAAGTTTTTTTTCCTGTTACGCGCCCAATTGTTCATTTCCCTATAAATAATGGCAGGCACAAATCAATGTTCTGACTGTTGTTAAGGTTTCACTCTCTCCTTCACACCATGACCTCTGTATTAGAAAGCTCTTTTTGTTTTTTGCATTGAATTGTATTTTGCATAAGGATTAAGTTACCTTTCTCATTTAAATAGTTACTTAGTCTTTCTTTAGTCTAAAGTTGAGCTTAACAGAATCTAATTTACATAACAAAGTCATTCAGAGTCGAATAAAAATCGTGCCATATTTCATCCTTTCCTGATGACACATGGAAAGAAATACGTTGAGAAGGAGCTACTCAATTAAGAGGCTGTTTTTGCATTTTTGTTTGCTTGTTTAGGAAAGTGCCACAATTGTAAAGTAGGAATTCCAAACAGAGAAGGAGCCTGACATCCGAGTCTGTATCATCTAGACTTTTTGCTGAGAGTGATGACTTTGGTTAAGATGAACTAAAGTCCCATTTGCAGAAATGGGAAATCTGGTTGTTACAATCACAGTGAGAAGAATGGAACTGAGATGCAGAATTGAAAGGCAAAATGCCCTACTCCACAGGAACCACAAGCAAGGAACAGCAGCACACAAGCAAAACAATGACCTCATCTTGCAAAGTCAGAGCACTCTAGTGCTGGACCAGCAACACCTGTTTGAATTCAGGTATATGAGAAATTCAACTGAGCTAATATCAGAACAGTCTCTTCGTATTGATTTGAATCAGTGGGACAGTTCTCTGGCTTAAAGGTGTTTATGGGACTTGTTAGGTAGGAGCAAGAAAGCTCAGTACCTTGAAGGAGTGATAGTTAGGTGAGCAGTAAAAAAGCAAATTCAGGAAGAATATGAGACAGAGGTATAGGAAGTATTGTGGCAGCAAGAAAGATTTGCATGTAATGAGACTTACAACGGAAGTCATGACCATTTCCATTTTTGGACTTGAAATAGCTATCCCACAGCAATTTCTGTAAGCCTAGAATTGAAGTGTTTACCTCCTATGCTGATTGTTTTCCAAAACAATTACAATCTGCCCGTGCAAATTTTACCTACAAAGGTGGTTGACTACAATGCAATTCAGAACAGACAGCAATAATGTGCTGTTCACTAAAAAAGCGCTGTCAGTTTTCACCATAGAAGTGTCTGCATGTCAGTGGAGGGTGGCAGCACTTACAGGTAGCAAGATGGCTCTGCAAACTTCTTTGAGATCCTTTGGGTGAAAGGCAACTCATATCGTAAATATTATCTCTTCTTTTAGTAGTTACCTGCTCCAGTTCCACCCTCTAAGCCCCAAAACCTGGAGCTCATGTGACCCACTTATGTGAGGTCAGATTCTTTTGGATAGCTCTCTGTTCATTGGGCAAATGCATACACTTCGGGAGCCCTCACAAATAACCACAGTTGGGATAACCTCAAATACTCCCCAGTTCCTTCTTATGGCTGGAAAACAAATATATCTTTCCACCTATAGAGAGATTGAATAGAGGTAATATTTATTTAGCTGCTACATCATCCAGATAAGTTTTAGCTAACTCTTAGTGAAAAATTATGCTATTAAAATAAATACTTAGATCCAATAATACACTGATAGAGTTTTTTTGCTTTTCCACTCCCCAGTACAAGGCTTAGGTTCCACAGGCCAAAAATGGTTAAGATGGCTAATTCTTCAGGATTCAAGTTTTGTCCATCCTGCTACATAAGAAAGCCCTCAGAACTGGTCACTCAAGAAGTCTCTTATGCTTAGGAGAAGACATGTGCATGGTGTAAGACAATGCATGATGAAAACAAGAGAAGGCAGATAAAACAGCAGCATCTCCCAGAATAACTCGCAGGTGCCTTCAGACTTTGACAGGCAACTGAAGAATCACATTCTTCTAGTTTTCAGTGAGGTGTGCTGTCATCCTGAGTTTACAGGACATCCAGAATCCCCACTTCTCTTCCACTCCAGCATCAACCTAAGGGGCCTGAGAGGAGCACCACCTCAGAGATGAGAGGAGGCACAGATCTGCCCCACAAGTCAGCAGATGAAATTCGTTTCCCAAGACTCTGACAACCAAGAGCCTCAAAGCAGAACCTCATTCCCGTGCCCCCATGCCCAAAGTGAAATTGGCATTGATGACTGCTTTACACTGCAAATTCTATGCTGCCCATGGTGCTGCTCAGATGCAGACCCCTCTCCAACACTGTGCACACCAGCATCTGATGACTCCAAATCACCACACTGAGGACTAATACATATTTAGTGTAAATAGCACTGGTGAACTCCTTGCTACTGATACCAGTCTGTTTACTGAGATAATTCTCAGCACTGGATGATTTGTATCATTAATCTTGTACTGGCTGAGTGGGGTACTAAAAAGATCAGGCCATAAGCCTCTCAAAGGGTGCCAATCCAGTTTGCCCTCCCTCCCTGCCTTTGTGCACCTTCTAATTCTCACCGTGGAAATAAAACAGAGACTCTTCATCAGACTATGACCCATCCCTACCACTGGTAAAACAGTGGGAAGCAGAGAAGCAGGTGAGAGAGTCTTGGGCCATGAAGGGAACTCCCAGCTGATGTTTTCCTAGATAGCTATCCCCCTCAATATGTTTACCAGCCTTTCCTATATTGGTCTCCAAGTGTGTCAACTTGTATGTCATGAAGTAGATTTCTTTAGTGTTTTCCAGATCGAGAGTGCCGCTGAAGTGTTGTAGGGCATCTTGCTCCAGCAAAAACATCCACTTGCTCCAGCAGCTATCAGCTGGTGGCTAGAGAACAAGAGTCCAGTTCAGATCTCATCCACTGCTATTTAGTTATTTTTTGTTCATCACCCAGGAAACTAAGTCTTCATCTACAGCAGGGGTAGGCAATTTTTTGGGCCTGTGGACCACACAGGGAGGCTTGGGGCGCTGTCATGGGCTGAGTCAGCACCCCACCTCTCCCCTGTGCAACAGCTCACCAAACCTCCCTATGTGGGATGGGGCTGTGGGTGGGCAGGGAGCTGGTATGGGTGTGGGTGGGCTGGCATGGGCACTGGGGCTGCCCTGCAGCTCCTTCCTGTTCTAGGCCCTGCTTTTTCCCACCACTCATCGTGACCAGGTTGGGCAGGTCCAGAGTGGGTGCTGCAGGGACCCTGACCCCGCCCCTCCCCCCAGAGCTGGCCAGGGCCAGGATTGGGGCTGTATGCTTAGCCTGGCTGTGCCTGCACTGGGCTTGATGGGCATGTCCCCACATGCAAGCATGTGCACTTACAGCAGCTCAAATAGAAGCAGTGTAAATCTGAGCCAGGGCTTTTTGCCTCAGCACATGTGCTTGGACATGCACCTTGGTGTGGGGCAAATTGTGCCACTTGAGGCAAAATAACCCTGCCTAGCTCCTCCTGGATCTGCAGCCAGGGGGGAGCTTGAGCCCGGGGCCAGGACCCATGCTGTCCCCAGAAGTATAAAAAGCTTCCCTGTCCTTGCCCCATCGGTACAAAAAGCTGCCCTGTCAAGTAGCTCAGGGCTGCTCGCTCTCAGGAGCTTCTGGGGCCCAACTAACTGGTACCTGGAGACACTACCTCTTGTGCCAGCTGGACTGTTGCAGCAGCCCTGACAGTTCCCTGCACCCTTTACCCACTGCAGCAGTCTGGCAGTGAGGGCTGATGCCTGGCTGTGATCTGCTGCACACTTGCCAGACCTGGATGGGGACTGCACAGCCAGTAGAGTCATTTGCCCCTCTGGGCCAGCTGCCACTGGGCTGTGGCTGCAAAGTTGGCCTTTGTGCATACTACTGTCATGTGTGCCCCCTGCCTGGGCATCTGGGGAGCTGTCACCCAGAAGATGTTCTAGGTTTAGAGGCCTGCTTTGAACTGTCAAAGCATGTCCTCCTGGCCCCAACCGGCCAGGAGGTCATCCACAGTCAGCTGGGTCCAAGATACCAGCTCTGAGCAGACAGGGTCCTACTACTGGCCTCCCTAGCAGGAATTCTGGTGTTCCCCATTGGAACACTGAAATATCCCTGATAAAAAAAATCCCGAAGTCACTCTGTAAAATACCCCAAAATCCATGTTCCTCCACAATTAAAACAAAAAACCATTATATATATATAGTAAGAGACAGCAATCAGTTGGGCAATATTTTATTACTATATCTACAGTGTTAATGCAGTCTGGAAGCCTACCAGTGTCTCTATCATTCTAACAAAGTGAATTCTAAATACCTATATGTTTTGCTGCCTCTCACAGGGGCCACAGCCACCCCAACAGGGGCCAAATGGCCCCTGGAAGGGCTACCACTTCCCTTCAGGGCCCACATGCCCCCCCCAGATTGCTGCCCCAGCCCCCCAGATTGCTGCCCTGCCTGGCCCCATCCCCCACTGGTTCCTGCAGCCCTGCTGATAGCTGCCCCATACAGCCTCACCCCCACTCCCCCAGACTTCCCAATGGCTGCTGTGCCTGGCCTCATTCCCTGCTCACACCCCCAGCCCCCCAAATAGCTGCCCCCACACCCCAGCCTCTAGCACTTAAAAAAGAAAAAGAAAAAAAAGCCTCTACTCACCACAATAGCAAGGGCTGTGGGGCCTCCTGGCAGAGCCCCCCAGACAGCACAGGGCAGCAGAGGCAGAAGGGGGCAGCAGAGCCCGAGCTGGGGCTGCTGTGGCTGTCACCTGGCCCCATGCTTGTGGGTGAGCCCCAGTGACCCCAATGGTAGCTGCTACTGCTGGTGAGTGCGTAGGTTTTTTTTTGCTTTTTTTAATTGCTGGGATACTGGGGCCCGGAGGGGCAGTGATGGTGGGGCTTGGGAGGCTGGGAAGGGGATGGGGCCAGGCAGGGCAATGATGGAGGGGCTCAGGGGACAGGCAGGGGGTGGGGCTGGGTGGGGCCAGGCAGGGCAGGGATCGGGGGGGGGGGGGGGGCTTAGCGAGCAGGCAGGGGATGGGGTCAAGCAGGGCAGTCATGGGGGAGCTTGGGGGCAGGAGGGGGGTGGGGTTGGGTGAGGCAGGGATTGGGTGGCTGGGAGAGTGGGCAGGGCCAGTGGTGGTCCCCTCCCACCTACTTCAGCCCCCTCACCCCCTACATACCAGCACTGTAGCCCAGGTCCAGCTCCCTGCAGCTGGCACACTGCCTGTCCTGCATGGGCAGGCAGTGTGCTTGTCAGCACCAGGATGAGGGTCAGTCATAGAGATGCTCTGGCTGCTTCCTGGCAGGGGAAGCACTGTGACCATGTAGGCGGGCTCCCCAGGGCAGGTGATTGTCTCTGATATGTCCTCCATCAGAGGTCTATATTGAGCAGATTCTTTTTGGTGTTGGGTGGTGGAACTGGAGCTTGCTCCATCCACTCCATGCATTGACCTGGTATTACAGTGCTTCCAGGACCGGTGCAAAAAAACAGAAAAAAACCCAACCAAACAAAAAAAAAATTTCTGTGGAGGACCCATCTTCTGGTTGCCTCAGGGCATGGTCTGGGATTATGCACTGTCCCACTTCTTTCTGCTGCATTTTTTTTTACCTTGGGGAATGTTTTCTCATTCCTGCACATGCCTCTTGTAGTGTCTCAAAGGGCTTTGAGATGCTGCAAGACGCACAGCCATGCTCATCTGGACATGCGCCATGGTGTTGCCCTGTGGGGTCAGGCCAACCCTCAGGATCTCAATATTGTGCTGTTAGACAGGAGGGCGTGGTGTACAATTGCACATGCACACACTCAAAAATCAATTAGGTGTATACACCTACACTAGGCACATACACCCACTCTAGGTGCATGCAACCCCACCAGGCATGTGCACACATACTACCAATCCAGGCACATACACATCCAAAATTATCAGCCTAGGCAAATGCACGCCTATCACCAATTCAAGCACCTACACAAACCAAAAGAAATTAGGCCAGAAGCAATTACCAATACCTGCACATCCAATACACGTATCACTAATTTGTATATCATACACACAGTGACATACATGTATATCAGTTTACATACATACCACTCACCTACACATACACACAGGTGAGTTCCTAATTTGGGTGTTGTAGTGTGTATGTATGTGCTTGGTGTACCTGGGGGAAGGTTAAGGTAAGAGAGAGAGAGTGAAAGTTGCCAGGACCAGGATTAGAACTGGTAGACTCAGAGAAAGCTGGGCTGAGGAGCTGAGGCTTGGGGTTACTTTAGGTTTTTGCTGGTGGAGACTGAGATGAAAGTTGCCAGCACCAGGATTAGAACTAGCAGACTGGAGGGGAGTTGCGGTAACTTAAGGTTAATTGGTGTTAATGGAAATCAGAAAGCTGGCAGAGCAAAGGAGCAATGCCGGGGAGAAGCCCAGAGGCTGAAGCTGGAGCAAGGAGGCTACAGGGGAGGCAAGAGGTATGTGGGGAGAGGAAAACTGGGAGTGGGAGACTGGAGAACACAGAGAAAGAGAGAGAGAGAGTGAAAATGTAGGCAGCGAGAGATAGGGATTGGGAAGAGGTGGCAAGAGGCAAAAAGTGGCGGGAACAGGGCTAAGAGTCTGCAGAAAAGGGACAGAGAGGAGGCAAAAAGTGGCAGGAACAGAACTGAGAGTTGAGAGGGAGAGACAGAGACCAAAATTTAAGATAGGGAAGGGACTGGGGCTTAGTAAAACACAACCCAACTCAGGGTTACAAATGACAGTGGTTTTATTGAACGGGGAGATGTTGACATGATATTTTATAGGTTCCTTTGCATGCATGTGTGCACACGCACACACATGCACACACTGGCAGCAGGGGTTAAAGAGGCTTGGTGCAGGGGCTGAAGTCTGGGAGGAGAAAGATAGAGTCCAAACTGGAGGAGGAAATATGCAGGTGATATCTACCTATCCCAGGGGAAGCACCGTGACCACGTAGGCCCTGCAGCCTCTCCCTGCATTCCGCTCATGTGGGGATTTTGGCCCGCTGATATGTCCTCCATAGGAGGTTTATATTGAGCAGATTCTTTTTGGTATTGGGTGGTGGAACTGGAGCGTGCTCCATCCACTCCATGCATTGACCTGGTATTGCAGTGCCTCCAGGACTGGTGCAAAAAAAAAAAAAAAAAAAAAAAGATATCTACCTATCCCAGGCTGAAAGTGGGTCCTCAATGGCCAGTCAGGGTCTCCTTCAGCTTGGTGTTGTCCAAAGAGGGGTCACTGGCAGGGCCTCTGGTTGGATAGGTGGTGTGGCATGGTGCTGGTCCAGATGGAGAGGGAGTCTCAAGGAGTCAGTCTTCACTACCCCTTTTTATGGGGCAGACTACCTCTGGTCTCCTATGGGAAGGGCCTTTCCAGGCAATGTCAGTCCCATTCCAGAGGGCTCCAGGTGTTCTTACTGAGCATGTGCAGTTTGGCACAATGGTGGGTTGCTTCATCTTTTGTTTCTTGGATGCTGAGGGTGGTTCTAGTGTCTGGGTCTTTGGTCCAGGGAGAGACAAAGTCAGAAATGGTTGGGGAAGGGGAGGGAATGCATTTTAAAAGAAAAAAAAAGAAAAACTGGGGGTTTTGCTACAATGGGACCAGGCCTGGTATTAGTGACAGCCAGAAGGAGCTGCCACCACCACAGCCTCTGCACCGGGGCCCCTGCCACTGCAAGTGCTGCCTCCAGGCTGCCCTTCTACCCCGAGCAGGGGCTGGAGGGGCTGAAACTTTTGGCCAGCTTCAGTGGTGGCAGCCCAGGTGCGGAGGCGGAAGCTGTGGCTCCTTCTGGGTGCTGCCACCACCAGCCACCGCCCCATGGAGACCGGTGCAGGCAGAACCTGAGCCTCGGACTGAGTGTACAGCCCTGGCCCCAGTCTGCCCCACACAGAGTGTCAGGGTCCCTGTAGCACCCATTCCAGACCTGCTCTTCCTGGCCATGATGAGTGGCAGTGGCAGCAGGTAAAAGCAGGACCCAGAGCCCTTGCTGGGGCAGCTGTCACTGCTCATCATGTTTGGGGTGGGCAGGTCTGGAGTGGATGTTGCAGGGACCCTGACTCCTTATATGGGTTCGGATGGGATGGGATGGGGCCAGGGTCAGGGCTGGTGCACTCAGCCCAGGGCTTGGACCTTGCCTGCACAGTCCAAGCTGGTCTCCATGGGGCTAGGGCTGGGGCCAGGGCTGGCAGCAGCAGCCAGAAGGAGCTGGTGCTACCAGGGCTGCTGGGTAATGGAGTCTAGCCACAAATCTGCCCTAGCCTCGCTGTGCACCTGGAGGCACTGGGATGTGCCGTGGGATGGACTGGACCGAGGGACCTGCCATGGCTGGGACAAAGTCCCTCCCATCTGTGGGCTGTATTTTGCCCACCCCTGATCTACAGCCTCTCCTGAGGAGTTGACAGTATTCCAAGATCTGATGGGATTGGTAGAAACATTGAATATTCCACTGGAGATAATCCAAGAAAAGCAAGATAAATTGCTGAAAGTTCTGCAGCTCTGTAGGGGTAAGATAAATTAATACATGACTGTGTGCTTTTGGAACCAGCTAAAGTGATAGGAGACATTCCCACATCTATCATGGTAACTTCCAAGGTTACAGACAAGACATACAAGGTAAGAAAGCTTGTTTCAGCCTCTTATCCCAGGTACCCTGCTACCCTGCTGTTCACAAGAGAACCAACCAGCACCCTAGACCAATACCCAGAGATGGATCCAAAGAAGTTGATTCTTCTCAAATGAAAAATATACTCCTCAGGATCCTCTTACTATATAGTAAACAATTACTTCTCTCTCATTGTAGTGGAAGGACATTGGCAATGCCCATTTCTCTTCTGTTTTTACCCATATGATAGTATAAGATGTTCTTGTTGTTTTGTGCCTTGTGCAAAAACTTGGAGTGGATGATCTATAGGAATCTCTGGGTAAGTGGTTGCCTGGGCTCAAGATGATCATCTGATATCAACTCCGTTGGGCCAGCCATGTCATCTATGTGTCTGACTCCAGAAACAAGTTTTATTCTCCCAGATCACCCAAGGCATATGCTCAAGAGGAGGGCTGGGAGAGCACTTCAGGAAGGTCCTCAAGGCCAACTTAAAACAATGTAACATTAATGTCAACTCATGGGAGACTGTTGCCCAGAACCACTCCAAATGGAGTACGAGTCTGCTGCAGGGATCTGAGTACTTTGAAACCTCATGACAACAACAGGAGATGGAAAAGTGGGAGTGTGTCCCGGACCACATCAAGAATTCAGTATCATGCCCCCCTGCCACCCCTCTTCTCCATTGTCATTTTCATGTAGAGAGAGGCCAAAGCATGCAACTTTTGGCTCAGAATCAGGCTTAAACCCTATTCCCACTCTAACCCACCTGCATGGACACAATTGTGCATACATCACAGTTTATAGGTCTTCTGGATGAAGGGATACAGTCTGGAAATGGGCTCAGGTTCTAAACTCTTGACCTGTGAAATACTGGTGTGTACAAGGTCCAGGGACTTCATTCAGGCCCATCTAACTTTCTGTGGGTGCATCTACACATGTTTTTTTACTGTGGAGGCTAATTAGCTTCACAAAAGCATCACCATCTACATGTGCTCTTATATTAGGGTTAGCTCAATAAGCTAATTGACTTCGGCATAAGATAGTACTGTCAGAGACAGTACTAGTTTACGGCGGAGTAAGTAACTGTGGTGAAACGCATGTGTGGACTGTGACAGAGTCTGGGTACAAGGGTGCTAAAGTGCAGGGGCTGCCTGCTGCTTAGCCACACGGCTCTGCAGTCCTGCACTCTGATTCCATTCAGACTTATTTAATTTATGCTTGGTAAATATGCTTGGTTTATCCTTTAAGTTCAGATATAGAAAAGTGGTATGTAGCAACCAGTTTGAACAGGTGCTAGTATGAACCCATACCTATCAACTCAATGAAGCCCAGATGTGTAACACTGCTCTTCATGACATGTAACAGACAAAAACGAATGGAGAAATGATTTTGAGTTTCTTTTCTTTCATGTGGTTAAACCTTAGCAACATAGGAGTTTAGTAGCCTATCTCAGACAGTATCCATTCTTGGATTAGATGCTTTAGAGGAATCTGTGAGCAACTGTGTAATGGCCTGTTACACATTACTTACCTACCTACAAGGAAATTTCTTCCCCCTCACCTCACCCCCACCATTAGGAGTTGAGACACAAGAGTTATAGCCTTTTAAATATGTTCAATGGTTATACTATTGTTACACTATTATCTTATTATCCATATCAATATCGAACACTTCCCTACTTTGTAACCTCTCTCAACTGTCTGTCTCTGACACTAATAATAATATAATATAACACCTTTCATCAAAAAATTTCAAGGTGTTTACAGTGAATGAAAGCCTTACAATTCTCTTTTCAGGTCATAATATTTTATTCCCCTTTTACAGGTGGGGAGACTGAAACACAAGGTATTAGTATGCAACTTAGTGCCTACTAATTTAAGTAGAAAACTATGTATTGATTTTAACGGGCTTTGGATCAGGCTTTCAGTGAGCTGCCCCAAATCTTACAGCCTATCAGTGGCAAAGCTGAGGAGAGAAGCCAGATCATCCCAGTTCCTTGTCATGTGCATTAGACCCTGTCCCAGTCTTTTTGTTGTATGAACTCTGTCCCTGTTCGGTAGGACAGGGATTACGAGCAGAATAATCACCCTTGTGCCTTTTTGTAGCACCTTGGACATGCTTCATGGTCATTAAAGACATGTCAAAACAACCTCCATGCAGGGGCAGATCCAGGGGAGGTGCTGTGGTACAGTTGCACTACCTTTTGATTCCTGGTTCACCCAAAGTTTCAAACCAACTGCCTGCTCATAGTCCAACAATGCTCCTATTTCACAGCCCTGCAAACTGTTTAACAGCTAGCTGAGAACATTAACTCAAGTGCAGAAATAAGTTTCAGTGAAGCATTAGATGTACTGTCAAGATGCTCAAGGAGGCTAGGTTTTGTTTTATAAATCTGAAACAGCTGTACATTTAATTCTAATGACCACAGGACTAAGAAAGCAACATATTTTGATTGTCTTGCCTCATTTGTTGTGGGATTTTTATACATAATATAAGATAAAGAAAATGAATGCATATTTCAATAAAGTTATATGTGTTTTTGCTTCAATCTTAAACTGAATAATATAACCCTAGGCCCATAGCATATTATCAAATTTTCTAGTTTCTTTTTACCTGGAGAAAAAGTGTTGTGTTATATGTGATGAGGCACTGCACCATCTGCACCCCTCTTCCACATCCTAGATCTGCCTGTGCCTCCACGCAGTGTTTGGGAGCCGTGTGGTAAAATATCTTGCATCTACTTGTTCATGCTCTGCACACTCCCACTCCCAGAACTTGTCTTGTTTTAGTACATTGTTCAGTGTAATGTTTGATTTTAGTCTGATCCTGGATACAAGTCAAAATGAACCAGAGCCCTGCAGAAACCCCACAGAATTGCATCATGTTTTCAAGTTGAAAGGACTGTTTTGAGTAAAGGAGAAGCCCTGACATGTGTCTTTCTCCTGTCTCAGTGCCTGAGTCCTCAGGGATCTGTTCTAATGCCCTGTGATTTTTGCTTAGTTTTTTAAGCAGAATTAAGAGTGACAGTCCCAGAAGAGGAAAATCTTGAGCTGAGACTTTGTTTCCCTCTCCAGAGGCAAAGGGACTTTAAGACATCTTGATGCTTGAGGATGCCAGGTGGCACCAAGGCCCAAAATGGGCTCAGCATAATTTAGAGTAGTTTTGGGATACTCTAATTTACAGCAGCTTCCTGAGGCTGCTCCATAGTTTAACCAGCCCTAAATCTATGTAGCAGCATATACCATTGAGACTTTTCTCTTCCTGATAGGCTTTCTCTCAACTGCACACCTGTCCTGGGGCTAGCAAGGGATCCAGCAGAGGATTACAATTTGCTTATACTGGGGGGAGGGGGGGGGAGGAGGAGAGGGGGACACGGGGAGTTGCCTTCTATTACCTCTGAACTGCATATAGGTACCAGGGATCAGAGTCTGTCACCTGGTTTCTGTTGGACCCATGATGGCTATAGACTTCAGGTATTAGTCCTTGAACAACATAAGTCAGTTTAATAGATTTTCCATGATTTGCTCTAGTGTGGTGGTTCTTAACAATGGTTCCACAAGCTGCAGGGAGATAAGCACTTGCTCTTCCCTGCCTGACCTCTATGCAAGAAGATAAGTGCAGGCTCATCTGTGCCCAGCTCCAGTGTAAGAAGGTATGTTCATACCTACATGAGGAGCCAAGTTCTCCTTCCTCCCCAAGATCCCTGTGCAGGGTTGCCAAATGTCCACAAATTTATATATATATATTTATATTTATCTGTAAAAAAAAAATAAAAAAACAAAGCTAGAAACTCCTGTCAGTAAAGTCTATAAAATGTGAGCCATCTGTAAAAAAGATTAAACTTGTTGCTGCCAGTTCACGTGCAAGGAGGTAAGTGATTTCCCTGCCCCACTGCTCTGCAGGGAGCTAAGTGCTCACTCTTTTCCTACCCTCTGAGCCCCTGTGCCAGGAGTTAAGTGCTGCAATAAATAAATTCATTATTGAAATGGTGTGCTGCTGAATTTAGGACTTATGGAAGGGTGCCGGGAGCCTAGGAAAATTGAGAACCATTGGGCTTGTGTCACATCAGCTTTTAAAGCACGTGTATATATGACTAACCAAGTTTGCATTAGATATGGGTCAATACAACAAAAAAATTCCCAGTCATTCAGACTTTTAAATCAACTCATTTAAAATTTAATTCTTGAATGCTCGTATCTCCCTCCACCCCCATCTCCTGTGAATACTCAGGCAAGAAAATTCCCTGACTGGAATGTTCACAGAAGCTAATTGTAAGTGAATAATACAGCATATTCACTGGAAGCACATTTCCAATTTGTAATGGCAAATACTGCACCAGAATCCTTGGTCTATAAATTGTGCTCATCCAGACTAGGGATGGAAGTATACAACCTATCAAATCAGCTGGAATTTCAAATACTTGCAGTAAACCTTGTCCAAGTGTAAACAAGACTTCACTCTTCTGCATCTAGTCTACCTTGGCATTTCTGAAAATCCCACCAACTGCCTCTGTACTTCCTTAGGCATCTACTTTGAAATGTGGTCCTGTGTCATTCTGGTATCAGGGATATGGGATTTCACCCTTCTGTTTAAAGCATGGGTTTAAAGCATTCTGGTTAAAGCAGAGCAGCAGATCAGATAGGGACTACAGGGCATGGAGCAGAAAACAGAGCAACAGATCAAGTAGGACAATGAAATCACAGAGAAGGTTCAGGACTAACTTGTGACATGCTTGCAAAAAAAGTGCTCCCACTTGGAGACATTAACATGAAAAGTTGTGCATCTGAGAAAAAAGGATGAGTTTCTATTAGTGTCTCTCAGCTCCTTCCCTACTCCTTCTAAAATCAGCAGCTAAACTTACACTGCCTTAGGAGGGGAAGCAAGCTGCCCTGCTGGGGTTGCTTTTGTGAGAAAGGCCTAGCAGATTGAACCTGTTATGCTGGAGGATGGTAGTAATGCCAGCAAGCCTGCCTGTGGTCTCCGAGCAGTCACAGACCCCATT
Source organism: Crocodylus siamensis (assembly GCF_052110815.1). Taxonomy (NCBI): domain Eukaryota; kingdom Metazoa; phylum Chordata; order Crocodylia; family Crocodylidae; genus Crocodylus; species Crocodylus siamensis. The sequence goes on from NC_143396.1 coordinate 265,619,062, forward strand.
TAGGCTGCTGGACTTATCAGCTACCCTTCATTCTGGCTAAATGAAAGAAAGCAATTAGACTTTTGGAGTTGTTATGGTACTAACCAAAGTGCTTGCCACATGGACAGAGTTAGAAACAACATAGGGAAAAATAGAGGGTTTTCCTTGGACACTGGCTGAAAATGAAGGGGCTGAGGCTAATTAGATCATTTGTGTATGTCCAAAGCAAAAAGCCAAAAGAAAACAGCCAGAAAGTTAACAGAAAACCATAGAACATGGCGGTTGAAGGAGGACTAAAGCATAAAAAAAATTTGTTTTAGGTTCACGCTATTGCTGATAGCTTCAGTGAATGGGACACTGGCTGCCATTATATTATGGGCAGCCTAGAAGCCAGGGTCTAATTCTGTACAAAAACCCCCCAGATGGTCTCTGCTGTGGTTGCTGCTGGAGTGCTTGGGTGGCTAGATAATGATGCAACTGTTTAACCTAAATCGATTAAGTTTGAGTGCACATGGATCCAGGTCTATCTTAGACTGGGTTCCATCATTTTTAAATCAGTTGATATGCATCACGCTTGTGTTCTGTTATGGGTGTAAACTGGTTTTCAGTCACTTATACCAGTTTATGTGTAATGTTTATATGTGGCCTAGGAGTCAGTTCATGTATTTTAAAGCCTTCAGACTTGATTTTGGGGCAGGGGAAAATAGTCCCTACAGTAGGGTCTTACTGTGTAGTATTATTTAGCAGTTCTTAAAAAGGTACCTGCTTTTGAGGGGCTGCTGCATTTATGGCCTTATCAGTGGGTGCTGTTCTCTGAAAAACCACATGCATTCTGGATGTGAAATGCCATTTGTTGTGCTCCACGTAACCAGAGGAACCCATACTGCTTTCAAGGGGTTCTTTCTGAATCTTATTGTTCTCCTTGGTTGTGCTCAGTGTGGAAGAAGTAAGTATTTGTCCCTGTTGCTCTTGAATGCAGGCATCTTTTTAACTTGATATTTCATACTGATGTAGAAAAAGCTTTACAAAAGTTACAGGAGGAGTTCTCTCCTATGCTGTGATCTTTGCCAGGGAGCGTACAATGTGGGGGGGGTGCAAGCTTTGCCCAAGGTAGTTTAATGCTGTCCAGTGAGGGCTCTGTTGTGAAGCTCCAGCATAGGAAACATCAGTGATGAACCTGAAACAAAGGGGCACGTTTGCTGGGAAGGGGGCAAGACCACAGCATACACATGATTCCCACATATGGTGCCTGGAATTCCCACTGTATGTTATATACATTGCTGTGTGCCTGTCAAGCTACTGTAACCTAAATGCCACTGTAGTATCTCTAAATCATGGCTCGTCAACTGGTGACCTGTGGGATGCATCTGGTCCTGAGTTGTTACCCAGGTCATGGTTCTGGACACTGCTCTGTCGCCATCACTTCCTAGCTGCTGCTACTGGAGTCTGCAGTCTCTCCTTCCCTCCTTCTGCTTCTGCTGCCTGCCCCCAGACACTCAGTTTAACATCCCTACTCTAAATTACAGCAGCTGTGGCAGTGCCTGATTTCAATCCGTTAGTATTGCTGGGGTTCTTAGGCCATACCTATGTCTTCCAGCTTCTAAACTGTCAGTTCAAGGTAAATCCAAGTACCAGGTTTCTCTTGCTAGCCACCATTTAAAAAACATTCCTATTCTGGATGTGAATAATTTACAGGATAGCCCTGAATTTCCTTGAGGTAGATTAAAATAACATGGATTTTATGAAAGGATTTAGTTTCTCCCTATGGTTGTGCAAATTATCCTTTCAGTTTGGGTCAGATTCAACATAGGACTGCAGCACGCCTGAGGAGGGAATTTGGAACAATTTGTTTTAAAGTCACTTTTGTGTGTGTCCATCTATATCTACCACCAGGACTAACACAAGTTAGGTTGTCAGCTGGGCATTATGATACTAGCTGGTTCCTGTGGAAGACAGTGGTGCACTGGCTGCATCTTTTTTATGGCATTGATGTGGGCAGGCACTGGGAGTAGGTGACAGAGAGTGGATGTGGTTGGCTCTGAGTCAGCAGAAGGATTATTGTTAGTCACAGGGGCTTATTAAGGATGGAAACATGCCATTAGTCTCATTTGTGAGACCTGCTAGCATGTAGCATTACCTTTTTTTTCTTTTCTGTTCTGAATGTTCCCAATTATAACATTTCATACCCTCTGATGTGGTAAAGAGTCTTTCCATTGTAACATCTGAAAGGCTACAATGAAATGCCACTTGCAAATGGCGTGAAAGCTTCCTGCCTAATGGAGAAAACCTGCTTAAGGGCTTCCAATCTTGCAACCTAGAGGAATAGAAGTAATTAGATTTCTGAATATCCTCTTATTCTATTCTGTATAGGTTCTTATACCCTGCTCATCAGCATTTTATCCAAGGGCCTTCCAGGATTGCATTAAGTAATGCAAGGGGTCCATACTCAAGCTCCAAGAAAAAGCTGATTATTTTTTTGTTCTTTAACTAGATGCAGATTCTTATTGGGAGGCAGACAGTAACTTTAAAGGGCATGTACACTGCACACTTCTTATGCCAGGCAGTGGTGTGCTCAGATGAGATGCTGAGAAGCTAATTACTTTGTATACAATGCTGTGCAAATACAGCTATACTACATCCAATTCAGGAGGCAGCAGAACAGAGCAGTGTGATGTTGTAACACTCCATTACATATCATAGGAAGCTTATGATAGTAAATTTGTGGTTTAGATACATCCTAAGAGTTCTTACTAAACATCCCAAAGAGGCATGACTTTAGGTGGGATACAATGGCTAATTTCTGATGTTGCAACCTTTGCCTTTGATCTTGAATGCAAGAACATTCTTAATGGAAGGGGAAAATGAATTATTCCCACCCCACCCTGGACCTTGCACACCACCTGGGATGGGTGGTGCCCCAGGCCAGCCCCAGCCCCAGCTTCCAACCTTGCCCCACTCCCTCCCTCACTGTGGGAGCTCGGCATGAACCACCACCTCAATCTGCACCCCAATCCCTCCCTGCATCACCTATGCCCCCTTCCCACAGACTTATCTGCAGGCCCCCCGCATCCAATTTGCCTCCTCCCAGTCCCCCCAGCTCCCAGCAGCAACTTGCACGCTAGAACTCTGCAGAAGCAAAGACACAATCCGTGTTTTTTCATGGCAAATGAAAAGCCTGGATCCCTGGTGATGACAGACAAGTGGAGGAGGTTGCTTCACTTGGTATTTCCTTGCTTTGAAAAGTGGGCATCAACTTTTTGAAGACCATGTGTCTGCCTTTGAGCATTTTATTTTGATTTGTTCTATGGTGACAGAGGAAAAGGGGGTGGGACTAGAACAGATCAGGAAATATAAGCAGAACCAGCCCTCCTAGTCTTCAAACAAGCACCGAACCTCACCAGTCTCATCACCAGAAGCAAACTTCCTATGGACCAAAACACACCAAATGGATCCAGACCATGCTGGGCAAGAAATGTAAAACCTGCCAACACATCTCCACCACTCCCACAATAACTACACCCCACAACACAGCCATCAACATTCTAGGATCTTATACTTGCATCTCCAGAAATGTAATATAATCTTATGCAGTGCAACAATGCCCTGATGGAAAATATGTAGAAGAAACCGAACAACAACTGCGTACCACAAATTCACAGAAGTTTAGAGCTGGAAGGGACCTCATGAGATCATTGGGTCCAACCTCACCCCCGCTCTGGGCAGGAAAGACTGTTGGGGTCAAATAACCCCAGCAAGGTGTGCGTTGTGTCTAGTCTCCTTTTGAAGATCTCCAAGGTAGGTGCCTGCACCATGCCTGCTGGGAGTCTATTCCAGAGTCTGGTCACACGAAACATAAAGTTTTTCCTTATATCTAGTCTGAAATGTCCTTCTAAGATTTTATAACCATTGCTCCTGGTTTTCCCTTGAGGCGCTCCGGTGAATAGTTGTTCACCTGGCCCCTGATGCTCTCCCCTGATATATTTGGAAGCTGCCACCAAATCCCCCCAAAGTCTTCTCTTTTCTAGGCTGAACAGTCCCATATCTGTGAGCCTTTCCTCGTATGGCTTCCTCTTCAGGCCTCTAATCATACAAGTGGCTCTTCTCTGGACTCTCTCAAGCTTCTCCACATCCTTCTTGAAGTGTGGTGCCCAGATCTGGATGCAGTACTCCAGCTGTGGCCTCACCAATGCCAAGTAGAGCAGGAGAATAACTTCCTTAGTTTTGCTTGAGATGCATTGGTTGATGCAGGCCAGCATATTGTTTGTTCTGCTAACTGTAGCATCCCAGTGGTGGCTCGTATTCATTTTATGGTCAATTATGACCCCCAGGTCCCTTTCAGATGTGGTGCTAGCTAGCGTAGTACCACCGAGCCTGTAAGTTTCATAGATTTTTCCTCCGCAGATGGAGCACTTTACACTTCTCAGCGCTGAACAGCATCTGGTTTTGGTTCGCCCATCTAATCTGTCTAGGTCTACCTGGATCATCAGCCTACCCTGAGGCATGGCTGCATTTCCCCAGAGCTTAGTGTCATCATCAAATTTTGCCAGTATGCTTTTCACGCCCACATTCAGATCATTGATGTAGATGTTGAAAAGTACCTGTCCATGTATCAAACCCTGGGGGGGGGGGCTCCACTGGCTACTTTCTGACAGGTCTACACAGATCCATCTATTAGTACTGTCTGGGTCTGACCCTGAGATGATCTCCAAGGTTCATCACTTTGTCATGGTAGAGAGGCTTGCGTGTTCCAACAACCCTGAGAGTGATGCTGTCTGGAGCTCACACTCCTGGTAGGGCCACCCATGGTGGCAAGGTCGAGGGGGAGGTTCCAGACAAAGAATTATCCAAGAAGTCCTCAATGGTAGAGCAGGCAGAGGAAGGCTGTAGCCCCAATGGCTGTGAAGGTGAAAGAAGACTGCAATGTAGAAGTGGTCCCAGTCATCATGGTTTGCCATGCCACGATGGTTGTCAAGCACCTCTGTCAGGATAGGGGTGTCTTTTGGCAGCTGCATCTGTGACTGAGCAGTCCCTTTTAGGATACCCTCTGCTCACCTCAACAGGGAGGGGGGGCTAGAAAAAGTGCCCCCAAAATAGGCTGTCCCATCTCTCCTGGCTGGGAAACCACACTCAGTGGGATCACCATTCCTGTGGTTGAAATAAGAAAATGCTAAACTTTGGAACCTGGAATGTGAAAATGCTCATTGATAACCCAAAGAGTGATTGCCTAGAAAGACAAACTGCCATCGTGGCTCAGGAGCTAGCGATGCACAACGTTGACATCACTGCTCTCAACAAAATCCGGCTCACTAGGGAGGGACAGCTGAAGGAGGTCAGTGGAGGGAACACCTTCTTCTGGAAAGGGAATTCAGACTGTGACCCCTGTATCCATGGAGTCAGTTTGCCATCAAGAACAAGATCGCTGATATGCTCCCTGAACTCCCTTTGGGTGTCAATGAAAGGCTGATGACCCTTCGCATGAACCTCAGCCAAAACCAACATGCTACTGTCATCAGTGCATATGCTCCAACTCTGGACTCCAGTGAGAAAGTCAAGGAAAGGTTCTACTCTGATATCAACAATGCCCTTGCCTCCATCCCCAGGGATGACAAAAAGTCATTGTCCTAGGAGACTTCAATGCCCAGGATGAACGTGACCACAAAATCTGGAGCAGAACTATCAGCAAGAATGGCGTAGGGAAGGCTAATGGTATCCTGCTCCTGACCAAATGTGCCCAACACAGTCTGATCATGACGAACACCATCTTCCACCAGAAAGACTGGCTCAGGACGATGTGGAGGTATCCAATGTTAGAGCACTGGCACCTTTTGGACTACATCATTGTCCGAGGTAGAGACCTGAAGGATGTGCTTGTCACGAGGGCTATGAAGGGATCTGAAGACTGCTGGACAGACCACAGACTTGTGCGCTCAGTGATGAACATCCACCTGGCACCAAGACACTGGAAGACCCAGAAGCCCCCCTGGAGATGGCTCAACATCACAGCTCTGAAGGACCCTGGACAGCGGGAGGAGTTCCAGGCCCAGTTGTATAGTGTACTGGAGCAAGTCCCTATTACTGATGACATCTCCATCCAGGCATACTGGGAGCAACTCAAGTCTGCTGTCCAAGACGTCTGCACCCAGACTATTGGGTTCGCATTGTGATGAAACCAGGACTGGTTTGACGCCAATGACACTCAGATCCGCAATCTCCTCAAACAGAAGCATGCAGCCTTCACCACCTGGCTAAGCCATCCATTTGGCTTAATCCAACTTGGCGAAAGATGGCAGTGTACCACCAGCTGAAGGCTGAGGTCCAGCAACACATCCATGACATGAAGAACAACTGGTAGGTGAAGAAGGCGCACGCTATCCAGGGCTACGCTGACCAGCATGACATGCATAACTTCTTCCAGGGTACCAAGACAACCTACAGACTCTGCTCCATTGGACAAAACCCCCTCTGATCATAGGACAGCTCCCAGCTCCTCAAGGACGATGACGCCATCCATCTGTTTTGCAAGGAGCATTTCAAAATCCTCCTTATTTTGGAGTCCATCGTATCAAAGCAGACCTCCAAGCTGTCCTGCAACACCCTGTGGTGGATTCCCTTGGTGATCCACCAACCATTGTAGAGGTGAAGTGGGCCATCCAACAGATGAAAACCAACAAAGCCTGAGGGCCAGATGGTATACCTGCAGAGATCTACCATGCTGGTGGCTTCCAGCTCACATCACAACTCCACCAGCTTATCCTTGGCTTTTGGGATGAAGAGGACATTCCTGGGGATCTCAAGAACATGACCATCATGACCATCTACAAGAAGGGAGACAAATCTGACAGTGGGAACTACGGGGGGATTTCCCTCAAGTCCATTGTGGGTAAGATCCTGACCCACATCCTCCTCAACCGCCTTCATCCTGTTGTCAAGGAGATCCTTCCATAAACCCAGTGTAGCTTCCAACCATTCTGGGACACTGCAGACATGGTTTTTGTTGCCAGGAAGGTCCAAGAAAAATGTTGGGAGCAAAATCAAGAACTGTTCCTCGCCTTCTTTGACCTGACCAATGCATTCGATTCCTCAAATCGTGAAGCTCTGTGAACCATCCTCCAGCACCTTGGCTGCCTACTGAAGTTTGTCACCATGCCGAGTCTCATGCATGATGATATGACCACCACTGTCCTGAATGGAAGATCTGAAACTGACTCCTTGTGTATCCAGATCGGGGTCAAACAAGGTTGCTTGATTGCCTCTGCCCTGTTCACCATCTGCCTGACCATCATCACCCACCTCGTCTAAGATGATCTACCATCCAGCGTCAGTATCCAGTATCGACTGCATGGAAAGCTTTTCAAACTTAGGTGCTTCTGGGCAAAAAAGAAACTCACCACCAAGGACATTCATGACCTTCAGTTTGTGGCTGATTGCTGCATGATGGCTCACTTTGCATAGGATATGCAAGCAACCTTAGATCTCTTCAATGCTTTGTATAAGAGACTTGGCCTGTCCTTGAACATCACCAAGATGAAGGTTCTCCACCAACCCTCCCCAGGCCAGATGAACATCCCTCATACTATCTATGTAGACAGGGAGGCTCTGGAGTACTTTCCGTATCTCAGCAGCCACCTCTCTTAATGGGCTACCATCGATGAAAAAGGCCAGTACCAGGTCAGCTGCACCAGTGCCTCCTTCTTCAAGCTGCGACAATGTGTCTTCAAAAATAGAGACCTTCGTAAGTCAACAAAGGTCCTCATTTACAAGGCTGTCATGCTGACCACCCTCCTCTACTGCAGTGAAACCTGGACTGTCTATCGATTTCACATTAAGACCCTCGAGAACTTTCATCAGCAGTGCTTACATCGAATCCTGGGGTTCAAATGGGAGGACCGCCGGACCAGTGCATTTGTCTTCCATGAAGTTGTGTCCACAAGCATCAAAGCCTTGCTGTTAAGAAATCAACTCCAATGTGTGGGCCGGTTGTCCAAGAACCGCCTCCCTCACCAGAATCTCTTTTCCCAGCTCTCCATTGGCCAACACTCAAAAAGGCAGACAAAGAAAACGGTACAAAGACACACTCAAGAGCACCCTCAGGCATGGAGGCATTGACACCAACAGTGGGAGGAGCAAACTGCTGACCATTTGGTGTGGCACCACCTGGTTGAGGCGCCTGTGGGGTGCGGAGAGTGAAACAGACCAAACAATGTCCGGAATATCAGCGAAGCTTGGGGTGTGGTAAAGGGGCGGTTGAAGCCACGCATAGCCCATAAGGCTGGGGTGCACCAAGGCACACAATACAGAACAGGGGCCAGGATATATCAGGGCACTGTGTCAAAGGGGACAAAAAGACAGCCTCCCATATACATATGAAAGATCAAGACGTGGTGGGTGAGAACGAGGGTGCTTTAATGCAAACTTGGCATGGTAGGGGGTGCTAGGGGAGATCAAGGCCGCCCCTAGGACCCCACGCCATGACACCTACCCACAACAAAACTGTGTTGGCTGTCATTCAGAATTTTGCCTTCTACTATCTTATCACATGTGGAGTCCTTGACAAATTTATCAAGGATTTTTCCTGGGATTGAGGTCAGGCTAAATGGCCTGTAGCTGCCTGGGTCCTCTCTCCTCCCTTTCTGAAAGATGGGCACAATATTGGCCCTCTTTGAGTCTTCTGGGACCTCTCCTGAGTATCACAAATTCTCAAAGAGTTTCGCCAGTGGTCCTGCAATGACTTTGGTTAGTTCATTCAGCACTCTCAGATGGAGTTCATCCAGTCCTGTTGACTTATAGATACCCAGCCTCTCTAGCTGTTCTTCCAACAGCTCTACACTGAGTGTTGGTACATGATCATCCCTATTATGACTATTCTACTGGAATGAACACACACCAAAAATCTATCAAAGACAAAAATGCCCAATTCTCCGTTGTGTGCACACTTCTCACAAGACAACAACTCTCTCTCCAATCTCTCAGTTCCAATCCTCACTGGAATTTATAAATCACCTTTCATAGATGAGCCTATGAACTTCAGTTCATGAATCTACTGTATACAAAAAATCACGGACTAAATATAGACACTGAATTTATGGCACATTATAACCTACCTACCATTGGATAACCCCAGGTAACCTCTCTACATTTTACCAGCTACATTCTATCACCAAGTCAACATTCCCTCCTTTTCTTACCCCCACCTACCTGTCTCACACCTATTATTTCCCATGGCCTCTAGTCTTCACTGCCACACATCTGCTTTTTCACAGACCTGCTGTAGCAGGGCACTGCCTCTGCCCCTCACTCCCAAGCCACAACCCCACCCCCAGCCCTGCTGCTGCCCCTCAGTCCTGACCTACAGTACCCTGGCCCCCAAACCATGGTGGTGGTTCTGACTTTCAACCTGCAGGCCCCCCATCCCTGCTAATGCCCCTCACTCCTGACCCACAATCTCCTGCCCCCCTTGTGCCCCTGACTCCCAAGCCACAGCCCCCCCCAGTCCTGCCAGTGCTCCTCACTGCCGACCTGCAGATCTGCCCTGCCCCACCAGCCTTGCTTCCCACACAGCTCCCCTCTGCCCATGAAGAGCCTCCCAGCCCCTTCCCCCACTGGAAGGGCAGGCACGTCCCCTGCCTCCCCACCCTGTTGCAGCCCTAGCACCTCCAGGCGCACACGCATATGCGCACACACACACGCGCACACACACACATGCACAAACACATACGCACACTCACATGCACCTCCACAGCCCCACAGCCCTGGCCCTCTACCTCCCCCCCCCCCCCCAGACTTACCTGCCTGCAGCTGCCAGGGCCATGTGCAGAACACGTGATCCCCTGCCTCCAATCACCCTGCCCCGCTGCCCCCAGCCCCAAGTAGTTCCTTGCTGGGGCAAGCCAGGAAGTTCTGGGAAAGCAGAGGCAGAGCAAAATCCTGGACATATGCAAGTATTTAAAACAAATGCCCAGATGGAGATGGGAGGACCCAAAAAGAGGAGGTGTCTGGGAAAATCTGGACATATAGTTACCCTAATAAAAGATATCATATTTATCCAAAGAACCTTTTCTGCCATTACAGATTGAGGAACCTGAGTTCAGCTGTCTCTGGAAGTAAATATTAACTCCTGTATTTTCCTTGTCCAAAGAGGTAGGGAATACAAATTATTCATCTCGTTTGGATCTTTTATCTTGTTTCAGAATTCCTTAAATTTCACATAGATTTGACATTTACGCTAGTAATTTCATATCAAGAAACTGTTGTCAGTAGCTTCTGGCCTGTTGTTTGTTTGTTGTTTACATAACATTGCTGCCTAGCAAAGAGTTCCTTGTCTAATTACACACAGGCAGTAATCAAACACTAACATTAGACTCTTTCTACATATGAAATCCAAAGTAAAAATAAATTAAACTCAGTGTAAGGAAGATGTTATTCAAGCATTGAAAGGTTTCAGCAGAAGTACAGTTGTAAGAATGAAGGCAGCAACAGCTTAGGCCACCCATGGGGACAGGTGTCCCTTGCACAAGTCAAGTTTAGGCAGTTTTTTAACAGAAAACTAAAGCTGAAAGTTTAAAAGTCTGGGTGCCCAAAGGCAAAGATCCTAAAAGTCAATGGAGCTTTGCATCCTGGCTTGAGATAGCCATCCATCTTCAGAAATCAGACTCCTAAGAATCCTATCACCTTCTGAAAATCTGAATCCTGTGAAGTGTCTCAGAACACAAATCAGTTTGGAAATTCTTGACTCTCACTATATTCAGTTGTCTAAATTACCTGATTCTTTGGGGATATTGAGCAATGTCATGCTTGTAATCACTGGGTTTTCTTTGTTGCTACCTTCTGTGATTTTTCTTTTCAGTCTCACAATCTGTGGTGGACTTCCACAAAGCCCCAGCTCTTGGAGAATTACATCAGAATCTCAAGTTAATTTAAAAAGAAAATTTGAGAGGTGTTTGGCTTTCATGCAGAAGAGTTTGAAAATATATGTAGCCCAGGTGTACATGGGATTGTACTCCCCTCTCCAATTGAGAGAATTATTGGCAGGGCGGTGTGCTGCGGAGGGACACAACAGCCCAGCAGCCACCTCCGTCCCTATAGAGTCAGGCCTGGTCAATCAATTACTTAACTATATACAAATTTATTATTACAACAAAACCATTAAAGGGTAAGGACATAAATCATATATAGATGTACAAATTTACCAATTAATATTTTAAAATACAGATGAACAATAGAACAACTCAGAACAAAGGACATTGATCGGGCAACCTTCTAACTCTATTAATATACAAACTATTGCTTCATCTTATTCACATAAACTATAAGGCACAGTCTACAAATATAATCATCAATCCTTAGACTACCTGGGTGCCCTCCAGGGCAGGGGCCCCACTCCCAAGGTACCACTACAGGAAAGGAGGTGGGGGGAAAGGAAAGGAGAGGGAGACCCCAAAGACTCCACTATCACCCAGGAGTGGTCCGGGCAGCCTTGTGCAGCACTGGGGCTTGGTCTGCTCCCAGACCCTCTGGGCAGCATCGTCTGCACTGAGCTGCTATCCCAAGCCTCCTCGAGCAGCTCTCAAGGTCTCTCATCCTCCGCGCAGCACCTCCTGCACCAAGCTCCCAGCCTCGGGCTGGGGGATTGTGGACCTAAGCCACCCAAGGGGCTCCAAAGATCTTGCTCCATGCATCGGCCTGTGCACCGTGTCTCTAGCCACACACCAGAGGTTGAAGACCCGAGCCACCTCATGCAGCTTCCAGGGTCTGGAAGCCATACATCATGCTGCGCACCAAGATCCTAACTGCTGGAGCCATGCCCCGCTCCCCACTGATAGAAGTCTTCAAGGGCTCTTCCTGGGCTACTGCTTCACCCTGCTGAGCAGCTCTTCTAAGCCCCACTCTTCTCTGTCCCACGCAGCTCCTTTTATACTCTCCAGAGCTCCGCCCCTGAAGTCTTCCGGACCCAATAGTTTGCAGTCTTCAATCAGGTCCGCTCTTCTCTCCCTCCCCTTAGGAAAGGGGCATGACTTTATTTCTCTTTCTGCCTCCTGATTGGTGGATGGGCTCTTCCAATCAAAACAGCAGGATCTCAAGCCTGGGACTCAACCCAGGCTCTGAAAGGTGAGCCTGCTACATATAAACCTGAAAGGTTCAAATTCAGAGACTAAATAAAAACTTAAAACATGAAAGTAGCTGATTCTAACCTGTAATTCAGGTTTTAAAGTAAACCTCTCATCTTCTGAGAATCTGGTCTGTGATGTATGGGGTTGGGCTCCTACCCTTCAAATGCATCATTTTGTGAGGAGGTCAAAAATGTAACCAATTGAAGTGTACTGTGATTGTTTCAATTGCCTTTAAGCTATTGAAAAATCACAGCTCTCTTCTTTTCTTTTTTCTGAAGTGTGTTAGTACCAAAGGTACCACTACTACTATTGTTTAAGGTAGCTGTACAACTACAAAATCACTTCTAGCTTGTATCCCAAGTAGGCAGTGTTCACAAAGAGGGGCAAGGCAATTCAGGCTCTGATACTAATTCCCTTTGTTGAAAAGGTAACTTAACTAAGTTTTCTACAGCACTAAAATGGAAGGTAAAAATAATTCTCCTCCCTAACTGCAGTTACGCAAACATTACAAAGTATCCTATGGCACCCTTGAAATGGTCTCAAGGCATCCCACAGGATCCTGATAGAGAATCACTGGTCTAAAATCTTCTTTTACCACCACCTATGTTACACATGAATGCAATCATTTTTTCCACACCCCAAAGCTGTCACCTTAGCAAAGCTTTGCTTGCAGGAAATTTCAAATAAAAAAACTGCACCATGGTTAAATGAAATTTAATTCCCTGCTGTATTATTCCAAGAATTGCTGGTGTTGTACAGAAAGGCTGGAGTGTGGAATTAAGCCCAGTATTTACAGATGCTTTATTTATTTACCCAGCTTTTGGAGTTGTGCATATGCCTCAAAGGGGAAATATAACATGAGTTTCTAAAGTTCTATTGCTGTGATCAGATGTGGCTTGGACCTCAGCAGAAGAAAATAAAGATAACTTGAGAAAACCTATTGGTGGATTTAAAATAAACTAGTAAGATCCTGTTGTCTGAAAAGTTGCTGGAGTGGGCAAAAAGACTAATTATAGAGGAACTTTAGTATTGTTCAGCTCAAGACAGAATTTGAGGACAAATAGAAATGGAAAAGGCTTATTTCAAAAACTATTTTCTGAGGTCACGATGGAACTTTATTCAAGTTGATAAGTAGATTGTGTAAATACCAAAGATGCATTCAAGCAGGTGACTTCATAATGATAGTTGTAATCTTTCTACTTTCACCCCAATGGGTTGCTAATGCCTCCAGCCTTTATGGCTCAACTGTTTTGCAAAATACAAGTTTTGTAATCCTTCTGGGTATAGCAATAGGGCTTCAGGAGCTTTTTATAAGGTTGGATTGAAGTGGAATTTGGAAATAGACAAGTGGTTCATGGGAGAGACTGTTTCTCCTGTGCTGTTGGCTGCATCACGTGGAGCTCTGTCACATGGTGCCTTGTGACCGGACAGTGGTTTGTAAAACAATCTAATCTTTGTTCTAGGAAATTCTGCTTTACTACAGTGGTTGCCATGGTGACAGGAAAATGGACTTGGTATCGAGTTCTTTTCTTGGCATCAGTGTCTGAAGAGAGGAGGCCAACCTGTGGGTGTGTAACTTGGCTTCACTCCAAACACACACTATAATCACATATGTATTTGTTTGCTAGGAAGCCAATTACAGAATCAGTTAGAGGAAGTTTGCTAAAGGTTTGATTTGAAATCGAAAATGAGGAAGTCAGCTTGGGTAGGCAGGAGCCTAATTATGAAGGATGGTCCAGTGCTTACAGTACAAGGCTGGGTTATGGAATACCAGGGTTCAGTTCCCTGATCCACTATGGACTTTACTGTGTGACGAGCTCCTTTACTGGCTGTGCTGAGAACCAGGGCTCATTAGTCTGTTCAAAGTACCATGCTGATGTGGCTAAGCAGTTTCTGATTCCAGAGCTAGTACATATGAAGCTAACTTAGATCTCTCTGAAGAGCACTGCATTGTGCTGGTTAAGCATACCTTGGGTTCTTCATGTGTAAAACATCTGTAAAAATACTTTATAACCTCACAGGAGTGTTGTGAAGCTAGAGTCATTAAAGATCTCCATACTCAGAGAAGTTAGTAAGGGGCTTTGTAAAGACCTTAGATAGGCAGAGCATGAACATGAACTGTATATGCTTTTTCTTCTCTTTTTGTTGAATTAAGATAAGCTTTATTAATTGTTTTCCCAAAAGAACCCAAACACCAGAAACTATGTATTTTTGACTGATCCTACAATGACAACTGATGTGCACTCCAGTAGATGGGGAGAGGTATTTGGATCAATGGCTCATTTGCAATACAGCAATATTTTTTCCCATGCTGATCAGTTGAGAATCAGCATGAGTTGAATCCCCAAAACTTGTTGACTCTGGGTACCCTTTCTCCCACGCACAGATTTCAAACTGTGGGCCTTACTCATCTCTCATTTATACCAGTGCAAACAGGAGTGGCTGTGAAGTTAATGGACTTTCATCATTATAAAGCCAACATATGAAAGGGAATGTTATCTCAGCTAGTCTTATTTAAGGTTTTGTAAAATAATGTTATACATTGTGAAATAGAAAGCTGCAACAGCACCTTTTCTCAGAATCACAAGTTCTTTACAGATGTTATTTACTTGCCTTCCAACATACCCCTGAGATGGGTAAGTTATATAGAATTCATTGAAATGCAGTAATCTTTGGGTGAGACTCGACAAGTGTTCGACAGTCTGAAGGAAGAAATTAGGTAGGCAGAATGGATTTATTGAAGCTGGAATTTGGCCAACATTTTAACGAAGTCCACAAGGAGGATGGGGGAAAACAAAATGAAAAATCTCTCTTAAAAAGCTGATCATTCTATGTCCTTAACCAATCCTACCATTGTGTTTGGATGTTGTAGAGGCCTCAAATATGTAAGGTACCTGCAGATAGTATATGTGCATATGTTTGTTGAGTTAATGAAAGGGGTGTGGGACAGTGTTAGCATGGGATTTTGGCCTTAGTTGTTGATTTTTTTTTTCAGATTGTTAGTTGATTTCTGCACATTAAACTGACTTTTGCTGTTTACGATTAAAGAGATATTTTGGGGAGCATGTGAGAAAACACTCGTGTTAACTTATATTTTGTGTGGCCCCTGATCACTTATATTAGTTGGTGGTTGTTCTGCCAGTAGGAATGATCATTCCTCTGGCTGTTGTGTCCTGTCCAGTGTCAAAGGAGGCTTTGCCTTCTATGTCCAAAAGAACAAGGAATGGGACACAAATTTCCTTTGCCTTCCCTCGTCCAAATACCAGCTGAACTCCCTTGGGTAGTATTTGGTTGAGCCAAGACCAACCCAGCAGAGCTTAAACTAAACCCCTCCTTTCATGATCTTACCATCCACAATATGCGAAAGGGGTGATTATTCATTTACGAACACATGCTAGCCACACCATGTTGAATATTGGGTGCCTACAGATGTCAGGGCCCTGCCCTAAATCATGATGCTTTATATAAAGCGCCATGAGTTAGAGCCCCTCCCCCTCTCCCCTGTGACCCAGCAGGCATTCGTCTGTTAGGGCAGGGTGGGACCGGAGCCAGCTTGCACTGGCTCTGGCCAGCAAGCAGGGGCACTCCAGCACCCCTCTTTCCAGCCCTGCCCACACCCCAACTTGGGGCTGTCAGCAGGGGAGGGAAGGGGAAGGGAAGGAGCTGCTGGCTGCTTTGAATAACCAGAGCTGAGTGGCGGAGCAGTGTGGAACAGAGTCCCCTTGCCTTGTGGGCCCAACCCAGCTCTCCTAGTACCTCAGCCAGGGTAGCTGATGGCTACATGTGAGGTGAGGCGGCTCTGTTCCACCCTGCCCTCCTCCCGCTCTGGCAGCTCCTTCCCCTGCTGACAGCCCTGGGGGCAGGACTGGGCTGGTAGCACCAGCCCCACCTTGCCCCCATGAGAAAAATTAATCCTGGAGGGAACACAAGCTTTGCTTTAGACAGCCTTAATGTAATACCTCATTTGACCAGGGTTAATTTTTCACACATTCGGACATTTTAAAAGTGTTCTGCAGTTGTGCATGTGTGTTACATCATGGCTGTAGAATGCTTTCAGGGGCCTGATCATGCAAAAAATGTTTCTCATGTGAGCACTCATTGTGTCTTCCAAGGAAAAACACCCACCCTGATTGATGACCCCTTAAGGGAAATGTGTATATTATTGCATGGAACTGGTCTTTGAAGGAATTCAGTGCAGACTACAAAACTGCCCGTGAGTGCTAGTCTCTTCAGAGAGCTGCATGAAAGCAAACTGTAAACATCCAAATCTGTATTCTTTGTGCACCAGGAATTCTGCCAGGGGTGGTGTAGCATTTAGGATGCATCAGAAAAACAGAATTGGGGCCAATGTAGGGAATACAAGACTGGGAAGCAAGAGAAATAAGGGAAAGACTGAAACAAAGTGAATGGAAAATTCAGTGAATATTCATATAAATATTAATGGAGATAGACAAGAGTGCTGCTCTAACTGGAGAACAGAAATGATGCCTTTTGACTTACCTAACTAGTCACAACTGCACAGCACACTTCTAATTGAATTTTGGTCTTCAGTTCATGAAGTAAAATGTAAGGGAAGAGACTGGTCGAAGCCAGGGAAGTTTTTGGTTAGAGGAAGGGAAGCATGTGATTCAGGAAAAAGGAGAGAATTTGGGTGAACTCCAATTCTCTCTCTTCCTTGTAAAGTTTGTCTATTTTTGTCATGTTAATTTGAGGGGGTTATGGTAGTGCCCAAAGGCAACCAAGAATAGGCCCCAATTGTATTAAGTACTGTGCAAACAGAGAGTAGTAGATGGTCCATGCTCCATACAGACAAGACAGTCACAGGGTAGGGAAAAAGTAGAACAGACAAGCAAGGAAATGATATGATAGTGGCAAATGACATGTCAGTTCCATAAAGTTTTTGTGTGGGAGGGTATATTTAGAAGGGGATAAGATATATGTAAAGAAGAGTGAATGGAAAGGAAGAACAGTGAGGAGAACAAGGCAGGGAGAAATGGGGAAGAGGGACAGGTATGGAGTGAATCTGAGATGCATAAATGTTGGCTGGGGATTTAGCAAATAGACAGCAACACAGGCTGGAGAAAGCCCTGTGAAACTGCAGGGTTTCACAGGGCATGCCCAGTTGAGTGCGTACATGCGGTATGCACTATCTCACACCATACATGCTGCACATGCAGGCATTCCCCATGCTGCTAATTTGCAGCACGGGGGTGGGGTGGGGGTTGACACCAGGAGATCCCAGTGTCAAAAAAAACCCTGTGGTAGAAAAAAGAGGGGCAGTGCATCTGGTAGCAGCGTGCACCACCCGAACGCAAAGCCTGGCCAGCCAGGGCCACACTCCAGCTGCCAGCTAGGATCCCTGCTGCTGAATCACTGCTGTTGGAGCCCCAGGAGGCCCCCAGAGCCTAGGTAAGGCTGCTGGAGCCAGCCCAGGTGCTGTCCCCAGCTTCCCTTACCCCACCTGGGACAACTTACTGTGCCAGACTGTACATGCACAGGTGTTTCCCGGGGACAAGTAGCAGCGGCACATATGGTGTCGCTGCTATTCGTCCCTAGGGATACACATGTATGTGCTCATCCAGACATGCCCACTGTATCTGACAGTCCCTGCTTTGGCAGCTTCTGCAGTTGCTTCTACAAGATCGGGGCGGACAATTATTTCAGGTGGAGGGCCACTTAACAAATTTTGGTAAGCTGTCAAGGGCTGCATAGGTACCCCCACCCCTTGATACTTGTCCCACCCCCTGGTTACCATATTGAGACCGGAAGTCCTTCCTCCTAATGCCTGACCTTTGCCACCAGAAGTCCCTCCTCTTGCTCACAACCCCACCCCCCATCATCCTTTTGGGAGGGGAGGTTGCCATCTTAGAATCAGAAAAAAACCAAATCATACGCTACAAGTCAAACACCTACTATAATACATTTTAATTTTATTACAAATAATATTTGACATGACTTGTGTTTATGTACTGTATGTAGATGGGATTGCATAAATAATTAAAAAATAAAGTGTCACTCTTTTATATTGAATGTGTATGATGGGGTGTGGGATGTGGCTGGGGGTGGTATGGTGAGGCATATGTGTGTGTAGGATGGGGTATGTGGTTGTGGGGAGGTTGTGAGAGCATGTGGCTGTGTAGGGGAGCATAGGGTATATTGGGATGCATGTATATGTCTGTGACCATTGTGGAGGAAGGGTGTGAGGGATTGTGGGGGGTGTAGGAACCCCCCCACACACCATGGTGTGCAGCCCTCGTTGCTGGCAGCAGCAGCAGGAGGGGAGGTCAGGGTGCTCATGCCCAGTGCAGGCACTCGGTGGGGTGCAGCTCCAGTTAGCACTGCACGGAGGGTGGGGAACACAGCCTGCCTGGCTCTCTATCACTGGGGCTCTGCAACACACACCTGCAGCTCTCACAATCACAGCAGGGGAAGCCCCACACTGGAGCCTGCTGCCTTCCCAAGCAGCACTACACAGCACTGGCTGGAGCTGCACCCCACTGGGTGCCTACGCCAGGCACAAGTGCCCTGACCTCTCTGCCTGCTGCTACTGCTGACAACTGGGGCTGCATGCCATGGTGGGAGTGTGTGGGGGGTCCCTACATCCTCACACCCACACCTTGGCCAGCTGAGCTCCATGCTCCCACCGCCCTCTGGGTGTAGGTTCCACACTTCCACCCAGCTGCAACTCCACCCCCTCCCACCAGCCCTGCCACTTCCCTACCTACTGCCCTGAGTGAGTTGGACTTCCAAGATGCCAAACTGGTTCCCATGGGGCAGCCTCAGCAGGAGCCTTACCCAGAAGCTGCTGTTGGCTGGGCAGGGCCCTTCTGCCTAAGAGGATGGGAGTAAGGTGCAATAGTATATGTTCAGGGGGTGTACATAGGCACTTCTCTCCCAGCCTTGCAGTGGGGGCATTATTCACTGGGGGGCACCGTGGGCCAGATGAAAGTGTCTGATGGACCATATCTGGCCTGCAGGCCATATTTTGCCTGCCCCTGTGAAAGATGCTCTCTTACCAGCTGGATTCACTGGCTGGTTCCTTCCTACAGTTTTTCATGCACAAGATGGGAGGCAGTGGAATCATTATCTGGGTCCTGTTGCCTTCACAGAGAGAGTTCTCCTGCACACTTCTTGGTCCAGAGGTGTGCTGGCAGAGTCTGACTCTGTGCTCTGC
Source organism: Crocodylus siamensis (assembly GCF_052110815.1). Lineage (NCBI taxonomy): Eukaryota > Metazoa > Chordata > Crocodylia > Crocodylidae > Crocodylus > Crocodylus siamensis. The sequence continues at coordinate 265,638,322 of NC_143396.1, forward strand.
ACTTTGACTTCAAACCTGGGAAGGAAGAGAGGAGGACCCTACTGCATCTATGCTCCATATCTGGGAGTGGGGTTGTGATGGAGCAGCAGAGTGGAGTTAGGAGAAAAAGTAGATGTGGGATAAAACTGATGTGGGACTGGAGGTCTTTAGGTGTGGGGGTTGGGGAGCAGAATTAATTGCTGGAATTGAGAACAGGTAGATAATTCAAATTTGGCGATTTGGTGAAAAACTGGAAGCTGACACCATCAGACAGCCAACTGGGATCAAAATCTCTAAGACATCCAGCAAGAATGGCTACGTGCATCATGTCTCTCCCATGAGGGTGGGATTCAGGGAGTTAAAAGACAGACTAAAACCAAAATTGTAACCATTACAAAAGAATCTCTCCCTTTTTTTGGCCTGTCATAATTTTTTCTGTCTACCTCATAATTTTTGGACATCTGTATTCAGCTACAGGGGAATTTAGCCATTGGCTCTAAAACAAAACTAAGTTATGCCTCTATGGGTGCATCTACACATGCAATTAAGGTGCATGAATTAACTCTAGAGCTTATTGCTCCTGGGCACATCATTTGCATGTGTGTCCAGGACAGTAGCACATTGAGCCAGGTTGGAGCAGCACCAGCTGGCATGGGGCTCAGGGGGGTCAGCCTGCCAGCTCAGGGCTGCTCCCCCTGGCTCAACATGCTGTGGGGAGGCTGGCTGCAGCACTAGCTGGCAGGCAACCCCCACACTGAAGCACCCTCATGCCCCAGCCAACTGGGGTACGGTTTACACATGCACTGCTGCAGAGTGAAAAAAACTCTGCAGCAGGATAGTACTTGTATTTACTCCAACCTAATAGCAGTACACATGCAGACTCATGATGTTTACTGTGCAACTAATTAGTCTACTGCATAGTAAACAGCTCATGTAGATGCACCCTGTGTGCATCTAGGCTGCCATTGAAAATCTTAGGAGTGAGCTTTGCCTTAGTTTTTCCTCCATTCTTCTTGATGCTTTCTTTTCCCTCCCTCCCATTTTCTGAACTTCCTAAATTTACTGAAGTTTTATCACTTAATTTACAAAGGGAAATCCCCAGTTTCTCACTGAATCTGCAAATGAAGTAGCAGCGAACTCGGAACAGATTTTTTTTTTGTTTTTTGCAAAACTAGTACAGTTTTGTGAAGCTTCAGTCACTGATTCAATTTGGCAGAGATTTGGCTCAATTCGGTGGCCAAATCTCCACATCCAAATCAAATTAGGAGATATTTTAATCTCTCCAAATCAAATCAGAATGCTCTGAATCAATTCAGAAAGATTATCATAGAATCATAGAAGTTGAGTCAGAAGGGACCTTATAGATCTTCAAGTCCGACCCCCTGTCAGGGCAGGAGAAAAAAACTGGGCTCAAATGATCCCAGCTAAGTAGGCAAGAAGCCTCTTCTTAAAGATCCCCAGGGTAGGAGCCAGCACCACTTCCCTTGGAAGTTGGTTCCAGATCCCAGCCCCACCTAACTATGAAGTAGTTCAGAAAGATTCAATGATTCAGACATAGACACAGATTTAAATGTTTTTTGTACATACCTGAAGGTACCAGGTGACTTGTGAATGCTGAGATGCTGGGGCAGATGGAGCGTCCCACAGGAGCGTGGGGGGCTCCCCAGCACATTTGGCAGTGGACCTGGAAGTGGACCAGAAGCACTTCTGATTCACTTCCAGGTCCATCAGGGAGCACACAGGGGAGTGCTCCAATGTCCCCGTGTCTTGGTGACTGCTGCCTCCTGAGTCTGGTGGGGCACCCAGGGTCCTGCCATGGCCGATTACTGAGCCGGAGGGGGGATGGGGGGGGCCCCCCAGCACACTTGGCAGCAGACCCGGAAGTACTTCTGGATTCACCGCCAAGCATGTTGGAGGCCCCCCCTGCACTCCCATTGGACACTCCATCCAACCCGCCATCACAGCATTCACAAGCCGCGCCTGCTACCTTGAGGTATGTAGAAAAAAAAATTTAAAGCTGTGTCCATGGCTGAATCATTGATTCTCTGACTCAGCATCAAATCTTCAGATTGGGCCAAATAGAATTGGGACAGTGATCCAAATCAACTAATCAAGTCACTGTCCCCGATTTTGCACACCCCTAAGATATACATATTCCTATACACACACACACACATACACACACACCCCACACACAATACCTCTACCAACCTGTCTTGTGAGCACTGTGCCTCACTTGACAGTTCAAAGCCTATCATTGCAATTAGACTGCATACATTCCCATCACAATGTGCGCACCACGCACCTGTGCTCTCATGTGTCTGTATGCCCACATGTCCATTACCATCACCCTTGTCTGTCACAATGATGCGACCTGGCCCCCTGGCCCCCGCCCTTTCCCGACCCCTGCCTATTTGCCAGTCCATTCAGTCGTCACTGTTGCTGTCGGTTTTTTTCTCTCTTATCAGTCCTGCTGATGTTGTCATCATAATCTTTGTCATTGCTCTCTTCAGGGATCCTACCCACCTCTTACCAGTCTGTGCTAGTCTTTTGTCTTCCATATGATCCCCACTATCTCCTCCCTGACATCCTCCACATGCATCTTGCTTGGTTCCATTTTGACACAGGCCTCTATTGAGAGGTTTGTGGGCCTGTACATGAGCAGGTTCCTGGTTTTCCACAGGGTGTTTCTGAACAAGGAGATGAATTGGTCAAAGCAGGCCATTGCAGTCCCCTTTTACTTGGACAGGCGCCCAAACAGAGCCATTTCTCTCATTAGGATTTTGGCCCCTGTTACCAGGTTGAGGAGTATAAACATTTTTCCCCACGCCCCTTTGGCATATGGAGTACCACAGTAGTTGATCAATTGTCTCTTCCTCCCTCAGGCAGGTTGCCCTGGGGCAGTATGGTCGACTTTTCTGTCTCTCAATGTGTCACCGCACCCACACTGGGAGCGCTTCATGGGCTTACCTGCCAGTTCACATCTGTTCCTTCTGCAGGTCCTTGTGGAAGATCCTCTCCCACATGGCCTGGCAGCTGAAGCTGGGTGGTAAGTCCATGAGCAATACAACATCCTGCATCTTGCAGTGGCTCGCTAGGGTCGTTGGGTCTAATCTCTGTAGTTCATACCTGCTGTAGAACTGCTCCAGAGTTCTTAGGTGGCTAGGATCATGAGTGGCAGTGTGTGTACCCCCCCACCCAATGTCATACCATGTGACCTGCAAAATAGTTCATGAATGTGTACTGTTTTAGGCCCTACCCTGATTGTCATCTTGCAGATCTGGCTTGCATATGGCTCAAAGGAATATCAGGATGTCTGGCATTGCTCGGCCCCCTATCCATTTTATCTTGTGCAAAGTTTTCCTCATCACTTTCTCCCTTCTGGAGCCCCAGAAGATGCATGTGGCCCTCTGGACTCTGTGGACAACATGCTTCAAGGTGGGGAAAGACCAGGGCAATGTACAGAAGCACCAGTAGGAGCTCAGAACAGATAGCAGTTACTGGACTCTTGAACCTCAGGCTGTCAAAACCTAAATGTGCCTACTCATAATTAACATATAGTTATGCTTGTTACAGTTCCCTGCAGAACTTTAATTTTAATTTTATATTGAAGAGCATATAGCTTAGATTCTTTCATGAGCTCATTCTGTCATCCTTTCTTCTGGGTTTCCCCATTTGCTTTGATATTTTAAAAATGCAGTGTGTTTAATGTGGAGGGGAAAGTGGAGACACTGTTAATGATTAAGATTTGTATTAAGAACCTTTAATTTACAACAGCCAATATGATATATACCTTACACAAGCAAAACTTCAGTTAGTATTAGAGCAGAAACCAAGACATAAAAGGTCTGATAAATCAAAAACAACAACATTTGAATTGTGCCTCTGAACTGGAAGCCAGTTCAGGCAGCCAGTGTAATATAATCCTGACAAGAAAACTTGCTAGGTAGGTAGGCAGGCAGCTGTATTTTGTCTCTAACTTCGGAGGACATCAAAGCTGACAAGTGGCCTTCAGGTGTAACCCTATATGCCGTAAGAGTAATCCTATCTAGAGAAGACAAAAGCATAGTTTACACCCATGTTACCAAATGAGGAAACATGAGGACTAAGTACACAGTACTTTTATCAGGACATCTAGAAGTAGCTGCAGATTGTGCCTCTTGTATCTCTTGAGGTTCACTGTCCCCACTTCATCCTGCTAATATTAGCTCCACTGTAATCTGACTGAGCCCTCTTTCTGGCCAGGCTCTGGAAGAGCCAAGTGACTGCAAGGTCATGGTCTGATGGAAAAAGGCCTAGGTATGAATATTGTCACCTGACTGACAAAGTTTGCAAACTTCTGAGCAAGAAAGGCTGTGGATTAAGCAGAGGGGAAAGGGGATACCAAGTTCTTTAGCTCTTTTTCCACCCCCCACAGGCTCTGGCTGCCCTCCTGCAAGGCACTTGCCTCTTCTTCCTTGCTCCTGTTGTAAAAACGCAGTCATTATTGCCATTCCCAGCCTAACATTGTGCCTGCAATGGCCACCATAGGTGAGGAAGTGTCTCATGTGGGCCTGCTGTTAGTACAAACCAAAGGGAGCTGTGCTGGTAGGAGCACATCCCCAAGCTGCCACATACATGCTGAGCTGGTGACAGAGCACTGTCCCTAAATAACGTGCACGAGGGGCCCTTTCTGCTATTGAATGAGTACCCTATGCAATCCTCAACTTCCTTCTGCAGAGAACAGGAGACCAGATTTCTGAGGGTGTGTACAGCCACTGGCCACACCCAGTTTACATGTACTCGCTTACTTTAAGGGCCCCTCTACATGTTCAGGGAAAGGTACCATGGGATTTAATGTACAATCCACACAATCATGCCTCCTGCAAACATGTGCAGGAGATTGTGGGATTGTGCATTATATCCCATCATGCCTTGCTGCTGGTGCCTGATCCTGGGCTTCCCCTGAACTGGCAAGAAGCAAGCTCCCACAGCTGGGAGCCCCCTGAGCAGGAGGTGCTCAATGGGGGTGCTCCATGCACCCTCAAGGCTAGGAGACAGGCAGCTGTTTTGATCTTTCAGCTTCACTGGGATCTCCCAGTCCTGAGGGTGCATGGGGTGCCCCCATGACTGGGAGGTCACAGCATCTAGGGCAGTGCTGAGGGTGCCACCGGGGACTGTGGGGTGCTGCCAGGACCTGGTGTCCACAGCTGCCAGGTGCTGTCACACCTGAGAGTCCCTACAGCTGTGGGACTCCCAGCCCCAGCTGCACATGGTGCACCCCTGTGGCTGGGAGCCCAGTCAACTGGTGGGGGATCCCAGCTGCAGGGACAGACCCTGCTACACAGGAAAATTAAAGTTCAATAGCAACTCACTATAAAGTTAGTACATGTTTTCCATGTTTAACTTCATAGCTGGTTGGACCTTTTTATGGCATGATAGGTACTTTCCACATGTAGCTGGTCTCAGTTAACTGTGCAATTAACCAGTTAGCCAACTAAACATAAGCCAGGAGTGGCGCATACAGCCATTAACCACTCCCAGAAGCCATTCAGGGAAACCAGTGTAAGAATCTGGGGTAGGGGTATCAGGAGGGGCTAGTGAGATTGCAGTGGGGGGGCTAGCTGGTCTGTGGGGAAGGTTGATGGATTCCGGGAGGGCGAGGGGGCTGAAAATAGTACAGTGAGGGTTGGATGGGAGGTGGGAATACCACGGCCGCATGGTTGTGTTGCAAATGCATGCAGGCGTTTTTTCTGAGATCGGGTTAATCCTTTCCAAGATCGGGTTAACCCTATCTCGATCCTCAGGTGAACTAACTTACATCAATTAGGCACACGTTTTTGGGGTTATTTAAGCCATGGTTAGGTTGATCTATATGTAACACCTGTTCTTACCCTTGGGGGATATTGGACTGCTGCAGTGTCATGAACCTGATTGGTGAAAATACAGTGACAAACAAAAGCGGAGCTTATCAATCTAGTTTTCTTGTCTATGTCAGTGGTCTCCAAAGTGGCATGTGCGCACCCCAGGGGTTGTGCAAGACGATCCATTGGGGTGTGGGGAGAAAATATAAGACCTTCTATTTAGATGTATATTTATATAAATAAACATATATTGCGGGGGTGTGCTCAAAAATTTTTTACTGATGGGGGTGTGCGATCAAAAAAGTTTGGAGACCACTGGTCTAGGTTAATGGCGACCCAACTGAGGTAAATAGACACTAGCTAAGTGGTAAAGAATATTAATCCAACTGCAAAACATTAAAAGCAAACCTTTGCTTTGGAGAATTTGCAATCTAAAATCATTTAACATAAATGAGATGTTTAAATATTTTGACTTTATATACTAGGGAACTATCATTATGTTATTCACATGTGAAAAAAAATCTACTCATGACTAACCCTGAGGTCTTGTGGCTTATGACAAAGAAATAAATATTTGATCATTTTATGCCGACGGCATTCCTTATAACTAAAAGGTAAGCTCGCTAACTCTCTCTCTCCCCCCACCCCCCCTTTTTGGTGCCCCTGCTCAAATTGTTTTACAGTCTCTCTGCAACTGGAACACCTCCCTCCTACATATACACACCTCACTCACTCTTCTACTTCTAATTCAGTACATGAACAAACAGTCTAGTTTGTCAGGGTGAGATAACTCTGGCACATTCATCACCATTTCTCCTCTATTCAACTGTCATACTGAAAGTTGCCTAATATTTTGTGATGCTCTGTCATCTTTGATAATGGTAAAGAGATTTATATGACAGGTTGTCATTTCTGTTTGCTCAAATATAATTAGTCTCCCATCCCTTTAAACACAACATATGATGTTCAGTCTTAGAGAAAAACACAACAACAAATTTTGGAAATCTCCAAGGGAAAGTAAAAGAGGCCACTCATCTCTTCAGCACATTATATTTTAAAACAATAAATATTCCTAAAGGATCAACACTTACGTGTAATATAAAATTTGTGCATCATGTTTGAGGTACCTTCTTTTCAATACATAAATGATATGTTAAACTTTATAAGGCAGCAATTTGGTCAGTTGGAAACAAGTTTGAATTTTCTCAAACGTCTCTATTCTGTATTGCTGCATGGTCCCTACATGGCATATTTAATCCTTCAGAATTGGGGCAAGGTTTAGAGGTTGATTCTGCACACTAGCCGAATCCCAAATGGATTCCTAGAATTATGCCAGTGCTCAGTATCTTAAACACAGTTAATTTAGAATAAAGATGGGGCTGATCAAAATGAAGCTCTTAACCAGTGACCATTTCACGCTATTTGTAAAAAATGCACTTTCTATTATAGTGAAAGATTCTTTAAGAAAAATAACATGGGCTGTACTAGCACCATTTAACAAAGTAAGATGAATTCATGTGCAGTTGGCAAACACCCCTGGCTCCATTTAGCTCAGATCAAGGACAGAGGTACAGAAAAAAGAGACCTATTTAAGGAGAAGTTCCTTACTTATTTTCAGAGCACAGACAACAACTTTACTGAGATTGTCACATGAATGCCTCTTCTGCTCCCAGCAGTCATGGTAGAGGTGATATCTTTTATTCAACCAACTAGATTTTTGCAAAAAAGAAAATGTAATTACAAGCTTTCAAGCACATATACCCTTCATCAGGCATAGGAGAAAAGATTGTAAAAGTGATCCTGGGAAGAAATGAAAATTCATATTTCATAGGAGAGTTGAAGGTGTGGCAAAATCTCCTGTTCAAAACAGTTCGTTTTGGTTCCCCTCCCATTCACATAACATCCCTGTGGCACATAAAAACAGTTGCTCACTTTCCACTGTAATACAAGAAAGTATTTACAAGATTTTTGGCTGGCTTTGCTGTTTAGCCCAGTCCTCTTCAGATGTTCATCTTAATTTCCATTCTGCCTATTCCCTTTTCTCTATCCTTCTGTGATACTTTGTCCCCTCTCCTCCTATTTATGACCTTCCCTGGCACTTAGTTCTCTTCTCTCCTGGGCATGCTGCCTAGACAGCCTGTTCTGTTGTTGTCAGTCTTCCCCAGATAAACTGCCCTATTTAATTTTCCTCTGAGAGGAGGGAAATGGGGGAACCATCATTTTAGGAGGAAGGAATATTGCTGCAATGGAAGATACTTCTGAAACTGAAAAGCACTTCATATATAGGTAGTCTTGGTTGGTGGTCTAGACATCCTTCTATGAATTAAAAATTGGGTAATGAGTAAGAGACTGCACAGTAGTTAAAGATGGCATGAGTAAATTCACTAAATCATCTTAACTACTCATTTCCTGATTTTTAGGGAGCTTTTCGTTGATGACATCAGAATGATTCTATAGAAAAGTTAATTCACTTGCAGGATATCCTTTGCTTTGGAAGATACCCTGAATACAGGAGGTGAAATCCTGGCCCCACTGAAGTCAGTGGCAGTATTCCAGTATTCCACTCATAATGTTTAACTCAAAACATTCAGGTGAGCTCACACGACACGTATGTCAGCATCAGCAGCAACTGGGTAATCATTTTACAACCGCTCTTGTTTGTGTTTTATCTAGACGCTTATAGAAATTGCATTACCATGGCAGTCAAGTACCTAACCCCCCATTTTTTATTTCTTGTTGTTGGAGGGGAGAACACCTTCACAAGCTAAAACTTGTCAGGGCAAGGATATTCAGTCTGATTATTTCTTTGTACCGGTGCTATACCTATCAACTCAAGTAAGTTAACTTCAGGTGAGTTCCCAATTTATACTGGTATCTATGACACTGAAATCAGGTCTCTGGCATTTTAGTTTTCTGTAAAATATTATGAATATGGAGAGCACTAGAATTAAATCCACAAAAGCATTTCTCAGAGGAAGTTGAGTTGATTTATTTAACTGCAGTAATGTAAATATGAATGCCTCAATATTGGGACACACCTAAGGAAGTGCTCCTCATACCAGCTGGGAAAGACTGAGGTGCTCTGAATAATGTGAAAGGAATGTTTTATTGAATTCACTGGACTTAAGAGAGTTGCTAGGTTGTATATTGAGTGACAGTTCCTTTAAAGGGATTGGCTTGACAACACTTGTTACACTGAAAACATTTTAATGACTAACATTTCAGGGCAGTTACAACACTCCACCTACAGAAAGGCTTCTAGGTAGGATGCAGTTTTGACAAGTTCAGTAGGGTGTCCCAGAGCCACAAAGGATATAAGAAGAAAGAGCCTGTGTAGTGAGGAAAGAGAGGTGAAAGTCCAGGTTGTCCTCTGTGCATTAGGTTGGTAGAAGCTAAAAGTCCATCTCTATCTCCTAATGCAGCTTTAGAAATGAACTTGCACCTCCACTCCGTAGAGGGTATGGCCACTGGATTGATACAGGAGCGTTATGTGAAGCGGGGCCCAGGATATATGAAACATGCAAGAAGGGCAGTCCTGGTGGGGGGAGGGCAGGAGGGCGAATTGGGGCAACCACCCTGGGCCTCAGGTTTTGCGGGGCCCCATGGAGCTGGGCAGAGCAGACTGAGCCACTGGCTTCGCATCCAACCTCTTGCTGAACCACCCCCCTTCCCGCTGCTGACGCTGCCATGGCCGATGGTGGCAGCAGCTTCTTCAGGTCTGGGGCGGGGGCAGGGCCCCACATGGGCTGATTTGCCCCGGACCCCGCACCCTGCTTGGGTCGGCTCTGCATGTAAGTTCCCTAGCTTGAATTATCCTAGGGTCTGATCATACTCTGTTTGAAGACAGATGCACACTCCAGCTGACTTTGATAGGAACAGGATCCAGCCTCTTTAACCGCCTATTATCCCCTACCTCCACTCCACCTCCTGAGTCCTCATACATCAGAGGGCTATCCTGGTTCCACTTAATCTAATCATAGACAACACTACGCAATATTTTGATAGGAAACATCCCAGGACCTGATTCTCCACAGCTCTGCACCTGGGTTGCTGCTTATTCCTGTGTAAAGCGAGCATGAACAATTGCCATGTTGATGCAGTAAGATTTTTAACTGCATGCAACAGCTACAAAGGGCAACTCCAGGTACAGGGCACCAGAGAATTGTTTTCAGTCAGCATTAAGCTAGTGTCCTAGGATGGTGGCCTGGGTGTGCTGTGCAGTTTGGGCCTCCCATCTTTGGGATGCAGTGTTGAGAAAAAATAATAATTCAAGTGGCTGACTATTTGTACCTATTCAAGATCTTGGAGCACTTTTATCTGGAGTAGAATTATTAGGTGTTTTGGCCAAATAATTTGAGGAATATATTTATTCTGCTTGCCTGACTATCCCACTCCTTTGTACTTGCAAGCTAAGTAAGTCTGCTACCTTTTCATCAGTTTGAAGCTCTTTGGTATTGCTATCCTGCATATAACAGCTGCTGTCACTCTAGACATAACTCATGTCAGTGGTGGATGGAGTGAAATTTGTGTTTTGTATGTCCCTTGGCATGATGCTTCAGTATAAAAGGTGATATTAAATTGTGGGTTTAATATATCTTGATATTTTGCCACAGAGGAAGATAGACTGTAGTGACAGAGCAGCAGAGCTTTAAACCCAAAGTATGTTTGGGTGAAGGATTTGTAATTCATGTACCAGTTCTCCTTGGGAAGGAAGATCCTCTTCAACCTACCTGAAATAGCTTCTAGTTTGTAGTTCCATGGTGACTATGTGTTAGTCCAACTGCTAGGGCGCAGATAGAAGTGCAGCTCCCTGCTGTAATTGAGAACATTTTGCAGCATTGGAGACACGTAGGGGGTCCATGCAGGTGCACATGCACCCCCTGATTGGCGGTGCACCCCCTGTGAAAAGCACCGCCAACGCTGCACCTGTGGGCAGTTGCTGCTTGCCACCCCTCCCCTCCCACCACCGACACCACTGGAAGCCACCTGCAGGAGCTCCCCACTCAGCCCGCCCCCACCACCAACACTGCTATGGCTGCCTGCAGGAGCTCCCCACTCAGCCCACCCCCACTGCCAACACCGCTGCAGCTGCCTGCGGGAGCTCCCCGCTTGCTGCTGCCATGCCTCCACCACCAACACTGTCACCATCACCTGCAGGTGGTCGCTGTGCTTTATAGGAATCATTATGATTTACAACGATCCCCCAGGACAAACAGAAGTTCACTGCTGGTTCCAGGGGGAGGAAAATCTAGCTGCTGGCTGCTAGTTTGCAGCCGGTTTCCCCTAGCAATGCCCCAGGCAAAACTAAGGGCGGAGACAGAAGTGACAATTTTTCTGATGAATCTGCCCCCTGAAAGCACTCTACAGCCATAGGCAGATTAACAAGATCATTCAAAGGGCTCCCCAGCCCAAACTGAAGAGTGGGGTGAGTGAATTGGAGCCCCTCCCTCCTGGAGGGGGCTTCCAATACACCCACTCATTTCTCCCGTGGGGCTGAAAAAAACCCAGACCAAAATCCCTCTGCTCCCTTTCCCTCTCCCATTCTGAAAACAGCGACAGGTTAGGAGGCAGGCAGACACAAGTTACAGAAAATGCTGTGTTTTGAACCATCTTTATCTGAACCCTCATTTAATGAGGGTTCAGATTTTTGTGGGACTGGGCCCTTTTAAAATGCTTTGCAGCTGTACGCTTCTGTTTGGTCACAGCTGTAGAGAGCTTTCATAGGCCAGATTGGGGTAAAACTGTCACTTCTGTCTGTGCCCTTAGTTTTGTCTGTGTTCTTCTTGTTCTAGGGCTAGGCTTACTTCTGAAAATGGCAGAGAAATGTACATTCGAACTTAGGGATGAAGACAATCTAATCCCCATTTAAAGTCTAATTCAGTACAGCACCTTCCATAACTAACCACAGCAAGAGGCTGCAACAATGCTTAAACAGCCACTCAAAATTGATCCCACGTTGGGGAAAGCCTGACTCCCTGACATCTGTATATGAAGTTGGTACCAGCTGTGTATACTGTCAGACAGCTTCAGCATGGAGAAGCATTACCAAGCATGTGAATGCAGCCAACATGAAATTCAATGTGCGCTATTTGACACAGGTTGCCAGTGGATTGCTTAGAAATGCTTTCCATGCCTTTTTCCTTCCTAAGCTTTCTGTAAGACTGATACCACAGTCACACTAATTCATCAGAAAATATTCCCCCAATTTCCTTTGAAGTTAGCTCCTCCTCAGATCCCGCGCCCCAGAGACCCCATTATCTTAAAATGGATTGCTTCAGTCTTACAGCATTTGCTTTGAAGTGCCATGATATCTGAATATTTCTTCTATTTCCAACATCTGCTGAAGCTTCCCCCCTTTGTTTCTTGCTTCAACCCAGCTTTGCAAGAGCTACTTCTAGGGAGCTGAATTACTATTCAGGCTTCATGGTCTCTTTGGATCTTGATCACTTAACAAACCTGTCTGGTACCCCTGAAGAGAGTCTAGAATCATCATAGAACTAGCAAAATCATGGAATCATAGAAATTAGGGTTGGAAGGTAGGCCTGTGAGAAACTTCGGTCGGTCCCTGATTCGATTCGGCCCAATTCAGTGGCCGAATCTCTGAATCCAAATTGAATCAGGAGAACCTTTAATCTCTCTGAATTGAATAGAAATTCTCCGGAGGTTTAAATGGTTTTTCTACATACCTGTAGGTAGCAGGGCTCATGAATGCTGTGATGCTGGGGTGCCTGGGGTGTCCCACAGAAGCATGGGGGGCTCCCCAATGCGCTTGGCAGCAGACCTGGAAGTAGACAAGAAGCACTTCCAGTCCACTTATGAGTCCACCAGGGAGCATGCTGGTGGGTCCTCCCCGCACCCCTCTGGCTTGGCAACTGGTGCCACCTGGGTCTGGGGTGGCAGCTGGAGTCCCCCTGTGGCCAATCACTGAGCTGGGGGGGAGGCGCATGGGGGGGCCCCAATGCACTCACTGGCAGACCTGGAAGTGGACCAGAAGCACTTCCGGTCCACTTTTGGGTTCACCGCCAAGCACATGGAGGCCCCCTCCCCCCACACTCCTGTGGGACGCTTCATCCGCCCAAGCATCGCAGTGATCCTGAGCCATGTCCAGTACCTCAAGGTATGTAGAAAACCTTTTAAAGCTGTGTCCGAATCACTGATTCTCCAAATCAGCATCAAATCTTCGGATTCGGCCAAATGGAATCAGGGACAGTGATCTGAATCAATGAGTCGAATTACTGTCCCTGATTCAGCCTGAATCCAAATCCAAATGAAATAGGGCCCGATTTGCACACCCCTATTGGAAGGGCCCTCAGGAAGTCATCTAGTCCAACCCCTGCTCAAAGTAGGGCAGTCCCCAACTATATCATCCCACCCAAGGCCGAGATGAGGTAAGGGTGGTTATAAGGCTTTATTTTTATGCAGAATGAGTTACCAGGGGTATTTTTCTTAACTGACAAGGCATGGCATTCCCACCTTCTTTTTGTAATTAATGATAAGCCACATTTAGGCAAAAGTTTTGACATTAAAACACTGTAAAAGCATGAGATCTGAAAAGAAAATATCAGTGACTTGAAAACTCTGGTGCAAATATCTGTCAATGTGAAAGCTATAGAAAGCATATTAACCATTGTGAGCTAAGTAAAGATTGATTATGGGAAAAATAAAAGTTGTGATCTTAAAGAAGAGTTTCCATAACAGCGGTTGTTGGCCCCAAGTACACCCAGTTTACTAATACTGAACAAATACATGAGCACACATAGCAACTGAGGGTACAAGAAAGGGGTTTGTTTTGGATTTTTCAAGCTTGGAATATTCTGATAGCTGCAGAGAGTGAATTAGAAATGCTTGAGAACGGGGTCTATATATAGCAATGCCAGATGACAATTAGCAGAATAGTTTACCTGGGATTCCAATCTGAAACAAGATATGTGATACAACATGTTAGAATAATCTGACTGTGACTTGAAAAATAAACAGATGGAATGATGAGGCTATGGAGGATGAACACGATTCACATTTAGAACAGGCTAATGTAGCACTATGGTGTCAAATGACATGGTAACTCTGACCCTTGCTTGATATAAAAGGGAATGATAATAGAACCGGAGTAGATGAAACCAATTAACAGAGTGATGAGTCAGGTGGAGATTAAGAAGGTTATGACTGGGTCATCTCCTATTGGTTATGATGATAAAAAGAGGCATGTTTTCAGCAAGGTCTTTTATTACAAGAATGAGGATGGGTGACACATCTTTTTCAAATGCCCTACTTATTATGAGTGGGAAATGGCATTGAATTTCTATCAAAGGGACATGATTCTACATGCCAGCTGCAAACCAGTGAAGCATTATTTTTAACATGAAGGCAGGCTAGGAAATTATGTGCATGTACATAAGGAGTAGTGTGCCCTACCTTATGGCATGCCAGCAAAGCATATTGTTGGCTTTCACTCTGATTTACAAGGTTACTTTTTTTTTTGTCTAGCCTACAAAAGGACAGAACATCTTAATTCCATCAGGATGTATTTTTAACACACTCTGACTGGGACTGTGTGAAAAGGATGAAATGTACAACTCAGACAAGCACTTTCAGTGTATAGAATGGTAAATGCTAAGTACAGCAGCCTGCTTTTTCTTGCTAACCTGTACTGCTTATCCTAGGTATATCCTGGTGATAGCCTGTCAAATCCTCTTTCATCCAGCTATAGGTCAGTGTCTATTCATTCTATTTGGGGAAGATCATCCTACAAACAAATATAATATTGTAGACACACACGGCCTGAAGAATGTGACTGCCAAATAGCTTTAGACGCTGTGGGTTTTTTCTTTTCCCTTGCAAATTAAGCAAGACTGGGTGGGTCAGTAGATACTGAGACTTACTGAGAGTAAGTAAATTGATTTGGAAATGGTGTGTGATTCGCTAGGTGATGCTGTCCTGTCTAGATCAGACTGAACCAGTTCAACATGGTAATAAGGTTCAATGCCCCAGTGGAAGTGCTGCCATTTTGACAAACAGTAATATAGTCTGTTTATTAGTCCTACAAGTTTTTCATGAAAATAAAGGTGTCTGGCCTTTGACCTACTGCCCCATCCTTTCAGCATGTGAGCCTTGATGGCTTTCAAATACCAACTTGTATTATGATATGCTAAATTCACTCCATAGTGTAACACCCACACATACTTGGGGTTGTGTATGGTAAACTGTGTGCCTTTGGTTGTTGTATTGTTTTATGTGGGCAAGATGGTCCCTGTTGTTCTCTGAACATGACAAGCTGGGGCCTGTATCTGGTCAAAATATGTAAAACCCTCTGGCCCCATTGGCCAGAGGAAGCAGAGGATGCTTCAGGAAGATTGGCTGGGAGAAAGCCTGGACTGTGGCACTCCTTAACTGGACAACGCTTGGCTATGTCACACCAGGGATATAAGAACAACTCAACTAAGATTTCTCTCCATTTCTCCTGGGGCTGCTGAGAGCTGCACAGCTGAATTGGGAGCCAGGAAACCTGCTCCCCATGGGAGGGCTCCCTGCCTCTTCACTGGAGAGCCAAGCAAAAGCTACATGACGGGAACGCCTCAGGTACAGGGAGAGAAAGCCTGTCTTGGAGTTGGAGACATAATACCTCCCTCTTGCCCCCCGCTTTTTTTTCCCTTCAGTTGGGCTGTTGATCCTTGGAGCAAACTGAACAGGAATGGGGTCCTGGTAGTTTTGCTGGCAATTTTGGCTACACAGGCCTTGAGTGGAATAATACCATTGGGGTATTAATCTCTGGAGCAGACTGACCAGGAATGGGTCCTGGAAGTTACTAGCCCCCTGTGTTTGGCAATTGTAGTGTCTCAGCACTGTGGTATAGCTGAGGCGGGATGTCCAGGCTGAAGCCATAGGCCTGGGCCCTTTTGCTGTGTCACAGTTATTGCATTTCAGCCTAGCTGTGTGGCCAAACCCCAGCCATATATTTGGCTGGCACATTTGAGCCAGGGTGACAGCCTGGCATGGTTTGAGCCAGGGTGAGACCTGGCACTATTTGTTGTTTATTCTGGCCTCGGTGCAATATAGGCCTGGCTGGCTTTTTGCTGCCCAGTCCAGGCCCAGTGAGATAGGCCTGGGCATCTTTCTGTCCCTTTTGTAGTTTATGCCCCAACCAAGCAGTGTGATTGAGCGCTAGTTGTAGTTCAAGTCCAAGCCAAGACAGGCCTGACCTTTCCTTCAAGTTCTTTAGTGGTTCACTATAATAAAATAAATTCTAAATACCTATACATTTTGGCATTTTGATTTTGGGTATTTTATCATGGAAAATTAGAGCTCCCCCTGCCCTCTTTGCTCACCAGGATGCAAGTCCAGCTGCAGCTGTCCTCTCCACCACTGCTTTGTGGTGCTGAGCAGCGCTGATATGCCAGTGCCCTGCCTATTTCATTGCCCCTCACCCCCCACCCCCCGCACCCCACCCCCCACCCCAGCATTGCCAGAGGGGGCCCCCAGCTGCCAGGGCTGAAGGGCCAAGGACCCAGATCCACAGCCTCCCACCCCTCCCAGCAACACCCAAGCCCTGGCTGTTGCCTGTAGAAGGCAGTGGCTGCTGCAGCCAGAGCGGAGCATGGATCCTGGCTCCCCGTCTCCAATGAACAGCACGGCCAGAGTGGAGCCTGTGGGAAAGGAGTGTATGCGAGTTGACAGGTGCAGGCTCTGCCCTGCTGCCGTCCTCCCAGGGGCCTCTGCGGCCCAGTTGGCAGGACCAAGTATGGGAGGGAAGAGTGGGACAGGAAGTTCAGTGCCACCCCTGGGAGCCCCGTGCCACCATGCATGTGGCATCCCCTGCCTGATAGTCCCCCTCCCACTCCCCCCAGCCTCTGCGAGCTTGCAAGGGGGAACCTGCCTGTTCCCATGTTTTTCTCCTTTAAAGGGAAAATCCATGTTTTACTGAGTTTTTCCATGGTGAATGGAAAACTAGGATCCCTGGTGATTAGGTAGCAGATCATACATTCCTTTTACTTTCATGAGTAGCTACCATGTGACCTGCATGTATGTAACTTAATAAATTATTTTTATTGGCATTCCATAATCCTCTGTAATAGCTTTGCCAGTAACCTATATATTGTGCAACTAATCATCGAATAGAACAAGCATTTGGAAGAATGACAACATCAATCTTTTGAAGAGCCATGTTTATAGCAGGTGTTGGAAATAGCAGAAATGTTGACCTATTCCTGTTGTTTTACTTAACAGGTATGACTTGCTGATTCCTTTTTGGGTTACAATGAATGTGGGGTCCAAAACTGGACACAGTACTCCAGGTGAGGCTTCACCAGTGCTGAATAGAGTGAAATAATCACTTCCCTGGGTTTGCAAGTAACTTTCTTGTTAATACAACCCAGTATACTGTTGAGTATATTTTTTGGCAACAAAAACACTCTGTTGACTTATATTCAACTTATGGCTGGAGGGTGATCCTAGAAGGGCACTCTAGGCTCACTGGAACATAAAAATTACCCTATTGGTTCAACCCAAATCTCATCCAGTGCAGTTCAATATCCTGTCTTGGATAGTGTCAAGTACCCTCTTTTATACTTCAAAGTGAGTATAAAAACCCATCAATAGGCAGATACGGGATACTCCATTTAACATTAAAATCTCATTCTGGTTTCTAATAGACACTGGCATTTGTTCTGAAGTATGAGCTTTAGGTCTAGCATATGTTATTAATTTATCTTTAATTGGGAGTTACAAAAGATGGTTGAAGGAAAGTTTAGAATGGTATCCAAGGAGTTGCAACTGGAGATGGAGGGTATCTGTGACCTAGATGGGGAAAATGAATTGACAAAGCAAGTGAGAGGTGCTTGAGTGGGAATGTGAAAGACTGAAGAAAGTGGTACTTAATGGGGATACCTTTATCTAACCGGGAGTTGAGAATGGTCAATCAAAGAAGTTATCTTAATTTGTAGCTACAAGTAAATGAAGACAGACACTGAAAATTCAGAATGTTGGCACCCTGGTGATAGACTTCTGTTGCATATTTTCAAGTGAAAGAGGTCATTCCGTTATTCATTTGTTTGGTATTTCTCAGAATAACTATAATTATGAGACAGTACTGTGGTAATTTAATGTAATTTATCCCATAATTAGTGAACCAAAAGTCTGCACAATAATTCCTGCATGGAGCAATGTAAGTAATTAGTAGTGGCATTCTGCTATCATCTACATCGTTTCTGTCAACAAACTCATCAGCCTTAAGTGGGTTGTGCACTTCATATGGCCTACAGTATGTTTCCCTGTCTTGCTCTTTGAAAAACCATCATAGGTGTAGATGTTGCAGCAAAATTACTGAAATGAGAGCTGTGGAGGCAAGGGAAGCTCTACCTTGGGGTAATGACAGCTGATGTATTCCTTACTATGTAGAGACAGCTAGAGGAAGAGCATCCTTCAAAAATATCATTGTCCCTTCCATGCATTATTGAAACTTAATAACTTCATCTCCACTGATGTCAAGGGAGAAAAAGGGAGGGGGGGGGCAAAAACTATCTGGGGAGTTGTGGTGGGGAGGGGACCTTCATTAGCTTTTTCTGAAAAAAATATCTTTCCTGCTGCTCTTTCATACAGACAGCCAACCTCTGGGCACCCCCATTGCCATTTTGCAGCATGGGGTCACTGATATATGTGATGCTCTGGGCGCTTTAATTAAAGCATCTCTCAAAGCCACTCTAAAGCCCCTTCCCCCCACACACACTCCCAGAGCTCATGTGTAAATGCCCTTTGATAGTAGTTGTATGGTTCCCCTTTATACAAAAGCGAAAATTCTGCCAAAGCATTTTTATATCAGCTTTTGATACACGTAACAGAAAACTTGGACAAAGCTGGTGACACATGCTTGAAGCAGCCTATGTTTGTTATTGAAGCAAACAGGTAAATTTTAAGAATCAGGGCAAATATAATTTGACAGAGCCTAACTGAAACTGGAAAGGTGATCCTGTAAGCATTGTGTTGTATATATTGATCTGTATGTGACTAAAGTGGTGAGACGCCAATTAAGGGTGTGCCAAATGGGCCTTATTTGATTTGGATTCAGATTTGGCCCAAATCAGGGACAGTGACTTGATATGTTGATTTGGATCACTGTACCCGATTCAATCTGGCCAAATCCGAATCTGAAGATTCAATGCTGATTCAGAGAATCAGCAATTCAGACATAGACACAGCTTTAAATGTTTTTTCTACATACCTCGAGGTACCAGGCACAGCTCATGAATGCTGTAATGGTGGGGCGGATGGAGTGTCCTACAGGAGCACAGGGGGGACCTCATAGTTTCATAGTTTCATAGTAGCTAGAGTCGGAAGGGACCTAGGTAGATCATCTAGTCCGACCCCCTGCCTTAGCAGGAAAGAGCACCGGGGTCAGATGACCCCGGCAAGGTGCTCATCTAACTTCCTTTTAAAAATCCCCAGGCTAGGAGCCTGCACCACTTCCCCTGGAAGCTGGTTCCAGGCCCTAGCCGCCCTGACTGTGAAGTAGCGCCTCCTAATATCTAATCTAAACTTACCCTCCGCCAGTTCGTGACCGTTATTCCTGGTCACTCCTGGCAGCGCACGGGGGAACAGGGACTCCCCCAATACATGCTGATCCCCCCTGACCAGTTTGTAGCAGGCCACAAGGTCCCCCCTTAACCTTCTCTTGTGGAGGCTAAACAGGTTCAGGTCCCGTAGCCTATCCTCATAAGGCCTGCCCTGCTGACCCCTGATCATACGAGTGGCCCTCCTCTGAACTCTTTCCATATTGTCCACGTCCCTCTTGAAGTGTGGCGCCCAGAACTGGACGCAGTACTCCAGCTGCGGCCTGACCAGTGCCGCATAGAGGGGGAGGATCACCTCCCTGGACCTGCTCGAGATGCATCTGTGGATGCATGACAGGGTACGGTTGGCCTTCTTGACTGCCTCCCCACACTGCCGGCCCATGTTCATCGTGGAGTCAATGACGACTCCAAGATCCTTTTCCGTCTCCGTGCTGGCAAGAGGGGAGTTCCCCAACCTGTAAGTGTGGTGCCGGTTCTTCCTCCCCATGTGCAACACCTTGCACTTATCAGTGTTAAACCCCATCCTATTCTCATCCGCCCACCGTTGCAACCTGTCAAGGTCAGCTTGTAGCCTATTGCACCCTTCTAGTGCACCCACATCCCCCCACATCTTAGTGTCATCAGCAAACTTGAACAGGGTGCTTTCTACCCCGTCATCCAAGTCACTGATGAAGATGTTGAACAGTGCGGGCCCGAGGACCGAGCCCTGCGGAACCCCACTGCCCACGTCCTTCCAGGTCGAGAAGAACCCATCCACTACCACCCTCTGGGTGCGGCCCTCCAACCAGTTGGCGACCCATTTGACCGTGTGGGCATCGACACCACAGTCTCCCAGCTTTTTGATGAGGACAGGGTGAGAGACAGTGTCGAAAGCCTTCCGGAAGTCCAAAAAGACTACATCCACAGCAACCCCTGCGTCTAATGATTTGGTGACCTGATCGTAAAAGGCCACCAGGTTGGTCTGACAAGACCTGCCACTGATGAACCCATGTTGGTTGCCCCTGAGCATGCATTCCCCCGCAAGGCCCTCCTGGATGTGTGCCAGGATAATTTTTTCAAAGAGCTTACCTGGGATTGAGGTAAGACTAACTGGCCTGTAATTTCCCGGGTCCTCTTTTTTCCCTTTTTGAAGATAGGGACCACATTGGCCCTCTTCCAGTCCTCCGGCACCTCGCCAGAGCACCACGAGTGCTCATAGAGCCGCGCCAGGGGTCCCGCAATGACCTCGGCCAGTTCCTGTAGAACCCTAGGGTGAAGATCGTCCGGACCAGCGGACTTGAACACGTCCAGCCTCTCCAGAAGTACCCTAACTAACTCCTCGCTAACCCCTGGCCCAGGCGTGTCTCTCTCGGGGCCCGAGGGGGGCCCAGCAGGGAGGTGGCTGAACTGGTCCCTACTTAGGAAGACAGAGGCAAAGAAATCGTTAAATATGTTAGCTTTGTCATCTGGCGTGATGACTAAGTTGCCCATCGTGTCCTGCAGGGGCCCCACATTACCCGGGACCCTCTTTTTACCCCCTATGTATTTGAAGAAGGACTTCTTATTGTCCTTAATCCGGGAAGCTAGTCCTATCTCCAACTCTGCCTTGGCCCTCCTGACTGCCCCCCTACATCCTCGGGCGACTATAACATAGTCCTTCTTGGCGATGACCCCATCTCTTCATTGGGTATTTGCCTCCCTTTTAGCAAGGAGACATTCCCGGATGCTCTTAGTGAGCCATGGGGGTTTATGTGCCCTCCTGCTCCCTTTGACCCTTGTTGGGATTACCTCCCTTTGGGCATGGAGGATTGTCTCCTTAAGGAGCAACCACTCACCTTCGACATCTGATTCCCTTCCCCTCTGGGTCCTCAGCGCTTCCCCAACGATCCTCCTTAGCTTGTTGAAGTCAGCCCTCCTAAAGTCTAGGGCTGTTGCCTTGCTGCAGCCCTTTGCCACCTTACGCTGGATGGTGAATTCCAGCAAGCGATGATCACTGTCTCCCAGGTGGCCCATCACCCGCAGCCCCCTCACCAGGTCATCACCCGTGGCCAGCACCAGGTCCAACAAGGCGTCTCCCCTGGTGGGACTGTGCACCTCCTGGGTTAGATGGAGGTCCTGCACTCTGGCTAAGAACCGACGTGAGCGATCAGACTTGGCTGACTGCTCCTCCCAGCAGATGTCTGGGAAGTTCAGGTCCCCCATGATGACCACATCCTTAGCCCTCACTGCCTCTGTAAGCTGACCTAAGAATTCCTGGTCGAGCTCTTCTCCCTGGTTGGGAGGTCTATAGTAGACTCCCACCGTTAAGTCTCTCTCCCCTGGACTGCCTTTTACTCTAACCCAGAGCACCTCAGAGTGCCCCCCCTCTACCCCCTTGCTAATTAACGAGGAAGTATATTCCTCCTTGATGTAGAGTGCTACTCCTCCACCTTTCCTTCCTATCCTGTCCTTCCTGTATAGCCTATAGCCCTTGACACTCACCGCCCAGTCATGCGATGAGTCCCACCACATTTCTGTGATCCCTACTATGTCAGGGCTGGTGACAGCTAGGAGGAGGGCGAGTTCCTCCTGCTTCTTCCCCATACTTCGAGCATTCGTGTAGAGGCATTTGAGGCCTCCAACGGTTGTGCCCACTGACCCCCTAGTCTCAGCAATGCCCCGTCCCCCATCGCTTACCTGTTTCTCCCTTTTGACCATTGGTCTGGGCTCGCTGGCTGTTGCTGGGCCTGGTAGTTCATCGTCTCCTCCGCCCTCATCTTCCCCCTCCCCCGACGAGCCTAGTTTAAAGCCCGCCGAAGGAGGTTCACCAACCTGGAAGAGAACACACGCTTACCTTTAGGGGAAAGGTGGAGCCCATCCCATCCCAGCATGTCTCTCATCACGATGTGCCGGTCATGGCTGAGGAAGCCAAAGCCCGCCTCGAAGCACCATTCCTGTAGCCTCCAGTTGGTCTCCGCTATGCACATCTCGTGACGTCTGCCTCGACCGCTCACTGGCAGGATGGAAGAGAAGACCGCCTGTGCGCCCATCTCCCTCAGCACGCCTCCCAGAGCATGGTAGTCCTCCATCAGGCGATCAGGGGCTCTCCTGGCCGCATCGTTAGTACCCACATGGACAAGGACCATGGGGTAATAATCGGTGGGCTGGATGATGGACTGGAGCATCCCCTTCACATCCTGAATCTTCGCTCCGGGCAGGCAGTAGACCTCACGTGCTGAGGGATCCTGGCGACAGATGGGGCCCTCCGTACCTCTCAGGATGGAGTCACCAATCACGATGACGCGACGCTTCCTCCTCTTAGGCCTCTTGACTCCCGCCGCCCGCACAGGACATTGTGTGCACAAAGTCTCCTCCCTGGAATCTTCCACTGCTCCCTCCTCCTCCAGGGCTGCCAGGACCTCATATCTGTTCTCCAGATGGACAGGAGGAACTGGTGCCGCAACATGGTTAATAGCCCTGGCGTGGGAGACCGTCTGCCACTCAGCAGTGGAGGGCTCATCCCGGGCAGCCCTCTCCTCTGTCGTACCACCCTGCAGAGAAAGAAAATACCTATCAATTTCCTCCTCTGCCTCACGGATTCCCCTCAGCCTGCTAACCTCCTCCAGGAGCTCCTGCACCCGCTCCTCCAGGGTCCTAAGGCGGATACCTACAGGACAGGTGCAGGAGTCCCCAGTCCCTGCCCCCACAGACCTTGCCGGGCAGTTCCCGCAGGCCAGGGGGTTGGAGGACGGCAGCCCCCCCGAGGGCTCTGTCTGGGTGGAGGCCTCGGACAAGCCCCGGGAAGGCCGCGCCCCCCGGGCAGGGGCCCTGGCAGAACTCCGTGTCGACACCATCGCAGGAGTTGCTGCCCTTACTAGCAGAGCAGGGGTCAGCCTCTGGGCCCCGCCTGCTCGCCCGCCGGCGCAAACGCCGCCGCAAACGCCGGCGCGCTCTTACAGACCGCGCCTGTTTGCGCGCTCTGTTCGCGCGGCTCGGGAGCGCGGCTCCCTACCGGCTCGGCTAAGAGGGACCCGGGGGGCTTCCCCTCCGGATCCGGCTCAGCTGCGCCGGCCCCTCAGTCCCTCAGCCCCACTTACCTTAGGGGGATCAGCTGCTGCTGCCCCCTCAGCTGCTCCGCTCGCCGCCGCCGCTGTTACTGCTGCACTCTCCTCCGCTCCGGGTCCAGAAAGGAGGCACACGTGTGGGAAGGACACACGTGCGCCTGTGTCCCTCTTCTCCCCCCTGCTCCTGACCTCGGTGGTGCATGCTCGGTGGTGAACCCAGAAGTGAACAAGAAGTACTTCTGGTCCACTTTCAGGTCACCAGGGAGCATGCCCGGGGGCCCCCCAGCCCTCCCAGCTCAGCAGTCGGCCACAGGAGGACCCTGGGTTCCCCCCCAGACCCAGAATGCATTAGTTGCCAAGCTGGGGGGACACAGGGGAGTCCCCCACGCACTCCCCGGCAGACCCAGAAGTGGACTGAAAGTGCTTCGGGTCCACTTCTGGGTCTGCTGCTGCGTGTGCGGGGGACCCCCCCTTACACACACACACACACATGCTCCTGTGGGACACTCCATCTGCCCCAGCACTGCAGCACTCACAAGCCACCACATACCTTGAGGTATGTAGAAAAAACATTTAAAGCTGTGTCTATGTCTGAATCACCGAATTTTTCCGAATCAATTCAGACGGTTCTGATTCAATTCAGGGAGATTAAAAGGTCTCCTGATTTGATTCAGATTTGGAGATTCGGCCACTGAATCGGGCCAAATCTCCACTGAATCAAATCAGTGACTGAAGCTTTGCATAGCCCTAATTGGTTGAAATTGCTCTCAAGTCCTGAATGAGGTTTTAGGAGTTTCAGATACTCTCAGAAGTGTTATAGGATTGTTCTGTGCCTTAGGCAGGGGCAGCACACAGGGTAATGATGACATATGCCTATTTACAGCTTTAATAATCTCATTGTTTAGGGTGAGAAGGGACTAGGGCTGTGTGAAATGGATATGATTCTTTTCAGTTTTGGATTGGGCCATTTTAGAGGACAGTGATTCATTTCAGTGTTTTGAATCACTGTTCCATTTTCATAGTTTCATAGTTTCTAGGGTCGGAAGGGATCTGAGTAGATCAATTATGACTCCAAGATCCTTTTCTGCCTCTGTGCTGACAAGAGGGGAGTTCCCCAACCTGTAGGTATGGTGCTGGTTGTTCCTCCCCAGGTGCATCACCTTGCACTTGTCTGTGTTGAAACCCATCCTCTTCACATCCGCCCACCCTTGTAGCCTGTCTAGGTCTGATTGAAGCCTGATGCTTCCCTCTAGTGTGCCCACATCCCCCCACATCTTAGTGTCATCAGGAAATTTGAACAAATTTAACCCCTTCTCATCCGAAAAATCACCGATGAAGATGTTGAACAGTGTGGGCCCGAGGACCGAGCCCTGGGGGACCCCACTGCCCACGTCCTTCCAGGTTGAGAAGGACCCATCCACTACCACCTTCTGGGTGTGGCCCTCCAGCCAGTTGGCGACCCAATTGACTGTGTGGGCATCGACACCACAGTCCCCCAGTTTCTTAATGAGAACGGGGTGAGAGACAGTGTCAAATGCCTTCCGGAAGTCCAGGAAGCCTATGTGCACTGCTACCCCTGCATCTAATGATCTGGTGATCTGATCATAGAAGGCCACCAGGTTGGTCTGACAGGACCTGCCACTGATGAACCCATGTTAGTTGGCCCTAAGCATGCAGTCCCCAGCTGGCCCCTCATGGATGTGTGCCAGCATAATTTTCTCAAACAGCTTGCCTAGGATTGAGGTAAGACTAACTGGCCCTTAGTTTCCTGGGTCCTCCTTCCTCCCCTTTTTAAAGACGGGAACCACGTTGGCCCTCTTCCAGTCCTCTGGGACCACACCAGAGCACCACAAGTGTTCACAGAGCTGTGCCAGGGGTCCTGCAATGACCTCGGCCAATTCCTTTAGAACTCTAGTGTGGAGATCATCTGGGCCGGCTGACTTAAACAAGTCCAGCCCCTCCAGAAGCCCCCTAACTAGTTCCATGCTAACCTTTGGCCTGGGTGTGCCTCCCCTGGGGCCCAAGGGGGGGCCCAGCAGGGAGGTGGCTGTACTGGTCCCTACTTAGGAAGACAGAGGCAAAAAAATTGTTAAACATGTTAGCTTTGTCATCTGGTGTGACGACCAAGTTTCCCAACGCGTCCTGCAAGGGCCCCATGTTACCTGGAACCTTCTTTTTGCCCCCTGTATATTTAAGGACAATAAGAAGTCCTTTTTTAATCTGAGAAGCTAGTCCTAATTCCATCTTTGCCTTGGCCTTCCTAATTTCCCCCCTACAACCCCGAGCGACTGCAGAATAGTCATCCCTGGCGATGACCCCTTCTTTCCATTGTGTATATGCCTCCTTTTTAGCAAGGAGGCATTCTTGGATGCTTTTGGTGAGCCATGGAGGCTTGTGTGCTCTCCTGCTCCCTTTGATCCTCATTGGGATTACCTTCCTTTGTGCTTGGAGGATCGGCTCCTTAAGGAGCAACCACTCTCCTTGGACATCTGGCTCCCCTCCCCTCTGGGACCTCAACACATCCCCAACTATCCTCCTTAGCTCCCTGAAGTTTGCCCTCCTAAAGTCTAGGGCTGCTGCCTTACTCCATGCCTTTGCCACCTTGCGCTGGATGGTAAATTCCAGCAGGCGATGATTGCTGTCGCCCAGGTGGTCGAGCACCCGCAGCCCCCTCACCAGGTCATCACCTGTGGCCAGCACTAGGTCCAAAAAGGTGTCGCCCTTGGTGGGGCTGTGCACCTCCTGGGTTAGATGGAGGTCCTGCACTCTGTCTAAGAACCTATGTGAGCGGTCAGACCTGGCTGACTGCTCCTTCCAGCAGATATCCGGGAAGTTCAGGTCCCCCATGACTACCACATCTTTAGCCTTCATTACCTCTGTGAGCTGACCTAAGAATTCCTGGTCAAGCTCTTCTCCCTGGTTGGGAGGTCTGTAGTAGACCCCCACCATTAAGTCTCTCTCCCCTCTACTGCCTTGTACTCTAACCCAAAGCAACCAGAGTGCCCCTCCCCTGACTCCTTGCTAATTGACAAGGATGTGTATTCCTCCTTGATACAGAGTGCCACGCCCCCACCTCTCCTTCCTACCCTGTCCCTCCTGTACAACCTATAGCCCTTGACATTCACCGCCCAGTCATGTGTAGAGTCCCACCACGTTTCCGTGATCCCCACTATGTCCGGGCTGGTGTCAGCCAGCAGGAGGGTGAGTTCCTCCTGCTTGTTTCCCATGCTATGAGCGTATGTGTAGAGGCATTTGAGGCCTCCCTGGATGTGTGTACTGCCCCCCTAGTCCCAGCATTGCCCTGGCCCCCATTGCTTACCTGTTTGCTCATTTCACTCATCAGTCTGGGCTGGGCTATAGTTGTGGGTGTTGTTTGGTCTGGCAGTCTGATGTTTCCTCCGCCCTCATCTTCCCCTTCCCCCGACAAGCCTAGTTTAAAGCCCACCGGAGGAGGTCCGCCAACCTAGAAGAGAACACACGCTTACCTTTAGGGGAAAGGTGGAGCTATCCCATCCAAGCATGTCTCTCGTCGTGATGTGCTGGTCATGGCTGAGGAAACCAAAGCCCGCCTCGTAGCACCATTCCTGTAGCCGCCAGTTGGTCTCCGCGATGCATGTTTCATGCCGTCTGCCTCGTCCACTCACTGGCAGGATAGACGAGAAAACTGCCTGTGCGCCCATCTCTCTCAGCATACGCCCCAGAGCGTGGTAGTCCTCCATCAGGCGATCAGGGGTGCTCCTGGCTGCATCATTAGTGCCCACATGGACTAGGACCACGGGGTACTAATCGGTGGGCCAGATTAAGGTCTGGAGCATCCCTTTCATGTCCTGAATCCTCGCTCCCGGTAGGGAGTAGACCTCACAAATCATTTTGATTTGGCTGAATCTGTTTCGGAGTTTCAATGCTGTTTCAGTGATTCAGCCATAGGTTATAATGGGGAATCACTCAAATGCCTATAACTTTGTCATTTTATTTCCTGATTCAGATGAAAATTGCAGGGGTGGTAGCTCCTTCTAACAGCTTAAAGCCTAACAAGTTTTGAAGAGATAGGTGCAGGGGTTTCTGTGAAACTGCACCTCAAACTGTTCAAAGCAAAACATGTGACATGTGACTTTGTGTGTGTGTTAAGGCGCAGCAGGGTGAAACCAGCAGGGATGGTAGCTCGTAACAAGGGGCCTTCCCGGTGCCAGTTAGATCTCCAACTGCCCACCTGTTTCTAGGCCAACCGCCCATCCCTCTTTTTCTGCCATGCCTTGATGGAAAACTGATTCAGATGTTTCCCAGGTGGGAGGCTGCTCATTTAGGTATCTTGGGCTGACATCCATTCCACAGCTCTGTACCTCCCTTAACACTGCAGCCCATGCCTCATAGTTTCATAGTTTCATAGTAGCTAGAGTCGGAAGGGACCTAGGTAGATCATCTAGTCCGACCCCCTGCCTTAGCAGGAAAGAGCACCGGGGTCAGATGACCCCGGCAAGGTGCTCATCTAACTTCCTTTTAAAAATCCCCAGGCTAGGAGCCTGCACCACTTCCCCTGGAAGCTGGTTCCAGGCCCTAGCCGCCCTGACTGTGAAGTAGCGCCTCCTAATATCTAATCTAAACTTACCCTCCGCCAGTTCGTGACCGTTATTCCTGGTCACTCCTGGCAGCGCACGGGGGAACAGGGACTCCCCCAATACATGCTGATCCCCCCTGACCAGTTTGTAGCAGGCCACAAGGTCCCCCCTTAACCTTCTCTTGTGGAGGCTAAACAGGTTCAGGTCCCGTAGCCTATCCTCATAAGGCCTGCCCTGCTGACCCCTGATCATACGAGTGGCCCTCCTCTGAACTCTTTCCATATTGTCCACGTCCCTCTTGAAGTGTGGCGCCCAGAACTGGACGCAGTACTCCAGCTGCGGCCTGACCAGTGCCGCATAGAGGGGGAGGATCACCTCCCTGGACCTGCTCGAGATGCATCTGTGGATGCATGACAGGGTACGGTTGGCCTTCTTGACTGCCTCCCCACACTGCCGGCCCATGTTCATCGTGGAGTCAATGACGACTCCAAGATCCTTTTCCGTCTCCGTGCTGGCAAGAGGGGAGTTCCCCAACCTGTAAGTGTGGTGCCGGTTCTTCCTCCCCATGTGCAACACCTTGCACTTATCAGTGTTAAACCCCATCCTATTCTCATCCGCCCACCGTTGCAACCTGTCAAGGTCAGTTTGTAGCCTATTGCACCCTTCTAGTGCACCCACATCCCCCCACATCTTAGTGTCATCAGCAAACTTGAACAGGGTGCTTTCTACCCCCTCATCCAAGTCACTGATGAAGATGTTGAACAATGCAGGCCCGAGGACCGAGCCCTGCGGAACCCCACTGCCCACGTCCTTCCAGGTCGAGAAGAACCCATCCACTACCACCCTCTGGGTGCGGCCCTCCAACCAGTTGGCGACCCATTTGACCGTGTGGGCATCGACACCACAGTCTCCCAGCTTTTTGATGAGGACAGGGTGAGAGACAGTGTCGAAAGCCTTCCGGAAGTCCAAAAAGACTACATCCACAGCAACCCCTGCGTCTAATGATTTGGTGACCTGATCGTAAAAGGCCACCAGGTTGGTCTGACAAGACCTGCCACTGATGAACCCATGTTGGTTGCTCCTGAGCATGCATTCCCCCGCAAGGCCCTCCTGGATGTGTGCCAGGATAATTTTTTCAAAGAGCTTACCCGGGATTGAGGTCAGACTAACTGGCCTGTAATTTCCCGGGTCCTCTTTTTTTCCCTTTTTGAAGATAGGGACCACATTGGCCCTCTTCCAGTCCTCCGGCACCTCGCCAGAGCACCACGAGTGCTCATAGAGCCGTGCCAGGGGTCCCGCAATGACCTCAGCCAGTTCCTGTAGAACCCTAGGGTGAAGATCGTCCGGACCAGCGGACTTGAACACGTCCAGCCTCTCCAGAAGTACCCTAACTAACTCCTCGCTAACCCTTGGCCCAGGCGTGTCTCTCCCGGGGCCCGAGGGGGGCCCAGCAGGGAGGTGGCTGAACTGGTCCCTACTTAGGAAGACAGAGGCAAAGAAATCGTTAAATATGTTAGCTTTGTCATCTGGCGTGATGACTAAGTTGCCCATCGTGTCCTGCAGGGGCCCCACATTACCCGGGACCCTCTTTTTACCCCCTATGTATTTGAAGAAGGACTTCTTATTGTCCTTAATCCGGGAAGCTAGTCCTATCTCCAACTCTGCCTTGGCCCTCCTGACTGCCCCCCTACATCCTCGGGCGACTATAACATAGTCCTTCTTGGCGATGACCCCATCTCTTCATTGGGTATATGCCTCCCTTTTAGCAAGGAGACATTCCCGGATGCTCTTAGTGAGCCATGGGGGTTTATGTGCCCTCCTGCTCCCTTTGACCCTTGTTGGGATTACCTCCCTTTGGGCATGGAGGATCGTCTCCTTAAGGAGCAACCACTCACCTTCGACATCTGATTCCCTTCCCCTCTGGGTCCTCAGCGCTTCCCCAACGATCCTCCTTAGCTTGTTGAAGTCAGCCCTCCTAAAGTCTAGGGCTGTTGCCTTGCTGCAGCCCTTTGCCACCTTACGCTGGATGGTGAATTCCAGCAAGCGATGATCACTGTCTCCCAGGTGGCCCATCACCCGCAGCCCCCTCACCAGGTCATCACCTGTGGCCAGCACCAGGTCCAACAAGGCGTCTCCCCTGGTGGGACTGTGCACCTCCTGGGTTAGATGGAGGTCCTGCACTCTGGCTAAGAACCGACGTGAGCGATCAGACTTGGCTGACTGCTCCTCCCAGCAGATGTCTGGGAAGTTCAGGTCCCCCATGATGACCACATCCTTAGCCCTCACTGCCTCTGTAAGCTGACCTAAGAATTCCTGGTCGAGCTCTTCTCCCTGGTTGGGAGGTCTATAGTAGACTCCCACCGTTAAGTCTCTCTCCCCTGGACTGCCTTTTACTCTAACCCAGAGCACCTCAGAGTGCCCCCCCTCTACCCCCTTGCTAATTAACGAGGAAGTATATTCCTCCTTGATGTAGAGTGCTACTCCTCCACCTTTCCTTCCTATCCTGTCCTTCCTGTATAGCCTATAGCCCTTGACACTCACCGCCCAGTCATGCGATGAGTCCCACCACGTTTCTGTGATCCCTACTATGTCAGGGCTGGTGACAGCTAGGAGGAGGGCGAGTTCCTCCTGCTTCTTCCCCATACTTCGAGCATTCGTGTAGAGGCATTTGAGGCCTCCAACGGTTGTGCCCACTGACCCCCTAGTCTCAGCAATGCCCCGTCCCCCATCGCTTACCTGTTTCTCCCTTTTGACCATTGGTCTGGGCTCGCTGGCTGTTGCTGGGCCTGGTAGTTCATCGTCTCCTCCGCCCTCATCTTCCCCCTCCCCCGACGAGCCTAGTTTAAAGCCCGCCGAAGGAGGTTCACCAACCTGGAACATTGCACATTGGAACCAACCTCGCACATTGTATCCTACACCTCCTCCAGCTGTGGTCCCCCCTCTGGGACCTTTGGCTTCCCCTTAGACCCTGGCCCCACCTTCAGGCCAGTCAGCATCCTGAGCCTCTTGGTCTGGGCATTCCTTGCAGTGGGCCCTTGGCCCTTTGACCTTGCTTTGGGTCCTGGCCCCAGCACAGACCAGTTGAAGGTACCTCTGATATCTTTTATTAGACCAATTGAATAGTTAGAGAAATATATCTTAGCAAGTTTTTGGGTTTGAAAATCCTTTGTCAGGCTGAGGAAGCATCTAGTTGGTATATGTGTGCTCTTCCTGGATGGAATGAATAATGAAGAAGCCAGAGGCTGGCATGCAATTCAGGCAAGAAAGCCAGTCAATGAAAATATAAATTGAGGTGTCAGGGGGTGAGGGACAGGCTGTGGGAGGAGGGAATGGGTATGTAGCATGTAAAAGTGGAGAGGTACTTGGGGGGTCAGATGTCGGCCAGGTTATAGTGTCTCATAAATCCAATGTCTATATTGAGTCCATGAGTTTTTGTATCCAGGAGCTTGATGAAGTGAAGTTCATAGGCTTGTCTGTGAAAAGTGGTTTGTAAATTCAAACAAGCACCAAACCTCACTAACCTTATCACCAGAAGCCAACTTCCTACTGCCCAAAATGCACCGAATGGATCCAGACCATGCCATGACAAGAAATGCAAAAGCTGCCAACATATCTCCAGTACCCCCACAATTACTACACCCCACAACAGAACCATCACCACTCTTGGATCTTACAGCTGCACCTCCATGAATGTTATATATCTCATTCAGTGTACCAAATGCCCTGATGGAAAATACATAGGAGATACCAAGCAACAACTGCACACCAGAATGGATGCACACCAGAAATCTATTACAGACAAGAATACCTGACTACCTGCGGGGGCACATTTCTCACAAGAAAGGCACTCTGTTTCCAATTTCTCAGGCCTTATCCTCAAAGGGAATTTACAAACCACTTTTCACAGACAAGCCTATGAACTTCACTTCACATCAACCTCCTAGACACAGAAACACATGGACTCCATATAGACATTGGATTTACGATACACTATAACCTGCCTGACATCTGACTTCCCAGGTACCTCTCCACTTTTACCTGCTACATCCCCGTTCCCCCCTGCCTCCCAGCCTGTTTCTCATCCCTTGACACCTCAATTTACATTTTTACTGACTGGCTTTCTTGCCTGCAGTGCATGCCAGCCTTTACCTTTTTCACTATTCATTCCATCCAGGAAGAACAGAGGGCCTCCTCAGTGCAAGTGAGATCTCAGGCCACCTACCTGTTTCTGGACCAATCACCTGCCCCTCTTTCTCCTGCCACACCTTGAGTGAAAACCAATTCAGATTTTTCCCAGGCGGGAGGCTGCCCATTTAGGCCCCTGATGTCTAGGAGTGACATCCATTCTGCAGCTCCATACCTCCCCTAACACTGTGGCCCATGCCTCAGAGATGGCATCCCAGGCAGTTAAGCTCACCTGGAGCCTCACAACTCCACTGCAACCAGCAAGCCTCAGGCCTTTCAGAGATCTTAGGGGTCTGGGCTTTCCCCAGCCAGGACTGTGCATGTGCGTGGTGGCTGGAGGTTATAAGGTACCTCCTACCTGCCTTTCACCAGGGAGGTTTGCGGTCCTGGCATTTCTTGGGGGCTGCTGCACCACCAGCAGTCCCACCAGGCCTCCTGACCCTGTCAGGGTACAGTTTTAAGTCATGCCTAGGACCTGGGGCCTCCTCCTTAACTATAGCCCCAGTCCATATCTCCAAGTTTGTCCTGGCATGAGAGCTCAGCAGGGAGATGTTCTTCCCCTGTTGGCTGGTGACACAGTGAGTGCTGACTGCAACTCTGAGAGTGAGGCATTAAATGGTTTAAAATTTTTTTTAAAAAGGATATAGGTGAGGATGGAATGAGGAGGGTGGCACTCACTCCATCTGCACATGGAGCTTGGGGAACCTCAGCAGTGGGAGGTTCACCTTCAGAAACACCAGCTGCTCCACCAAACCAGGATCCCAGGAGGTGTCACAACATCCCCACAATGCTGAGCACGCTCTCGCTCAGAACACTGGTCGGTGGACAGGATAGGTGTTTCTGGGCCACTGTGGCCAGATCCAGTTACATCTGGCTGTGGCTTGCCCGGTAGGCCAAGGGGTCATAGAGCAGCTGCTCCATGTTATCGGTGAGATAAGTAGCCACCAAGACCTCAGTGCTACCTACCCAGTGCTGGGGTCTGGTGCCTCTGAACCCCAACATGGAAGTCGTGCCCTTGGCCCACATTGGTAGCACCTGTGGTGGAGGAGACTGGCTGGTGGATGGAGTGCTGGCATGGAACAGTGGTTCCCCCTCTTCCGAGTCCCCCTTCTGCCTCCCTGACCCTGTTCACCAGCACCTCTGTCCAGTGATCTAGGGTTTTGCTTGCACACACACTCCCCTTCACCCTCAGGTCATACATGGCCGCCAGCACATGGACCGCACTGGACTGCAATGGATCCAGTCATTTCTTGATGCCCTCCTTCTGCTGCTTCACCAGTGCATGCACCTCTGGTGACAGTGGCTTGCCCCAGCCAGAAACATCAATCCCCTGGAACTACTCCATTTTGTTCTGAAGCTCCTTCACTGTGGGGATCACCTGGCTAAGGAGGGCATCACCAATGCTGAGGCTTTCAGTGGCCTCGAGGAATGGCTTGAGGACCACCAAGATCTGGGAGATGGTATTCCACTCTGTTTTGTTAAGGGGGTGACTGATCCCAATCTCCCTGAGCAAGGCCATCTCATGGCTGGGCTTCTGCTGCTTGACCAGGCTTTTGAGCATCAGGTATATGGAGTCTCCACATCCCGGATTATTTTGTGCTGTGGAATGCTCAGCTCTGCCTGTTTATCCCACAGCATGTTGCCCCCCTTGATGATCTGGTAGAAGTAGCCTGCATCCTTCCTGCATTTTCAAATGAGTTGGCTGGTTGTGATAACACTATCACCAGCAGCCCTGTCCCCCTCCAAGGCATTCCTGTCTATAAGGTGGAACTTGTGTGCCACTTCGTTGGCATCACGCACTGCCTTGACCATATTGGCCTCATTGTTCGTGACCATGAACCCACAGGTGAGCTTGTCCTGCCCAATGAGCCACCCATGCACCATGTGGTTCATGTCCCCCATTATCTCTGTTGCCATGTGGGACTCATCCATCATCTCCACTTGAAGGAGAGCCCACCAACAGCCTGACTGATCGCACCAGTGCCCTGCAAGGGAGAGGTAAGCATTATCTCCATCCTGGCTGCTCCAAATGTCTGAGGTTAAATGTAAGGCCACCTGCAGACCTGCCTTGCACAGCTCCTCCCTCAAGTACTCCCTGCATGCCTCATACAGGGAGAGCATGGCCATCCTGCTGAAGGTGGTGCGTGCAGGCACATGGTATGATGGGGCCATGAGCGCTATGAGCTGCCTGAACCTTGGATGCTTAACTAAGGAGGGAGAAGGGCTGGCCATCCAGAGCAAGCATTGGGTGACCTTGATCATTTACCTTGGGAATGTGTCTCCCTTTGTTTCTATCTTTCCCTGCTGGTCCAGGATGGCCTGCCTCTGCTTCTGGGGGTCAGGGGCTTTGGACCAAGATGGGAACTTCCCTTTGGGCACGCTTCCACTGGTGCCAGACTGAGAAGGAACAAGGGCAAGGGTGTGGTGCCTTCTAATATACATCAGCATCCCCATGGTGCTGAAGTGTTTCTTGCCCTTGCCCTGGCTGGTCTTGCATCAACAGTGCAAGCAGATAGCATACTTGGGATCATCTGCCACCGCAAAATGCTCCCACACTACACTACCGCCTTGCTTCTGGGGTGTGGGTGCGGATTCTGCCTTATCCTCCTCCTCAGAAGGCAGAGGCACAATGACAGGAGAAGCTGAACCACCTGCCCCCACAACCTCCTCCACAGTGCCTTCCGGGGAAGGAGACCTGGCTCGATGGGAAATTTTGAGGGGTATGGAGCACAAACTCAGATTCCCCCTCTTTCCCCAGAATTTCCTTGGCTATGGCACTGATCTCCCCTGGTTCCAGGTCCAGATCCTCCTCTGGTGCTGGGAGGCTGACATGGGGAACTGAAATGGGAGTGCAGGAGACTGTCATGCTGGTGCTTGTCATGCTTGTAGTGTGGGGGATTATTATTATTGCTGGTGTTAGTGGAAGTGGGGCAGGTGCAGACACTGCTCCCACTTCTTTGCTGCCACTAACAGTAGAAGCCTCATGCCTGCTAGGGAAGAGGGTGCATCTAAGTTTGTGGGGGAGGTGGAACTTATAGCTCTCCCTCTGCCTCCTCTCGCTCCCCTACGAGAAGACCTGGCACCTGCCTTTCCAGCACACTTCATAATGTCTGCTGGAAAATGTGTGTGTGTGTAATGCATCTCGTATGTGTTTAAAATATGTGTGTG
The DNA here is from genome assembly GCF_052110815.1 of Crocodylus siamensis. Classification (NCBI taxonomy): domain Eukaryota; kingdom Metazoa; phylum Chordata; order Crocodylia; family Crocodylidae; genus Crocodylus; species Crocodylus siamensis. The sequence goes on from NC_143396.1 coordinate 265,673,634, forward strand.
TGCGCACGCAATATATCTTCTTCTTTCTGTTTAATATGTGTTTGTGTAAAGTATATTTTTTCTATGTGTTTACTATATCTTCTACCTGCTTATTTTACTGTATCTTCTATGTCTTTACTATATCTTCTTCTATCTGCTTACTATGTCTTCTATCTGTGATATATTGGAAAGGTGTATCCAATCCTTTTCAAAAAGATAGTTTAGCAAGAAACTGACTAGGAAGCCATTCAATGCAGCCAGCCAGTACCTTTCACACACTGTTGATTCCAGACAGACAGCTCACAAAAGACAGAGAAAGGCTTCACACAGAGCCTTATATGCTGTTTCTCCATCCCTCCCCAAGAGCACTGGGATTGGAAGGGACCTCAGGGTCACAGACACTGGCCAGCTACAGATGTTAATATCCCCCTCTCTCTTCCCCTCCCTGTTCTGAGTTTCTGTTTCCCTCCAAGCCTGGCTCTGAAACATTCTGAAATATCTGAAATGTTTCGGATTATTTCTTCTAGTTTCAGATATGTTTCAGAGCCTTCTGTTTCATTTTGGATTTGGTGTTTTGGGCACTGAAACGGGCCAAAACACTTCTGAAATGAAATGGCTGCTGAAATTTTGCACAGCTTTAGAAGCAACTTTCAGCTCATATAGCCTGACTACCTATGCATCACAGCCAGTGTGTTTCATTCACTTGCTCTTGTACTGACTGCATTAGTTTCGGTTTGGTTAGGTAGTGACTCATCCGCTCAGTTATGTCACTCAAACTCTCTCCCAAGTAACAGCTGCTGGATAAGCAATGCTGACAGATAATCAATGTTGAAAGACTCAAAGACCCAATCAAGTGAGACCTCTTCCACCAGTGCCACAATGAAAAACTGGCAAATTCCAATCAACATTAATGGGAGAATATTGGCAGCACTTGAGGGACTTTCAAGTCCACAGTCATCAACACCTGTGAAGAAACACTTAGATTCTCTACCAGGAAACATCAAAACTTGTTTGATGATAATGACTGGGAAATCCAAGAGTTGATTGACCACAAGCACAAGGCTTTTTGTGCTTGGCAGAATGACATCAGCTCCAAGCAAAAGAAACTGAATCTCCAACAAGCCAAGGCAGGGGTCCAAAGGAGGATCTGCAATATGAAGAACAGATGGTGGGAAGAGAAGGCAAAGGAGATTCAACATCTTGCTGCCATCCACAATATGCATGGTTTTCTCAATGCCACCAAAGCTGTCTACAGCTGGAGCACTCAGAGACAAACTGCCTTGAGACCTAAGGATGGAGGAGACCTGATCAAGGAAAGGGCAGCCATCAGTGCCTTTTGGCAGGAACATTTTGAAGACCTTCTCAATCAAGACTCTGTTGTTGACAAGATGGAGTGTTCTCAACTCCATCCCTCAACACCCAGTCAGAGACAATCTTGGAATCCCTCCAACCTTTGATGAGGTGAAGAAAGCCATCAAGCAAATGAAGAATGACAAGCCATCTGGAGATGATGTAATCCCTGCTGAAATCTTAAAGCAAGGAGGAGAGGAGCTCATATCATGGCTCCATGCCCTCATCTTAAGGATCAGGAATGATGAGGAAGTCTCAGATGACCTCAAGGATGCCATAATTGTGACAGTCTTAAAGAAAGGAGGCAAGTCCAACTGTGGAAATTAACTGGGGATCATCTTGCTGTTCACCACAGGAAAGATCATTGCAAGAACCCTCCTAAACTGTCTCCTTCCACTTGCTGAAGAGCTCCTCCTGGAATCTCAGTGTGGGTTTAGGGCATCAACTGACATTCTTCACAGCTCACCAGCTGCATAAAAAATGCTGGGAACAACATAACCCTCTCTGCATGGCCTTCCTTGACCTCACAAAAGCCTTCAATTGTCAACTGAGAAGCGCTGCAGAGGTCCTTCTGAAGTACAGATGCCCACAGAAATTCTTCACAATTCTTTGCCTGCTCTGTGATGGTATGCAAGCAGGGGCTGTCAGTAACGGATCTATCACAGATCCCTTTGAGGATAAGATGGGAATTAAGCAAGGCTGTGTCATTGCTCCAACACTCTTCTCAATATTCTTTACTACAGTGCTATATCTGACCACCAACAAACTTCCAGTCAGAGTGGAACTAATCTATTGAATGGATGGTAAACTGTTTAATCTCAACCAACTCTGTGCCAAAACCAAGACCAACCCAACCTCAATCATCAAGCTCCAATACACTGATGATGCTGTACTCAGTGTTTATTCAGAAGCAGACCTTCAGGGAATCATCATCTTTACCAAGGCATACAAGAAAATAAGACTGATGCTTAACATTCAGAAGACTACAGTCCTCCATCAACAATGAGCAGCCTGCAGCTCCAGTCATTCAGATTCATGGTGAGACTTTGGAAAATCTTGTGTATTTTCCATACCTTGGAAGCCATCTCTCACACAAGGCTGACATTGACAAAGAAATCCAACAAAAGGTCCCAATGGAAGTTTTTCTTCACTTGGGCCAGTTCTTGGGGGAAATGCATGGGTGCAAGCCCATCACACACCTGAGAGCAAAGACCCCTAGCAGACCCCTTCGGAGGACCCCAACCTGAACCCCAGCCAGGAGGTAAGTGAGGCCCACAGTAGGTAGGCACTAGCTAGAGATGGCAGCTGAGGGGAGCTGAGGAGGGTCACACCCCCCTCCTCCCCAGATCCTATTTAGGCAAGCCCCCAGGGAGCCACATGACCGGAGCTGCACAAACAGAGCACACGAACAGGCATACTCCAGGCCTGGTGCAGGAGTTAGTGCAGGAGTTCATGCAGAAGGGCATGCAAAAGGGCTGTCAGCAGGCACGCTCACTCCTGAGTTGCCTCCCATTTGCCCCATGCTTGGCATGGCATACCCTGTGCCTGCTGGGCCCTTGGGCAGCCGAAGCCCCTCATGCTGAGAAAAGTCTTCTGGTACTGAACATCAGGCAAAGGGGACAAAGGACCAACCCTCCTGTATCCAGTTCTGGGCTCTGTACTTCAAGAAGGATGTGGATAAGCTCAAGAGGCTGCAAAGAAAGGCCACCCATATGGTTAAAGGTCTGGAGGATAGGCCCTATGGGGAGAGACTCTGGGAACTGAGCCTGTTCAGTCTGAGTAAGAGAAGGCTGAACAGTGACTTGATAGCCACCTACAAGTATGTCAGGGGTGAGCACCAAGATCTAGGAGAGCAACTCTTCAGGATGGCACCTCAAGGGAGGATGAGGACCAATAGGAATAAGCTAACAGAGAGTAAATTTCGGCTAGACATAAGAAAGAACTTTTTATTTGTGCGGGTCACCAGAGTCTGGAACACACTCCCAGCAGAGGTGGTGTAGTCACCCTCCTTAGAGGTGTTCAAGATAAGGCTGGACAAGCACCTTGCTGAGCTTGTCTGAGCCCAATAACTTCCTGCTCATGGCAAGGGACTGGACTTAATGATCTTACAGGTCCCTTATGGTTCTATGATTCTATCACCTCGAATGTGCAAATGCAGCCTTCAGATGCCGGAGGAAATGAGTATTCAAAGATTGAGACATCAGAAGTTGTCATTCCTCTTAGTGTACAGTGCTGAGATGTGGACAATGTTCAGGAGGCACCTTAAGTTGCTGGATAAGTACCACCAATACTGCCTGCAGAAGATACTTCAAATCCAGAGGGAAGATAAATTCACCAACATTAGCATGCTCTCACAAGCAACCACCATGAGCACTGAGGAGATGATCATCTGACATCAGCTTCACTGGGCTAGCCATGTCACCTGGATGTCCAACTCCAGACTCCCAAAGCAAGTTGTATTCTCCTAGTTCAGCCAAAGTGTACACTCAAGAGGAAGTTGAGAAAGCGCTTCAAGGATGTCCTCAAGGCCAACTTGAAAAAATGCAACTTTGACACCAACTTGTGAGAAACTATCACACAGAACCACCCCAACTGGAGGAAGAGTCTACTGCAAGGATCTAAATACTTTGAAACCTTATGATGCCAGCAGGGGACAGAAAAGTGGGAGCAGCAGAAATGCATGTTGCAGAACAAAACAAGAATCTGGAGCCACCCACCTCACACAGAAACCCATGCCCAAGTTGCAGCAGAGTCGGTTGATCCTGGACTGGCATCATCAGCTATCTTTGGATCCACAGATAAGATAGCCATGGAAGACATGCATCCTCACCTGCGAGGGATTGCCAAAGAAGGTTTCACTCATTTGCTCTTGTACCAAGCTCATTATCTCCTGCTTGGCTAGACTCTAACTTCTGGAAAGGCAAGTAAACTTGTTTTGGAGGCATCAAGAGATGGAGAATCCATCATTCACTTCCCTTGGTACATTACATTTGAAATAACATAAAGGGACAGACAGAAAGGAAAAAAACAAGAGACAGTTTGATGCTGTCTCAGGAAGGTGGTGGCTGCACTAACACTGGGGGTAGACCTTGCTTCCACTATTGTTTGTGCATTATGTTTCACAGAATCATTAGGAAACTGCATAAAACAACTTTGGGGACAGAGCAGCTTCTTCAGGTAGTGCTCCATCTGCTTGAAACTCCATCCACCTCAGGCTGGCCTCGATGTCCAGACTGCATGATTTGGAAAGCCATCTTTGAATGACTGTCCTTAGTACAGTCCTGCTTCCTGCAAAAGCAGCCTCTTGGAAGGCATAATTCAGAATTCCTAATGGGAGGCTTACGTTCCTGTGTCTGCAGAGAAGAAAAGGAAGCTTGATGATTTGGCAGGAGCAAACCTACCACGGTCTCTGACTTTCTTTTCAGATAAAGAAGATCCACGGGTGCACAGTACTCAGCAATCTCCAGCCCTCTGTCACTAGCCCTTCCAGGACATTGCCTGACTTTCTCCCATTTCTCCTTAAATCACACTTCTCCTGTGACACCTGTTATCACACATTCAGCTCACACAGGAGGGTGGAGTGGACACACTATGGATGGATGATCTGTTAGTTTCCAGATGCAGGCCAGGGTCTCCTCCTACTTATACTAAAGTGATTCCTTTGGGCCAGGAGTTTCCCTCTTACTAAAATGCAATTTAGAATAATGCCATGACTCCAAGTATAGCTTAGTTTTTTGGTTGAATTTTGTATTAAAAGTAACTGGGTAAAATTAATAAAGATCTTAGGGAACAGGGACTGGAAGCCAGAATTCCCTTCCTGCTGGGCTGTGCCCTCTTGCCTGTGTCACACAGTTAGGTTCCCTCTTGCTTATTCTCCTTCTTGTCCCATGATCTATTTCCTTGATGGTTGCCCACTGAGCCCATTTCAAGAGGAGAAGGCTAAAAGGTGGTCACAATCAAATCTGCTCTGTAGCTTCATGATTTGGGCATTCTGCTGGGACACAGGAAGTGTGGGGTTAAGACCTCTTAGACACAGGGGGGAGGTGGGTGTCTGTGGTCTGAAGTCTAGAAGCATCTTAGCAGAAGTGAAAATTCCCATTGGAGTGAATGGAGAACCATGCACTTCTGAAGGCATCAAAGTGTTGCCCACTGAAAAGAATGAGGGAGTCTTAGAGTTAGAGATGCAGTAGAATTCACTTCTATGGGTGTACAAGCTGAGCCTTTGCTCCCCGTGGCAAGTATAGGAGAACTAGTCACCTACATAGATGGAAAATAGTATTTCCTTGATTCTGGTCATCTCCATCTGGACCTTGCCAGAAGCAATACTTTAAGTATCTAGTGGGTAAAATAGGAGTTAGTAAGACTGTAATCAGGTCATCTTTCAGTCTTCTCCTTGATAAGCTAAGCAGCTGGAGCTCTTAAAGTCTGCCACTTGAGGCATTTTCTCCATCCCCTCTGTGGATCTTTTCTGCACCATCTTGAATTTTTCAGTACCCCATTTAAAATTGTGGATACTGGAACTGTCTGCAATATTTCACTATCAGACATGTACTCAACACACCCAACCTTACCCCTAATTGCCCCAGTCATGCATTGGGGACTGTATTCAGTTCTTTATCCAGCATGACCCCCAGTCCATTTCAGTCACTGCCTTCTGAAGTATGATTCTCCAAGTGACACTTTTTCTATATAACAATACTGGTTGTCCTCTTCCTAGAGGTGTCTACTGTATTTCAGACGTGAATGAAGTGATTCCTGTGGAGTATTCTGCGATGAAAAGAGATCTAAGATGTGCCAGTTCAATAAATACAAATAACAGCAGTAGTATTTAATCAAATGTTCTGTGTAGTCTCAGAAGCTGTCACTTAGGCTAAGGACTTCTAGTTGTCCTTGATCTGGGTAGCTAGTCCCAGTTCCATCTCCACCTTGGTCTTCCTGACAGCCCCCCTGCAGTCCTGAGCAACAGAGGTATGGTTCTCCCTGGTGATGGCCCCTCCCTTCCATTGGGTGTATGCCTCCTTTTTAGCTAGGAGACATTCCCGTATGCTTTTGGTGAGCCATGGGGGCTTTTGCGCCCTCTTGCCCCCTTTGATCTGTGTTGGGATTACCTCCCTTTGGGCTTGGAGGATCGTCTCCTTAAGGAATGACCACTCTTCTTGGACACCCTACTCCCCTCCTCTCTGGGACCTCAGTGTCTCCCTGACTATTCTTCTTACCTCATTGAAATCCAGCCTTCTGAAGTCCAGGGCTGCTGCCTTGCTGCAGGCCTTTGCTACCTTGTGCTGGATGGTGAATTCCAGTAGGCAATGATCGCTGTCACCCAGATGGTTGAGCACCCGCAGACCCCTCACCAGGTCGTTGCCTGTGGCCAGGACCAGACCCAACAAGGCATCTCCCCTGTGGGGCTGTGCACCTCCTGATCTTGTATCTCAGCTAGGAACCTACATGAGTGGTCAGACCTGGCTGACTGCTCTTCCCAGCAGATGACTGGAAAGTTCAGGTCACCCATGATGACCATGTCCTTTGACCTAACTGCCTCTGTGAGCTGGCTTAAGAATTCCCGGTCTAGTTCTTCCCCTTGGTTGGGTGGTCTGTAGTAGACCCCCACTGTTAAGTCCTTTTTCTCTCAACCTCCTTGTTTTCTAACTCAGAGCACTTCAATGTGCCCCTCCTCTGACCCAGTGCTATTCGTGAGGATGTGTATTTCTCCTTGACGTAGAACACCACACCCCGCTTTCCTCCCTGTCCTGTCCCTCCTGTACAGCCTATAGCCCTTGATATTCACCACCTAGTCGTGCACTGGGTTCCACCACGTTTCTGTGAGCCCCACTATGTCGGGGTTGGTGTCAGCTAGCAGGAGGGTAAGTTCCTCCTGCTTGTTCCCCATACTACGAGCATTAGTGCAGAGGCATTTGAGTCCTCCTGAAGATGCATGCACTGCCTTGCTAATCCCAGTACTACCTGGGCCCCTGTTGCTTACCTGGTTATTTGTTCTGCTTGTCGTCGGTCTAGGCTGGGCTGTTCTTGTGGGTGATGCTTGGTTTAGTGATCCAAGGCTTTCTCTGCCCTCATCTTCCCCTTCCCCTGACGAGCCTAGTTTAAAGCCCACTGGAGGAGATCAGCCAACCTAGAAGAGAACACCCACTTACCTTTGGGGGAAAGGTGAAGTCCATCCCATCCGAGCATGTCTTTCATCCTGATGTGTGCGTCATTGTCTAAGAAGCTGAAGCCTGCCTTGAGACACCATTTCTGAAGCCGCAAGTTGACCTCTCTGTTGCAGGTTTTGTGTCATCTTCCATGTCCACTCACTGGTAGGACCGAAGAGATACCATCTGTGCCCCTATCTCCTTCAGCATGCCCCCCACAGTGTGGTAGTCTGTCATCAGGTGATCAGCGCTTCTCCTGACCTGATCATTAGTGCCCACATGGATTAGGACCATGAGGTAATAATCAGTGGGCCGGATAATGGTCAGGATCATCCTCGTCACATCCTGAATCTTTGCTCTGGGCAGACAGTAGACCTCACATGTCAAGGGGTCCTGGCAACAGATGGGACCCTCTGTACCTCTCAGGATGGAGTTGCCTACGACAAGCACTCGATGTTTCTTCCTCCAGGTCTGCTTAGCTCCTTCAGCCTGTTCAGAGTGTGGAGAGTGTGGAGTGGCCTCCTCTCCTTCCTTCTCCTGCAGTGTCACCAGGGCCTCGTACCTGTTCTCCAGCTGGACTGGAAGAATTGGTACTGCTCTGCTGTGAGCAGCCCTGGCTCTGGAGGGGACCATCTGCCACTCTGCTGTGGAGGGCACCTCCCAGGGTGCTTCTCCCTTGGATGCATGGCCCTGCAGGGAGAGAAAATACCCATCAATTTCATTCTCTTTCTCCCTGATTCCCCTCAGCCTGCTAATCTCCTCCTGGAGCTCCCTCACCTGCACCTCCAGGGACCTAAGATGGGTGCCTGCAGGACAGGTCTGGGGGCCCCCATTCCCTGCCCCCCCTCCCCGGCCCTCCTGGGCATCTCCTGCAGGCCGGGGACAGGGGGATGCCAACTCCCCCATGGGCTCTGTCTGGGTGGAGGCTTCAGACAAGCCCCGGGTAGGCGGCACCCCCTGGGCAGGGGCCCAGTCCGCATTGACACCATTTTACAAATTGCTATTTATTTATATTTTTGTGTAGTGCCTTCACCCTACCCTTGCTGGAGTCTCCCTCTTGGCCCTCCCTGCTCGTCCACCTGCGCAAACGCCGGCATGCTCTGTTCGTGTGTGCGGCTTGGGAGCGCGGCTCCCTGCCAGCTAAGTAAAAAGGGACCCGGGGGGCTTCCCCACCGGATCCAGCTCCGCTGCGCTGGTTCCCTCCACCCCCACTTACCTTAGCTGATGCTGCCCCCACTGCTGCCTCTGCTGCCACTGCCTCTGATCCAATAAGGAGGCACACGTGCATGTGGGGGCTCAGGTATGCCCGGCTCCCCCCTCAGTTCCTGGCCCCTAGTTAGAGGAGTTAGATGCCAGGAGTTAGTTGCCTTCTAGATGCCTTGCTATTTGTTGTCACAAGGTTGACAAATCAACCAGGACTGAAGTCCTAGACTTCAAAAGTGCCGACTTTGACAGGCTCAGAGCGTTAGTAGGGGAGGTGATGTGGGACAGGGAGGGAAGGCAAATGGGGTGCAGGAACAGTGGTCATTGCTCAAGGATATAATCATCAAAGCACAAAAGAAAACTGTTCCTGCAAAAAAGAAAGTCAGCAGAAGGGCTGGCAAGCCCTCCTGGCTTAATAGGGACATTGGGGTCCTCTTAAAAAAGAAAAAAGAGGTGTACATGCAGTGGAAGCTAGGGATGATCCTCAAGGAGGACTATACAACAGTGGGCAGCACTTGCAGGGAAATGATCAGGGAAGCCAAGGTGGCAACGAAGTTTAGGTTAGCTACAGGAGTCAAGAATAATAAGAAGTTCTTCTATAGGTATGTAGGCAGTAGAAGGAAAACACATGGAAGTGTGGGACCCTTGCTTAATACCTCGGGACAGGTTGTAACTGACATTCAGGAAAAAACTGAACTCCTGAATGCCCACTTTGCTTTGGTATTTCACCAGACCATGGGGAATGTCAAGTGAGATAAGGCTCATAGGGGAGATGCCAGGACTGACAGCCTCCCCACTGTGGATGCTGACTGGGCACAATACCAATTAGAAAATCTAGACATTTATAAGTCAGCAGGACCAGATGGTCTTCATCCGGGAGTACTGAAGGAGCTGGCTGAAGTCATTGCGGAACCCCTGGCAAAACTCTTTCAGAATTCATGGTGCACTGGGGAAATCCCTGATGACTGCAAGAGGGCCAACATGCCCATCTTCAAGAAGGGGAAGAGGGAGGACCTGGGCAACTATAGGCAAGTCAGCCTCACCTCTATCCCAGGGAAAATCCTGGAAAAGCTCATTAAAGAATCTATGTGCAATACGTTCGCAGAAGGTAAGATTCTGAATGACAGCCAGCATGGCATTGTCATGGGTAGGTCTTGTCTTACTGATCTCATCTTCTTCTACAACCAGGTCTCTCACCACCTAGACACAGGAGACATAGTAGACATTATATACCTAGACTTCCAAAAGGCTTTAAATATAGTATCCCACGATATCCTTGTGGGAAAACTGGAAGATTGTGGGCTCAACTGTTTGACGGTTCAGTGGGTGGGAAACTGGCTACACAGCAGGACCCAGAGAGTTCTCATGAATGGATCTTTGTTGTCCTGGTGTGAAGTGGCCAACAGTGTCCCTCAGGGGTCTGTGCTTTTCAACACTTTTATCAATGATTTGGATGGGGGAGTGAAAAGTTCACTGGCCAAGTTTGCAGACAACACCAAGTTATGGGGCAGTGTGGTCACGCCAGATGATAGGTTGTACAGTGGACCTGGACAGGCTCGAGTTGGACAGACCAGAACCAGATGAAGTTTAATGCTTCCAAGTGTCAGGTGCTCCATCAGGGAGCAAACAACCCTCAGCATACATATAGGCTTGGTGGCGACAGCTTGACTTTCACCATGGCTGAAAGGGACCTAGGGTAATGATTGACCATCGTATGAATATGAGCCATCAGTGTGAGGCAGTGGTCAGCAGGGCAAACAACATTCTGGCATGCATAAACCGTGTAAAACTAAGGAAGTGATACTCCTGCTGTACTCCGCACTGGTGAGACCACAGTTGGAGTACTGTGTACAGTTCTGGGATGCTGCACTTCAATAAGGAGGTGGAAAAACTTGAGAGAGTCCAGAAAAGAGGCAAGGACTTGCAAGGCAAGCCATACGAGGATAGGCTGAGGGACCTGGACCTCTTTAGCCTAAAGAAGAGAAGGTTGAGAGGGGACTTGATAGCAGCTTACCGCTCTATCAGAGGAGTGCATCAGGAGCTCAGTGAACAACCAGGGCATTCCTGGGGAAGACCAGGATCAATGGATATAAACTCCTGGAAGGCTGCTTCAGGCTTACTACCAGGAAAAACTCCTTCACAGTCAGGGCATCCAGACTGTGGAATAAACTCCCTCCAGAGGTGGTGCAGTCACCTACCCTGGAGGTTTTCAAGAGGAGACTAGACAGTCACCTTGCTGGAGTCACCTAACCCCAGTTGTTTTCCTGCCTAGAGCAGGGGGCTGAACCCGATGATCTGCAAGGTTCCTTCCACCCCTAATAGTCTGAATCTATGAATCTAGATGAGACCATTTCTAGATGTGAATAGTGATATTGTTTTGGTTTGGTTTTTTTCTTGCTTGAAGAAGAACAAGTGACACAAGCCTGAGACTGTGGTTAATATCAGAAATGTGGTGCAATTAATCTGTGTGACAACTGGAAAGATTTGAGCTGGGAAGTTGTCTTCTCCCTGAATATGTTTTGCATCAGTTCTATTCAAAACTTTTCATTCCAAGTCTGAGGCCTCCTGGTCCTGCCCTTTTTATAATCAGCCAATTGTCTGGGGATGCAGTTAATCCACAAGCCCTTGACCTTTAATGATTTGTACTGCCATCAGGATGCATTATGCAGCTTCCAAGCCACTCAACACTACAAAAGCACATGTCCATGATATGGCTGTTTTGTTGAAACTGCCATGCCTCAGACATCACTTTTATCATGCAAACACTTTCCCTTTTGGGGAAAGGAACCCAAAAGAATCTCTCAATGTGAAATACAGCACTGAGAAGCAGTTCTGCCTAGTTTGTCAGCCTGAATGAAAGGGAATCTTGCAAAATGCTGCAGATTATGTTGGTCTTGCTGAGAAGTGAAACTGAGAGGAAAAATGTGGGTTTAGTGCTAATACTTCAAAAGATACTGGTTTGGTTCCCAGCCTCCCCCCTTTCCCCCAAAAAGGAAAGCATTTATCTGATAGCTTTGATGATGCATGGGTTGCTGAGATTTGATAGCTACTGTAAGGTACACAGGGGTATCGGTTCTTCTCTTCCTAATTTGAAGGCTGCTAACAGAGCCATTCTAACAGCCTGAAGTTCCTGTTATCCACAGAACCAGATAAGCACAGGGAGTAGATATGGAGGCTTCTTCACACAGGTGCCTCAGCTCTGATGTGGAAAGACAGCTCCCAAGGTAGTGGGAACAACTGCCTTTCCATACCAATTTTGTTCTGGGCCTCAGTGGAGACTGCCAGCAAGGTTATCTGCTGACATAATGGGGTTTTGGAGATGTGTACACCTGCCAGCAAAAACTGGACTGAAAACAAATGCTCATTTCACATCAGCTTCTTACTGTCTGGGCATGTCTACATGTACATTTATGCCTTCTTAAATTTACAGTGCAGTAAATTCCTGTGCAGTAAGTGGGAATAAGCCAGCGTTTACATGTGCAGGCGTTAGAGAGCATTAACACCGTCTGTGCACTGACTTGGGACTAAAGTTAGTTCCAAGTCAGTCCACACACACAGTGTGGTAATGCATCTACACGTGTATTACTGAGCAGGAACTAATTAGGCATAAATTTGATACCAGCATGCTGCAGGTATCAAATTTATGCTCAAGTTGGCATAACTCACCATATTTACAGTTTAGTACAGATGTGCACATGTAGACGCGTGCCCATACGGTGTAGTAATTTTGGTTACTGCACTGTAAATGCACATGTGTAGATGCGCCCTCTGGGGACTACCAGTTTGGGCTGCATTTTTAACTGGTGACGGTACAGGTAAATGATCCAGGTGTCTTATCAATGCCATTAAGCTTAAAGGCTGGAGTGAGGGAGAGCCTTTGTATCCAAGTTTCACCAGGTTCTACTCAAAAGCTTTATGCTGCTTCCAAACCTTCAAGACTGAGTTTGCTTATTATTACTTTTAGTTAGCTGGTTCTCATGTCAGTTTATCATCATTGTAATAGCAGTTCATAGTGCATGTGTGACGTATTTAGATTGCAGTTCTTGCATCAAACACTTGCAGAAGTTTACAGTCTTCATGGTTTGGATGGAAACTTACAAAGAACAGGAACATACCATCAATAGTGAAAACATGGCTATGATTCATACCACTGTTTCCTATATTTCATCATGTAGACAATTTATAGACAAATTTGAGAAAGTCCCGCAGAGGGCAACAAAAATGGTTAGGTGAAATTACTGCACAGTTGCACCAAGGAATGGCTTCTTCATGATGCTGACTGCGCAGTAGCATCATGTCACGCTTCCGGACACATGACGCTACTGCGCAGTAGTCACAGGCTACTGTGCAGTCAGCATCTTGTGTACACACAGCCACCAAAGGAGGATTTAATAGCAGCCTTCAACTATCTGGTGTGGTTCTAAAGACGATGGAGCTATATTGTTCTCAGTGGTGGTAGATGACAGAACAAGGAGCAATGGTCTCAAGTTGCCAAAAGGGAAGTTTGGCTGGGATGATCTAGTTGGGGATGGTTCTGCTTTGAGCAGGGGCATGACCTCCTGACACAGCCAACCCAAGCAGGGTGTGGGGCGTAGGGCAAATCAGGCCATGCAGGGCCCTGTCCCTGCTTTGGTCCCACGAGCCCCGGACGCAAAGAAGTTGCTGCCACTAGTGGTTGTGTAGCTGGCAGGGGGGTGGGGTAGCGAATGGCTGGACATGAAGCAAGCGGTGGTGCCTATGCCATGTGCCCCAGGACTCTATGGTCTATATGGCTGACTCATGAGTGCCTCTGGCGGGGATGCAAAGTTATTTAGGTTGGTAGAACGCTGTCAAGTGACAAAGCAACTTATTAATGGGAAGGAAACTTTAATTGGCAGTGAGGTTTGGAAAAGTTGTTTGGGATACTTGACTAGCTTCCACAACCTTCCACAATTCCTTTCTCCTGCTTTTGTACATCCTTACCTGACACATTTCTTGTTCGGTGTCTCAAAGCTAATTTATAATCTGTTTCAATAGCTCTGCACTTTCTGAGTTTATAAATCCTTCTGCCTGTCTGGAGCCATACCAATATTTTCTTGAAATCCTAATCTAGTAGCTATGTTGTTGCATACCTGTCAGCAGCACTGAACTGGTAACGTAGACTCGGAAGTTGAGGCAAATTGTCAGATTTGATCTTATTCTTCTGTGAATCCATTTTGGACTGTCTCCATCTAAACTGGTTACAGAACTGTTATGTTCTGTGTGTTATGTGTATGAGTTGTGCACTCCTGCCAATAGATGCTGCGATTCCATGGTGTGTTTATCTCTTGTTGCTGTCTGCTGTTTTGTATGAGAAGCATTTAGTTTAAGCTAGTGGTTTTCACTGTATTTCATGAAACCCTGTGGTCCGCAATAGGTCATCAGGGGTTCCACAAAAAGACTGGAGTAATGGTGGAGTGAGACTAGAGGTGGTGCGCTGCCAGGGCCAGGCTGGGTCACCTGCCTCCATGTTGGCATGCATGAGCTGAGGCATAGAGGTTCCTCAGAAGTGATATGACTGACTTTAGGACATTTGAAGACCACTGAATGAAGCCCTTGTTTTGTACAATACAGGGTGTTTATAAAGTCCTTGTGCAAATTTAACCTTTAATAATTTTGGATAATACACATGATAGAGGCAAACTGTAAATGGTGATTGAAAGCATAATTCATTAAGTTTTTTAGCATAGTGTAAGATATGCATAGGGTAAGTATCACAAATGCAATTCATGAAACCATTCAGCAGTGACTGGAAAGTTGGAAAAATTGGATTGAACAATGTATCATGAAAGATGGCAGTTACGTTGAAGTCTAGAAATTTGAGATGTATTTTGTTGAAACTTAATGAATTATGGTTTCAATTGCCATTTACAGTTTGCTTCTAGCATGTGTACATCCAAAGTTATTAAAGTTTAAAGTTGCACAAGAATTGTATAAACACCCTGTAGAAATGTTTGCCCGGTTGCTCCCTGTCTGGTCACACTGGACCCAAGAACTCCCTGAAACACACATGCACCCATTCAGAAATAATCTCATCACTCTTATCAGACTTACACACACTGTATGTGCTAAAGCAAGGGAGAGAATTGCTGAAGTTAGAGCTGCAAAAGACGTGCTAGGTCAGGTGGTCCATCCCATGCTGAGGTAGGCTTATTTCCTCTATATGTACTTTCTCTAGGGTTTTGTCCTTTCCAGTTTAAATTTTAAAAATACTGAGCACCTTCCCTTTGGAGACACAACACAGCTCAAGGGCTTATCTGAGCTGACAAAAATGATGTATATTTACTGTAAGGTAAACAACACTCATTAGCTATCTGACAAAAAACAGAGTTCTACTGTGCAGTACATTGAGTGAGATCAGTTTTAGGGAGGGATACTGGCAAAAGCTGAGTGACATCATTTGGCCAGAACCTCTTACTTGGAAACATTGATTCAGGTCAACAAGCTACAGAAAACCAACCCCTGGGGTGCCTATACACGTGCAATGAAGCTAAATAAAATGAAGATCTTTTGAAATCTTTGAAGCTATTTTTTTAAAGGATCTTTCCAAAGATAAATATTTTGGGCTTTTTATTTGAAGGTATTTCAAGATTTCAAAATCTACTTGGAGTTGATTAAAATATTTAAACAAAGAAAATGAGCTAACGTGAAATGTTGGTTTGAACTAAATTGAATTCTTTTTTTCCCCTCAATTTTTTGTCTTGACAAAAATTTCCATTTTGGTTTGGAAAATCCTTTACTAGGACAGCTCCAGTGCTGACATTGCCTAATTATCTCACAAGAGCACTGCAGGTTTCCTGCCTGTGCAATGAGGAAACCTTGATATTCTTGGTTTCTTGATGTAAAGAAAAACATCAGTTTCAAGCAGTGAAGAGAAAGCTTAAGATCCATATGGGTAGGATGTAATAATAGCGCAAATTCTCCTTTGCTTAATTTCATCCTATTTTGCATAGATATGGTCCACTGTATTGCTCTAGACACTTGTATTGGCTCCTGGGTGTTTGTTTACACCCATCAAAGGTTTGTGATTGGCCTTCCTGTCCCATCCTTCCACTCTATATAGGTCACTACTGTACTTCCCTACAATCACCCCTAGTCATTTCTGAAATGTGAAGCTTCATTAGCCACCCTCCAGTCTGCTGACATTACCCTCATCTGCAGTGAGCTTTCAGACACCTTTGCTAGTGGCTTTCTTCTTTCCCTTGCAGAAATAGTTTCAAACAACTCAGCGAGTTAGAAACTCTGGGGAATGCCCATTAGCACATGGTGGGTCGCTTCGGTAAATATTTCACTGTTCATTGCTTCATGTGGGAATCTCATTACTGTTGCTTGTAAATCCTACATGTCTGACATATCCCAAATATATGGAGGCAAAATTTGCATTAATTTTAAATCTTTTGACTTGCTGCCTGTTGTGCTTTTTTACAAACACAGAGCAGCTATCTGCTCCAGTTCAAATAGCTTCTATATTAGATTATGAGAAGAAAACAAAACAAGAAGGAACAAAATTAAAACCTCGGTAAGAGATCCCAGAGCATGTGACATCCTGCAATCACATGCATCAAAACTGGACAGTAAAAGGCGGTTGTCATCAGCTAACCACAGGTTCCTAGAAATATAAAGGTACAAGCCACCACAAACAAATACATAGCTGCTGCATATGCCACAATCCACAAATAAGCCAGGGAGTCTCTTCAGCTGCTTTAGCAATGTGCTTCATACAGCTAGTTCTATAATCCTATCCCCTTGAACGGCTGTCCTGAGTGCACCATGAACATGGGCTCTGTAGCGGAGGTGTTCTCCTTTTGTGACACAGAAGGTTGTATGCTGGCAACGTGCCAGGAGTTGTGCGCTACATTGGCTCATTTATACATGGGCTTACATTTTAAAATACAAAATGTATTAGAAGGGCAGAGGCTGCCTTTTGGGGCTCTCCAGCAGCTTGTTCTCTGGAATTCCAGCATGAAATGCAGCCCTGTTTAGCAACATTTCAGGGTAGCATAAGCTGGGCTCTGGACAGCCCCAGTTTCATGGAAACTTTTGGAAAGTCAATGGAAAAAAAACAATAATGGAAAAAAATATTGAGCCTGCTGTGAGAAGACCGAGTATTTGTAGTCCTTTGTCTTTCCACAGCCTTGTATGAGCATTAGCTAAATGTCTTATGGATTTGTGCTATTAGTTGTTTCTCTTGGTTCTCCAGAGGGTATTTCCTACTCCCAAACCCGTGTTCTAGGCTGCACAAGCTTCTGGGATCAAGCAAGATCGTTTATGCAGACATTCAGTTCTGGGGGCCTCGACCACATTCATTCCTTCTCTATCCAGAGCTATCCAGGCTTACTGGCTCTTGTACCTTTTATGCAAACAGTGAATGCCCCATACAGTCTCCTGCGGTCCAGCAAATACCAGAGGGGCCTGTCTCATGATTCTCCTTCCTTAGGAGCAACAGTAGTAGATCTTAGGGGAATTTCTGCTCCTTCCTGTTTACAGCACTCGCTGCTTCTACCCCTGCTGTTTAATATGGTTTTTATCTTTATTATTCTTTCCCAGCTAACATTTTCTTGCATCCTGCATCCTAATTATTCTCACTTCATTCCCCTACCCCATGTTTTCCACTAGGCAGATAGAGCAGCTACAAGCTTTCCATACCCCTGGCAATGCTTCCTATTGTAAGAGAAAGGCTTGGCTCAGAGATCCCAGCCCAACCCTGAAGGTCATAATCTTTTCTTCCCTTTTTAACCTTGGATCCGTGCTTCACTGTCACATTTGTAATACTCTTGTCAATAAACACACTCCTGTCTGTAAATCTCAAAGACCTCTAATAAAGGTGGAAGCCTCTTATTACCTCCATGTTTCCAGTAGTGAAAGGAGGCAGAGAGCTGTTCAGTCATCTACCCAAAGTCACACAACAGGCTGGGCTGGAGCTGGAGATACAACAGCTCCTGAGTGTTGGCCCTAGGGGCAAAACTGATCCTGGTGTTTTTCACATTGCAAACAGCTCTGCTCTGCCCCCTGGCTTTCTGCTTTGATTTTTTTCAAACAACATCTGCCCTACATCACTGCACTATATCACTGCCCTTCTCATTATTATGTCACGGGTGATGAGTCTGCCACCCAAGAAAAATCAATCATGAATCTTCTAATTTCTCCCTGGGCAACTGCTTTGTTTTCAAGGGAGGAGGAGGCATTTGTTCACAAACATCCCTCTGCCCATTTGCAGCACCCAGCCTCATCCTCCCTCTTATCAGCATGCTCTAGCGAAGAGGCAGTACTTGTGGCTGTAAGAAGTGCTTGATATGCTCGACAGACAGGTGAAGATGCAGAGCAAAGATCGGCATTTCTGGCATTCACCACAGTAATAAAAAATATAATTTCTCTTTTTTTCCAAAAATGTCAGGTTATTTCTCCTCCGCCCTGATGAATATGATCAGTTTTGGGCTTTGGGCCAAAAACTCATTAAAAAGAAAGTATAGCCAACTATTACTTAAAAGAGAGGGAAAAATTGCTCATCTGTCAGGGGAAAGGCAAACAATTGTCACACACTGGTTGCTAACTTGCTTTCTCCTGGGAGCTGTGCTTCTCTTTAAACAAAAGTAAGTTGAGCAATTGAAAGATGCTGAGTCAACCTGATATTTGCTAAGGTAGAATTCCTCTCTTCCCTACAAAATAAAGGAATGGGCACTTACAAAGTGTAAATGAGATAATTTAGGTAATTACAGGCTTGTCAGCCTGAGATCATATCTGGGCAGAAGAGTGGAAAGCTGATACAGGGCTTTTTAATAAAGGACTGTAATATATCTTGTATATAATTATATATTTAATGAATGCTGATCTACATGGGTTTATGGAAAATAGCTCCTGTCAAACTAATGAGGTATCTTTTTTCTTCTGATAAATTACAGGCTTGGTTAATAAAAGTGCCAGTGTTTACTTGTATAAGTCATTTGACATGATATCACATACAATTTTGATTAAGATCCTGGCACAATACAACATCAACAAGCCACACATCAAATGGATTAACATTTGGTTAAATGACAAGTCCATCATTGAGCGTGTTTCTTGTGGGCTTTACAGGGATTGGTTCCTTGCCCCAATTGACTTTTTTTGTTTTTTGATCACTGGGGCATCTGTACACACACCATGGGTTTTAATCCTCATTAAATTAAATAGGTTTATAAAATTTAAACTTGGTGGGTTTTTTTGGAGCATCGCAGGCTATGGTTTCTGGCAGTGCATGCTGCTGCCATGTGTGCCACGTTGCTTTTTCTAACAATGGTTGTTTCTTCCATTGGGATCTCCCAGTGTCAAAAAACCCCATCACATTGCAAATTATCAGCATGATGTATGGGTGCACATGCACCGTGCATAGTTTGCCATGCCTCAGACAGCTTTGAGGCACCACAGCCTGCATGTGTGCCCTTATGGGGATGTACCCCAAGAGTTCAAGAGAATATTAAGGGGTGACTTGCTCACAGTCCAGTAGTACTTACATAGGGAACAAAAACTTGCTGTTAAGTCTAACTGTTAAGAATATGCCAAGGTCCCCTGGCTGGAAGTTGAAGATAGACAAATTAAGATGAGAAATAATCACCCCCATTGTTAAAAATGTACACTTTAAGCACTGGAACAGCTCACCAAGTTGTGTGTTGAATTTCTTATCACTGGTGATTTTAAGTCAAAACTAGAGATTTTTCTAAAATAGGTGCTGTAGTTCAAACAAGAATTAATTAATGCAAGTCTTTTCTTAGATACCAGGTATTCACAGTCATTCATGTAGTTATAATCTATGAGGGTGTTTCAGACAGTAATGACAATTTCGAAATAAAACCATTTTGTGTGCAATGATGGGGGAAATACACAGCAGCAGGAAACAGTGATGATGGCATCGTCGAACACACCCACTGCTTACGACTATGTAGAGAAGTGATGTGGTCCAAAATTAATGTTACTTTCTGAAACACCTTCATATATTGCAGTCATAATCAACAAATTTATGATTTGTATCAGTGTATATGTGAGAGGGGAATAGTCCCATGGTCAATGGTCCTTTCTTCCTGCGCAATTGTCATTCTCTCAGTTATAGATCAGGAAGAGCTGCTTCAAGAAACACTGATTCACAGCTAGGGAACCTGAGAAGTATTTAACAAAAGCCAAATCACTCTTGTCCTGAGGAAGAAAGTGCTAATTCTCCCTATTCTTACACCTTTTCTAGGGTCCCTGCCAGAATCCCTGTGACTGAGAGTGTAAGGAAAGCGGGACTAATTAGCGCAGGTGGAGCTCTTTGATAACATGATGGTGCTGCTTCTGGCAGCTGAGTTAGGTAGCTCAGGCCTCGGCAGAATACTGCATTGTCATGCTCTGAGACTCAAATCCTTTGCTAAATCCAGCCATCCACACACATGTGCACACTTAATTAATTAATGGCTGCAGTCCCATTTTGGCCTTTGGATGCTGTACCTCTGTTCCTGAGCCCCCTTCGGAGCTGTACATCCTGAAGGTGCTTTGAAATGGATTTGGATGTGGCTTCTGGTTCCAGAATGGCATCTCCCAAGCCTGATCAGCTGAGGCAGGCTTTCTGAGAACATCTGTTGCTTATCTTCTGCCCCGGCTCCAGCCCACACTGTCACCACTGCAAGATCTCAGCCATGGCGCTGGAGCAGCTCCCCGCTCAGCCATGTGCCCTGCCAGCGCTGCTTGGGCCGGTCCATGGAGACCCTGGCTCAGCACTGTCACAGCCCCACCACTCCTGGGGTCTCCACGGAAACTGGCCAGAGCAATGCAGGCAGGAGCTGCTGGGAAATGGAGTCTGTTGTGGGCCCAATCCAGCCCATGGGTTGGACTCTGCCCACCCCTGAGCTACTCTGGGCTGAGATTCTGTCTCCTGCACTGGGCTGTATTAGAAAACCAGGTACTAGAAGTTCATATCCATAATGGGGAGTGGGATTTACCTGCCTATGAAGCTCCTGAAGATCACCTAGAAGATCATCAGTGTTCTTCTACCAGTATGATGCCAGCATTGATTCAGCACAAGGCAGCTAAGCAATGCTTCCCTGTGCAGAGCACTTCATAAACATTAATTCTTATGTCTTCATTATTTTATTGTATCTATTTATGCAAGTGTATTATAAATTTAATTTTCAGTATTTCAGGGAATAATCCTTCCTCTCTCTGACCCTTTGTCTATTTAATTATGAGAACTTCAAAAGTAGGGACTTTCTCTAAGTATTTGTAATAGTGCATAGCATACAACTGGTGACCCCATGCAAAACTTGAACAAAATAACCGTGATGACACATAATGGTAGGTAAGAATGGATTATCCCCTTTTTAAAAATAGAGGAAATTACAGCAACCAGGTTAAATGATTTGCCTAAGGTTGCAGAGGGAATTAATTCACGTAAAAGCCAAGTTTAGTTCCTGGGCCAGCTCATCAAGATTATTGGAAATGGGAACTGCTTAAATGAGGATTAATCCATCCAGTCAGTACTTTTTTCCTGTAGTTGTATGGCCATTGCACAAGGCAGCATTAAGCAACGCAAGGCTCTTCCTGCCTGCAGAGTGCAGAGGAAGGAAGGGTTTCCAGCATTCATGCAATGCATGAGGGTAACAGTGGTTTACAAACAGGAAAGGTGGAAGTGATAATGCACTTTGGCCAGTCAGTGCGCACACATCTCTCTGGATCCTAGCCAGGAGCCTGTGCAGTGGGAAAATCTAGTGATAGCCTCTACTGCTGACGTGAAGGGTGTGGTATTATATGACTTCTGACTAAGGAAAGCATTCACAACATAGAGAGGGTGTAGCTGCCCCATTTATGAAATAAAGGCAAGGCTTAGTGGTGGCTGTAGTATATGATGTTGGGAAAGTTAGTGTCTGACACAACTATAAACTCTGCCTGGGAGAGCCCTTACATCTTCACTACTTTTGGCAGTGAACTATAGTAATGGAGAGTCCACCAAACCAAGTACTTGTGGCTTTTATATCTTGTATTTTGATATATTGTCTTTCATCCAAGGATCTTGAAGCCCTTGCAAATATTAAAGTTTTATGTTGCAAGTTCTTTCATGTGTCCTAGTTCTATACTCAATGAATTCCCATTACTACTTTAAACTGATCCGAGGTAGGAAAAAAATGTGGCTTTGCTTCGTTCATAGGAAGGCTGTATTTGCTGCTGCAGCTAAGCCCTCTCTCCAAAGTGAATCCAAATAACACTGCAGCTGGCACTGCTTGTAGATGATCATCTTACCTTCTAGGGTGGAGGTATCTTCATCTTGCAGATGGTAGAACTGGGGCACAGAGAAACTGTGACATACAGGAAACTCGTGGTGGCAGAATTTGGGAGAATGGCCCAAGAATTCTGCCACCCTGAAAGAAAGTTAAAATACGTCTCCAAAGAAATTGCAAGTAGCACAGGCCTTTAGTTGTGTCTGAGCTCCATTATGCCCCTCCCACAGTAAAGAGGAGCTGTACAGCCATCAGACTGAAATTCCCTGGCCATAAATGGGTTTCACTGTGGCTAGAGACTATATAGTGGTCCTGCACTGGTGCTCCTCAGAGCCTGAACATACAAGCAGGTCCAGAGGGCTTGGCTATTTGGACTTTTACCAGCTGATAGCTCAAGGTTCCCATGTCTGCCTGCTTTGAATACCAGGGGTCACCCAAGCCCCTGGATGCATTCTCCCCTTCCCAGTGGATTATGCTGCCTTGAAAGATGTAGTTTACAATCTGGTTTGGGATTAGAGCTCTATAGCTGTGTGTGTATGCAGTTCTTCGAGGTGTGACTCTAAATTAGTGGTTCTCAACCTTTTAGACTTAAGGCACCCCTTACTAAATTTGGGAGAACCACTGGAAATGCCAGTTTTTAGTTACCATTCATTTTTTGATTACAGAAAAATCAGAAAAAACTTTTTGATTAAGGTATTTTTTCTGTTGCAAAGCCCTCAGAAAGCTCACAACAGGGAAGAATGTTTTTGATGCTGTGGACCCCTATTTAAAATCTCTGGGTTTATCTTGTGAATTATGTTTGCACACCTAACAGTACTAACATTGTGTGGCATCCTGTGGCACCCTTGAAAAGATCGCAAGGCACCCCTGAGTGCCACAGCACATGGTTGAGAATAACTGCTGTAGATACCGACACTGGAAAATGTGTTTTTGTTTTGTTGGCTTCAAACAAAGTGTTTGATGGGGTTTCAGCATGGATTTCTTGCTCCCTTTGGGCACATCTATATGTGTGCTTTACTGCATATAAGACTAATCTAATGTGCAGTAAAACATCACCATCTACATATGTGCCACAATTAATGCTCAGTAGAATAATTTAAAGCACTGTTTACTTGTACCCACAGATACAGGTACTAGAAAATGACACTTTAAACTAATACGCCTAAGTGCGCTGCAGACACTGACCTGGGAGCAAATTGCTCCTGATCAGCGTTCACATCACACCAACTGTCAGTACCTGGTCCACACCAGGAAAAATAATTATCTTCTTAGTGAACTGGAATCTATGAACTTTTCAAGAAATCCTGGTGTCATTGCCACTGAAGACCCAGACATTGTGCAGTCCGGTCTTTCACGCCATTAGGCCTGCACTCCAAATCTTACAACGTAACACTGAGGATCTGCCAGCTGCCAAATGAAGCCCGAGCAGCCAGGCCCACAGCTACTGTTCAGCTTATCCCTGAGCTCTGGGGGCAAAGAAGGATCTGTCCCCTGCTGTGGGGGCAGCTCGGAGCAGTGTGGCTTAGCCCCAAGCTCCAGAGGGCGAAACAAGCTGTCCGTAGCTCTGGGGGCAGGTCAATGCTACTCAGAGCTGCCCCTCGAACCGGTGATAGTTTGCCCACTGCCCCCCAGAGTTCGGACCTAAGCCCCCATGCCCCCTGCCAGCCCACGGCTCCCCCCAGTGCCCCTGCCAGCTGGAGGGCTGGCAATGGGGGAAGCCTGGAGCTCCCCCTGGCTGACATACGAAAGGTCATCTGAGCAAGGCAAGAACAGCCCTGGAGTAAGCTGCTCCTGTTGGGCTCAGTTTGCTCCTGACCTAGACGCATAGCCAGTCGCAGTTTAATGTGCCTGAATTTTCAGCACAGAAAATTCAGGCATGTTAATTGCACATGTAAATGCGTCCCTTGTCTCAGAAATTTGCTTGTGTTATGCTTCATTCTGGAGCTTGTTCTGCAGAGAAGCCCCAATGCCCAATCAGGGTCAGGGCTTTCAAAAGCCAGCCAACAAGAAGCAGTAAATCCAAGCTATGTGGGTTTGTTCTGCCGCACTGTTTGCCTAAGCACTGTAATCCTTTGTATTTTCACTGTGGCAGAATTAACATTGGAAAAGTAAAGCACTCCTACCTGAACCTTAATTCAGTTTTGTGCATTGGCAAGAAGGAATGGCTGTTTCTGCCTGTGAGATCCTATAAATACAATCTGCATAATTGTGGGGGGATAAAGAAAGACGTCTAGAGCTCTACCTTGGAAGCAAAATTACAAATAATGACAAAATATAACCAAACTTTCTGTATACAGAAGGAATCAGGGCAGTTTTTCTGGGCTGATTGATCATTGGTGTAGTATTTTTTCCAACAGCTTTCTCCCTTGCTGGTTTTCATATATACAATGATCTGTCTCCAATGTGACATTATTTCTCTGGAGGCTAATGGGCAAGGAGAGCTGCTGCTAGATGTTCTTAATCATTGGATGCAGCCACTCTGCACCTGTGTCCTAATGTCTGATGGCAGAGGGCTGTGAAGAGAGTGCAGAATGCAAGGACTGAAACGATTCTGCACTTGGAGCTGAACGAAAAAATACCAGACTCATGGCAGACTTTAGTAGAAACATCCCTCACTCAAAAATGTTGTGCCTGAAATTACCCTAGCAAGAGTGTGAGCTTGTAATCACAGCATATCTTTGCAAGCCAAGCCAAGGTCTTAGTTAATTGTTTTTTCTGGGGAATGAATGTTCATTATGCCTCCAACTGGCACCAACCTAGTCTAACACTGATCTCTGCCCCAGAAAATGATTCTGAGGTGTGAATCATTTAAGGGGTTTGTGAGCCATCAGACAAAAATTCAATCCCACATCCTCAGCTGCAATGGGGTGTGCTCAGCTGGGCTGTAAAACTGCTCGTTTGGTTTGGCAGATGAGGCTCAATGCTCCAGTCATCCCTGCCCTAAGGGCAGGAGGCTTGTCGGAGGATGACCAAAATGACCCTTACTAAGGAGCCTCCATAGAAGTGTTGGCATGCTATGTCAGGGAGGAAAAACTGAAAGGCATGTTTCCTAGCTCCTGA
Source organism: Crocodylus siamensis (assembly GCF_052110815.1). Taxonomy (NCBI): domain Eukaryota; kingdom Metazoa; phylum Chordata; order Crocodylia; family Crocodylidae; genus Crocodylus; species Crocodylus siamensis. The sequence goes on from NC_143396.1 coordinate 265,698,610, forward strand.
AGCTGTATGGCTCCCACTGGTGGTGATTTCCTAGGCAGATGCATTGTTAGTCCTAATGAAAATATGCCAACAAGGTGGCTTTTTCATTTGCTGGTCAGTAGAGTAGGTTTGAGAAGAATATATTGTTACCCAGGTGATCTTCTGTCATTTGTGAAAGGCCTGGAAAATACAGAACCCCTCCAGTCTGAAAAGAAATGTGACCATAAAGCAGAGTGATGCTGAGCCTAGACTGAAGCTAGCTTGCAAGGGATGAATCTAGATTTATGTCACTCTGGAATAGAAAGCCAGAGCAGCCTGGGCTCATCTAGGGAAGAGAGGGCAAGGAAACAAGATTAGAGCGTTTGACTGGAACAAGGCTGGAGCGTTTGACTGTAGGTGGAAAATAAGCAGGACGAACATCAGGAGCAACAAGTGTGCCATTGGGAAACCCAGTACTTCAGGAATTTACTGCGGACTTCATGCTGCCTCAGATATTAGCTCCCAAGAGACTTGCCAGTAGGAAACTGAGAAATGTTTCTGTTTACTCCACTGTTCACATGGCTAGTTACATGGTTAGAATTAGAATCATAGGCTATGTGTAGATGAAATGAGGGGCGTGTGTGCATGACACTTTAAAGTAGGTTAAATGTTTTTGCATTGCTTTAATGGTGCTGGTGTTTGCACGTATCGGCAGTGTATCACACATTAATTCCACCCACTGTAGCAAATTCAGCAGCATAATGTGCCTTCAATGACTTGGGGCACAGCAAACTAAAACAGCAAACTCCTCTGAGGAGTTTTAGTTTGCTGCCCTACAACTGTGGAGCAAAGCATCAGGCTCTGTGCAGCTCAGGGGCTCTGCAGGAAGCCCATGCAGGCAGCCTGGCAGCAGCCTGGGAAGGCAGGCTTTGCCCAAAAAAAAAAAAAAAAAAAAAAAAAAGCAGGAGCTTGATTTCCTACCCCCCAGAGCCCGCCTGCCTGAGCTGTGCGGGGGGCCTAGTGCTTCCCTCAGCAGCTGTGGTAACCCCCTGCGACTACTTGAGCCGGATGCCTGCAGGCAAGCGCTGCCGCGGAGGGAAGCACCAGTACCCCCGCAGCCCAGGGACCACTTCCCCTGCAAGCAGCTCACCTTCCCCTCCCCACTGCTGGAGAGGTAGGTAAGCGCATGTGTGTGTGCACGACACACGTTTACTTGGCACTAAATTTTTAAAAACACACTGTTTCAATTTCAAGTCCCCTTTTCGCCTACACACACCCATAAAAAAATTAGGGTTGGAAAGGACCTCAGGAGGTCATTTACTTCATGGGTTTTAAACTTTTTTTTAGTCTAAGTACCCCCGGTACCTGAATGCCAAGTTGTGGGGGGAGGGGAGGGTTAGCGTACAGCTGCTTGCCAAATGGGGGTGGAGGTTAGCGCATGGCCGAACGCCAACAGCGGGTGTCGTGCAGCCAGACAAGGAGCAGAGGGGGATGGCATGTGGGCAGGTAGGGACAGAGTGCTGTCGGGGAAAACC